>NW_025963891.1:4302231-4902231 GCF_023055435.1 Haliotis rufescens | reverse complement strand
TAGCTGACATGTGATTGGTGCACACGATATATGTGGAGTTTGTGTGATTGGAATTTTACGAATATGTTTTATCACTACCGTGGGGTCTGGATCGTGATAAATGTTTAGTTAGCTCCGTAAGAGGTCAAGGTCACATGTGATCTATGAAACAAACCTCAGATATATTTTGTTTAATTCATGAGAAAACAAACATGTTTAATCAGTGAAAATAAACCGTAAATAACTCAGTCATCACCTACTATGTATGTGAAGGTTAAGTCACTATCAAGGTCACTCACAAGGCCATTTACACATGAAAAATTATTTTTAGCATTTTTATTCAGAAAGTACAGGCATTATGGCATGGGTGCTTCATATTTCTGTTTTGTGACACTGTTTTTAAACCCAGGCGTTAAACCCACCATATCCCTACTCATTTCCATCTCAACATACGAGGGGTGTTCATTAAAGATTTCCCCTAAACCACTTAGGGTTATCATATTTGGTTGAAATTTCACATGTGTAATGATACATCTATCTATGGGTTATGTCTGAATTTGCAGCACCGAACTATTAATCTTACCACTTTTACAGGTGTTATGATCGAGTAGGGTGTGACAATAGAGCCAGTAGAATAGCGAGCAGTGATTAGGTTTTTATATTTGAAAGGTCGCACACCAAAAGAAACTTTCGATGAAATGAAAGCAACTTATGGGGAAGATGCCCCATCATATGACATTGTTAAACACTGGCATCGCCAGTTCAAGTATGGTCGGAAATCTGTGGAAACAGCTGCCATTCCTGGTCGCCCCCATTCAGCCATTGATGAGGACACTATCCATCAAGTGGAGACCGCCATTTCAGTCGATGCAATGGAAGCATGTGGAGTCACCACCCCCAAAGGAGGCACGTGTCCAACCCTCTGCAGGCAAGGTCATGCTCACGGTGTTTTGGGACCAGCACGGAGTACTGATGATGGATTTCTTGGCAAAGGGTACCACAATTACAGGAGCTTATTATGCTTCACTGCTGCGGAAATTGCGGGACGCTATCAAGCTTAAGAGGCGTGGCATGCTGACCAAGGGTGTCCGTCTCCTGCAAGACAATGCTCCAGTACACAACTCTCATGTTGCCCAGACAGAAGCGCGGTCCTGTGGCTATGAAATCCTTCCACATCCTCCTTACTCTCCTGACCTTGCACCATCTGACTTCCACCTCTTTCCAACCATGAAGTCACTTTTGAAGGGAAAACGTTTCACAGATGATGAAACACTGATTTCCGAAGTCAAGTCCTGGTTTGAGACGCAAAATGAGGGCTTTTACAAGCGAGGTCTCCATAGTTGCATAAAACCATGGGAGAAGTGTGTAACTCTTGGTGGTTCCTATGTGGAGAAAGCCTTATACCTATGCCAAGTTTCATTCCACTAGGTCCATCGGAAGTGGGTCAGGGGAAATCTTTAATGAACACCCCTCGTACATCTCAACCATCCCGATAGTTAGAAATGTTCGGAGGGGTAGCCTAGTGGTTAAAGCGTCCTCTCTTCACGGCCCAGGTTCGATTCCCAACAATATGTGGAGCCCATTGCTGGTGTCCTCCGTCGTAATATTGCTGGAAAGCAGCCCTCTCTTCCTCACTCACTCACTCACTCACTCACTCACTCGCATAGAGGGGAAGGGCATAGTTATCCGTTGAGACCCTCGAATACACGCCACACATTGCGGACCGCACCCGGGTCAATGGGTGTATAAGAAACGAATTTCTCACGATTAGTTCTAAGAAAAAAATAAGAAATTAATTATTTAAAAAAGATTCAGACATGGCTGGATCTACGTGTATCAGACATGACCGATGTGTTTCATCACAAATCAAATCACGTGACCTTATTGCCCTAACATGGGGAGCATCTGCGCCTGCGCGTCTGTATTTACTACTTCCTGCCATCAGTAGATCATCATGAGCAAGTCTGTGTTGATAGTGGGGCGGTAACGAGCTACACAACAGTCTACCCAGCCACTCGTCAGTGTAGGTAGTAAACCCGAGTTTACGCAATACGATTCCTCAAAACAATCCCGCCATTGAAAGGCCTACTGACAGAGTAGAACGGCCCCATTCACACGGAATATGTTGATATTCTGGTGGCGATCCTCCCCAGTGATTTCATTCACGTATGATGTAAACGCTGGTTACCAGTGTCTTCGGTCTGTCTTGCGATGTATCGATGTCGTTTTATCTATCGACGCCGGTGTAGTGAATGTCTGTCCGTGTTGGCAGGACGCCGAGAAGGCGTCTCAGTCGTCCACGACGCTGTATACATGTAGTGTGTGTGTGCGTTGTTGAATATACATGGCTACATGCTTAGTTGTCACATTGGAAGTCCACCATGCTATTTCAGAGCTCCAGATAACTTGATGAGCAATTGATTTGTAAATTACTCTTGGGTTTCTATTTTAATTGGGTTATTACATTTTTCATTGGGTAACCAATATTTCTTCACTCATCCATTCGTCACTCTATTGGTTTTTTTCCAAAAAAGGTGAACATTGTAAGATTGAAAAAAAAATGAAATAATGTTTTAGATGTATTTAACTGTTCTAAATATATAGATTTGACTCAGAAAGTAAATAAGCTCATAATTGTGTTTCGGAAATTAGCTCCGTTGTCCGCATGCTGAGAAAGCTTCACTGGGTATTTACGCGTGCTGTTTTTGTACATTTGAGTGTTTCATTGAATTCATACGTTTCTGTACGCAAGATAATTGAAAGTAATTGGGTTTTGTATAGTTTTGGGGAGTATTTTACGCACATACGCAGCTTATTTGTCGCTCTGCTATATGCACTATTAACAGAGCTAAAAGATGTGATGGGTTTCTCGGAAGGCTTATCTGTGAATGTGTTGGAAATCACCAAAACAACACATTGGGGAATCTGGCAAAGATTCGGATTCCGAAACGTGATTTTAAACCTCTCAAAATGTTGAAATCATGAAGTACCTTCCTGTAGACCCCTGGCCTATCACGAGAACAATCAGCTTGTAAAACAGGCACTGGCGTTTCATTAACTTCTCTGAAACATGACGCTATTGGCTGCCACTGATGCCTTTGTCTGGATGTAGGAGGGTCCCATGTTATGAAGCAAGATATTTGCTTTAACTTTTAACAATGTCACACATTTATCTTCATTAAAGCAGGATTCGGGATAGTGAAACTGATGAGTGAGTGAGTGAGTTGGGTTTTAAGGCCGCTTTTAACATTATTCCAGTTATATCACGGCGTGTTGGCTTAATGTGTGAGGAAAGCCCGAAGTGATGCAGATCCTAGACCTTTACCACTTAGGTGAAACCCACGAGCACGGGTATGGTGCTGACAAACCTAGAAACATAATCCGGGCCGACCGGCCATTCGAACCCACAATCATAGGTGTCTGGTGTGCCCAAGGGACGCACAGCGAATCGCGGCGCCTTAGACGACTGGGCCACCCGTGCCCTCGTGAAACTGATGACCACACGAAGCAGATGTATTCGTGATGTTACAAGTAAACATTGTCGTTGCAAGGATAGACACTTTCAAGCAAATGTATCTTCGGGGGTTTCAGCTCACCTTGGTCGAGCTGTAGAACTGAACTTGAACGTCCTCTCTTCCAAAACACTGTTGAACATTGACACAAAACACATTCTTCATGTCGTGCAACAAGATTAAGGACTTTCCATGTTGAAAAAAAGATAAAATGGCCGCCGCAATGGGATCTGTGAGTGAGAACACTTCCTTCACATCACAGTTTTAATCCTTATCTGTCTTCATATTTCTCTGCTTATATTACTAGTTTACGATATAGAAAAGACTTGCTGGGGACGTGTTTTTATCTGAATTATTAAGTATATCGCTATAAAGAAGAAAATGACCACAACAAAATGCTATGTTTTTACTTCTTAACACAATGGCTGAGTGCAGCCTTAAACAACAAACAAACCAAACCAATCTCCACACAGTGACTACTCTCGTTTGGATTCCTGGTTAGAAAAGGTCCGCAGCAAACTCTGCTGGCCGTTACAGGTGACCACGTGATTGGATGTTCAGACTTCGTCACGTGCTTGAATACGAGTTATATTCAATTGTGGATACATGATATATTTTATGGAAGGACTGCTTCCTAGTGTCAAAAGTCAAAAGTCAAAATAAGTTTATTGTACAAAAGGGCTCCGGCCCATATACAAGAAATAGTTACGCATGTAGATACAATCATATATGTTACACATTGGGATTTACACGTTGTTTGATTAATTCATTTCTTTTGGCTAATGCATGCTTAATATAAAGAGAAAGATTTAATATATTTGATTCGCTCTTTGTCGTCAGCATAACTACAAAGGCGTTTATCGGTGACATTGTTATTAAATAATCTGTTATATATTTCTTTCGGAGATCATTGTAAAATGGGCAGACAAACACAAAATGAATTTCATTTTCTATCTCTAGATTACACAATGGGCAAATTCTTTTCATTTTTCAATGGACAGTTTTCTTCCTTCATTTACAAAAAGGTCTAGCAAACCAAGTCGATATTTAATAAACTGTTTTCTTAAGTTTTCCGTAGTGAGAACTGATAAATATATTTCTGGTTGAAGTAAAGTCTTGAAAGTTTTGTAATATTCATAACGTGAACTATCCTCTAAAGTGGAGTGCCATTCTTGGTAGAACATATTTATAGACCGATTCCGAAATTCATTAAAGAAACATATTTACATTTCCAACTGACTGACATAGCCATATAAAACCAAAAACCATGCGAAAATAAAAGATTTCTTATATGCGATGTCCAAGTATTCTTTCCCATGTTATCTAAATGTAAAAACATGTTTTAAGCTAATTTGGGGAGACGTTGTTCATGCATATGAAGAATTTTAAACCAGTATTTTAAACATCTGATCTGATCTTAGTGGATAATAATTTATCACTGTTTCACTCATGTTTGTGGTCCACGTCATAATGTTTTAGGCGGAGTATGACACAATGAATAGTCATTGCCTTAAAATCAGTAGATGGTGGTTTAATGTGAGCGTTCGACCGTCGCGCCCAGGATCCAGTTCGATTCCCAACTTGGATTCAAGGTGCAGTTACTCACTGGAGTCAGCTAGAGCCGTCACATGACAGGAATATTGCTACACGTGGCTCGCACAGGTGGACGGACACGGCTTCATCATGATGATGATGATGTTGGGGATTTAACTAGCGCTTCCAGAGATGCCGATTTCGCACGGCTTTAGATTTCTGATAACAACCATGTAAATTCATATATACAATGCAGAAACACACCGGATCTATTTGAAGGAAATCATGATTCTCACGTTACACATGCTGTGAATGTACAAGTAGTCAGATTCCGTAACGGGGTGGTGACATCAGAATACAAGACACACAGCGGCCCTGCCCACAGTAACACTAGTTTTCAATTGGCATTTCTATAGGTATCTGTTTTGATAATGGACACGTTTGGCAGATTGCTAAACCTAAAAGAAAGTGCTATTGTTTCTGGAATTTGGTGAATGTAACCTCTGCACTCTGTCCGCATATTGAAGCGATTTCAATGTAACTTTGTATTTATGAAAATATCGGGGATTCAGTATGGAGGCCTATCAGTTACGACTCCTGTGTCTGGCGCATGGAGCCACTACAGGTTCTGGGAGGCTCCAGCTAAAAAGGGCTCATTGTACTTTCAGAAAATTACGATAAAATTAATTAAAGCAAACAAAATAAGAGAATTTTCCATTTTCTCTAAGCGAAGTCTAGTAGCCGCGGCGCCGGGGCATCATTTTACACGGCAGCGGAGACGGGGTTGTTGCCTGGGAACACTGGAGGATTGAACAACGCAGCACCACCTTAGTCAATTGTTTTCCCAGAACTGTTGTGCAACTGTATCTATAAGTTTCCTTGCTTTAATATTACACTTAATAATTTGGATCAGACTCGGAATTAATGACTAGCACTGAGACGTCTGTACGTCTGATTGGAAGGGTATCATGGAGAACCCCAGCTCGTGTCGGTACATCTGTACTGAGGGTCATACACCTGGCAAAATATTAACACCACTCCTATATTTTCTTGTACATGCATTGAAAAATGTATTTTGTAAATTAATCCATTTGACACTGACCTCATTTTATTGAAATTGACCTTAGATACCACCAATATTTGATTAAAAGCTTGTATAAGAACAATGTATATTCCTCCAGGTTTGTTTGTTGTTTAAAGCCGCACTCCGCGATATTCCAACTATATTGCGGCGGTCTGTAAATAATAGAGTCTGGGCCAGACAATCCAGTGATCGACTTTATGAGCATCGATTCGCGCAATTGGGATACGATGACATGCATCAACCAAGTCAGAGAGCCTGACCACCCTATCCCGTTAGTCGGCTCTTACAACAAGCATATAGTCGCTTTTGCAACAAGCATGGGTTGCTGAAGACCAGTTCTAACCGGATCTAGCCGTTATATAGCTGGAGTATTGGTGAGAGCGGCGTTAAACAACAAACAAACAAAGCTTTGAACAAAACGACAGAACTGTTCAGAGCCTAACCACGATAGACTGCGTTGATGGAGCTGGTTGGTGATGTTTTTCAACATAATCACCTCCGAGGTCCACACACTCCTGCCAGTGATGCTGGAGTGCCTGGATCCCACTGATCTTCAAGGCTTCCTCCTGGTGGCGTAAGGGGCGGTCGGGTAGCCTAGTGGTTAAAGCGTTCGCTCGTCACGCCGAAGACCCGGGTTCGAATCTCGACATGGGTACAATGTGTGAAGCCCATTTCTGGTGTCCCCCGCCGTGATATTGCTGGAATATTACTAAAAGCGGCGTAAAACCATACTCTTCACTCACTCACTCCTGGTGGCGTAATATGTCCCCCCTAAAAGAAATGACGTTATCATTTGCAACATGCTTGCCAGACAGTTCTTACTTCAAGTTTGATGGTGCCAAATCAGGTGATACTTGGTTTGTTCAATGAGTTCAAAGTCACAGTCATGCATGGAAGTCATGGTGACAATAGACTTGTGTGCAGGTAGATAGCCCTGATAGAACAAAACATCTTAAGTGAGTTTTCCACGACGTAGCCTTAATAATCTCTCGCAATTGCCCAAGCTGATTACCATCATACTGGCCATTTTAGACCTTTCGGGAGGTAGTCTACTGACTCCACCAGTAGGATTTCTCTGCAATCCTAGAAAACCGGAGCCATCACATTGCCAGCGGATGGAACAGACTTTGTCTTATTCGGAGGAGGAGACGTAAGTTGTTTCCACGGTCTTGACTGTTGTTTACTCTCTGGCTGATGGTGGTGAACCCAAGACTTATCCATGGTTACAAGTCAGCTTGGTCTGCTTCAAAACAACGAGTCTTCGATCACCCGTATCATGTATATTATCACCATTTCCTTAGTGTTGGAAGTCGAAGGTCCCTGATGTTGGATCATCTTGGACGTGCTCTCTTCCCCTGTAGAACTCCGCTACCCACCTCTTAACTATGGCAATGGGAGGAGAGTTGAAAACATGTCCGCATGGACGGCTGTAGTAGTTTCATCACTTTCAGTTGCTTGAACTCGTTGGTAGCGCGGTAGCCAATTTTGCCCATTTTCATCAACAGCGATCGACGCCGACAAAAGATATGCTGCCTGGTTGTATATTTGAATCAGTGCATCCTGTAAGCGTTTTGTACTTGATACATGGAAGCTTTCATGGGTGCACTGTACGTCCTTCGTAGTTAGGCTAGAGAAGGTTCCAGCCACTGCTCGTATTGTATCACGACGTGTCAACTCAACGTATAGGTGAAGCCCCAGAGTGCCACATTGAGTAGGCATCTATCATTGTGATGATGAGACCAAGGGTGTAGTTCTAACAAACCAACAGATCTAGGATACGAACCCATGACCAGCGTTCCTGAAAGGCAAGATTAAGTTACCTTGCGCATCTAAAGGGGTTGAACTGCCAGTGTATCCAGTGTTTGTCAGATCCTTGCGCATCTAAAGGGGTTGAACTGCCAGTGTATCCAGTGTTTGTCAGATCCTTGCGCATCTATAAGGGGTTGAACTGCCAGTGTATCCAGTGTTTGTCAGATCCTTGCGCATCTATAAGGGGTTGAACTGCCAGTGTATCCAGTGTTTGTCAGATCCTTGCGCATCTATAAGGGGTTGAACTGCCAGTGTATCCAGTGTTTGTCAGATCCTTGCGCATCTAAAGGGGTTGAACTGCCAGTGTATCCAGTGTTTGTCAGATCCTTGCGCATCTATAAGGGGTTGAACTTCCAGTGTATCCAGTGTTTGTCAGATCCTTGCGCATCTAAAGGGGTTGAACTGCCAGTGTATCCAGTGTTTGTCAGATCCTTGCGCATCTATAAGGGGTTGAACTGCCAGTGGGTCCAGTGTTTGTTAGATTCTTGCGCATCTAAAGGGGTTGAACTGCCAGTGTATCCAGTGTTTGTCAGATCCTTGCGCATATAAAGGGGTTGAACTGCCAGTGTATCCAGTGTTTGTCAGATCCTTGCGCATCTAAAGGGGTTGAACTGCCAGTGTATCCAGTGTTTGTCAGATCCTTGCGCATCTAAAGGGGTTGAACTGCCAGTGTATCCAGTGTTTGTCAGATCCTTGCGCATCTAAAGGGGTTGAACTGCCAGTGTATCCAGTGTTTGTCGGATCCTTGCGCATCTATAAGGGGTTGAACTGCCAGTGTATCCAGTGTTTGTCAGATCCTTGCGCATCTAAAGGGGTTGAACTGCAAGTGTATCCAGTGTTTGTCAGATCCTTGCGCATCTAAAGGGGTTGAACTGCAAGTGTATCCAGTGTTTGTCAGATCCTTGCGCATCTAAAGGGGTTGAACTGCCAGTGTATCCAGTGTTTGTCAGATCCTTGCGCATCTAAAGGGGTTGAACTGCAAGTGTATCCAGTGTTTGTCAGATCCTTGCGCATCTATAAGGGGTTGAACTGCCAGTGTATCCAGTGTTTGTCAGATCCTTGCGCATCTAAAGGGGTTGAACTGCCAGTGTATCCAGTGTTTGTCAGATCCTTGCGCATCTAAAGGGGTTGAACTGCCAGTGTATCCAGTGTTTGTCAGATCCTTGCGCATCTAAAGGGGTTGAACTGCCAGTGTATCCAGTGTTTGTCAGATCCTTGCGCATCTAAAGGGGTTGAACTGCCAGTGTATCCAGTGTTTGTCAGATCCTTGCGCATCTAAAGGGGTTGAACTGCCAGTGTATCCAGTGTTTGTCAGATCCTTGCGCATCTATAAGGGGTTGAACTGCCAGTGTATCCAGTGTTTGTCAGATCCTTGCGCATCCAAAGGGGTTGAACTGCCAGTGTATCCAGTGTTTGTCAGATCCTTGCGCATCTAAAGGGGTTGAACTGCCAGTGTATCCAGTGTATGTCAGATCCTTGCGCATCTAAAGGGGCTGAACTGCCAGTGTATCCAGTGTTTGTCAGATCCTTGCGCATCTAAAGGGGTTGAACTGCAAGTGTATCCAGTGTTTGTCAGATCCTTGCGCATCTAAAGGGGTTGAACTGCCAGTGTATCCAGTGTTTGTCAGATCCTTGCGCATCTAAAGGGATTGAACTGCCAGTTTATCCAGTGTTTGTCAGATCCTTGCGCATCTAAAGGGGTTGAACTGCCAGTGTATCCAGTGTTTGTCAGATCCTTGCGCATCTATAAGGGGTTGAGCTGCCAGTGTATCCAGTGTTTGTCAGATCCTTGCGCATCTATAAGGGGTTGAACTTCCAGTGTATCCAGTGTTTGTCAGATCCTTGCGCATCTAAAGGGGTTGAACTGCCAGTGTATCCAGTGTTTGTCAGATCCTTGCGCATCTAAAGGGGTTGAACTGCCAGTGTATCCAGTGTTTGTCAGATCCTTGCGCATCTAAAGGGGTTGAACTGCCAGTGTATCCAGTGTTTGTCAGATCCTTGCGCATCTAAAGGGGTTGAACTGCCAGTGTATCCAGTGTTTGTCAGATCCTTGCGCATCTAAAGGGGTTGAACTGCCAGTGTATCCAGTGTTTGTCAGATCCTTGCGCATCTAAAGGGGTTGAACTGCCAGTGTATCCAGTGTTTGTCAGATCCTTGCGCATCTAAAGGGGTTGAACTGCCAGTGTATCCAGTGTTTGTCAGATCCTTGCGCATCTAAAGGGGTTGAACTGCCAGTGTATCCAGTGTTTGTCAGATCCTTGCGCATCTAAAGGGGTTGAACTGCCAGTGTATCCAGTGTTTGTCAGATCCTTGCGCATCTAAAGGGGTTGAACTGCCAGTGTATCCAGTGTTTGTCAGATCCTTGCGCATCTATAAGGGGTTGAACTGCCAGTGTATCCAGTGTTTGTCAGATCCTTGTGCATCTAAAGGGGTTGAACTGCCAGTGTATCCAGTGTTTGTCAGATCCTTGTGCATCTCTAAGGGGTTGAACTACCAGTGGGTCCAGTGTTTGTTAGATTCTTGCGCATCTATAAGGGGTTGAACTACCAGTGTATCCAGTGTTTGTCAGATCCTTGCGCATATAAAGGGGTTGAACTGCCAGTGTGTCCAGTGTTTATCAGATCCTTGCGCATCTATAAGGGGTTGAACTGCCAGTGTATCCAGTGTTTGTCAGATCCTTGTGCATCTCTAAGGGGTTGAACTACCAGTGGGTCCAATGTTTGTTAGATTCTTGCGCATCTATAAGGGGTTGAACTACCAGTGGGTCCAGTGTTTTTCAGATCCTTGCGCATATAAAGGGGTTGAACTGCCAGTGTGTCCAGTGTTTATCAGATCCTTGCGCATCTATAAGGGGTTGAACTACCAGTGTGTCCAGCGTTTGTCAGCTCCAAGTATAAGGATAGATTTTATATTTGACGAATTGAGGTAGAGTTATAATTATGTCAGTAAAGATGTTTCCTTATAGCCCCGTATGGATTCCACTTTATCTCTGCTGATTGTACAGGCGACTAAATGGATGGTGTGTTAGGTTCGGTGACTTGGTTGAGCGTGTGTCATCGGACCCTGTCGGCGAAGATCTTTTTCTCATAATATCAATCACAGGATTGTCTGGTCCATAGTCGATATATACAAGCCACGGGCATATAGCTGGAATGTTTGTGACTGCACCAAGCATATTAACAGGCAACATATGGTTCAGTGCCGCGGGGTTTCTCAATTTTCACAAGTATTGTTAATTCAATCTGCTGATGCATACATAATTATGCTTATTTTATTAATTTATATCTTATGGGACTACACCTTATTTCATACGAAGGAAATATCAGTTACCAAGTCCCGAAGAACGCGCTAGTCCATACGTGTAATCCACAACAGATCGCATGTTGCCATCTCGGTTTGAAAAAAAAAAAAAATGTATATATCGGTGTCCCATATTTCCACAGCCTCTGCTATGACGTCATATATTCGTGGAAGTGGCAGCGCGACGACGGCGATGAGTATCGTCAATGCAGAAGCTGGAGTAAGACATATTACGGACTGGCGATAACATCAATGGCTACAACTCGGTCCCTGCTTACACGACTCACACGTACACGAATACGCATTTTCTCATCATTCAAAATATTTCCCTTGAATTGAGTTTAACACTCTGGCAAGTGTGGGTTCGAATCCCGGACGGGACTCAACCCCTAAAAGTACAAGAATCTGTACTTTACTAAGAAAGCGTTATCCCAAATATAACATTTGATACATTTGACCACTTTCTAAATGGCATTGTGTATTCATTGAATTGTGTTCTTTGGTTCTGCGTTCTCATCAAGTCATCTCTCTGTGTAGCGTCCCCTCACCCTTTATTCCCCCCAGGGGTAACGGTCAATTAGATGTACTCGTCAGGACTGGAGGACGGGAAGGAAGGACTCTTGTGATGGGAGATGTGTTTCACGAAGGGTAGGGACGGGGTAGGGGTAAATATTGGGAGGTGAGGAGCACACCGAATGGGTTTTGGGGGTGGGGGTGCGGAGGGGAGATCGGTGGTCGTTTATTGACGGTAAGGGTGGGATGTTGAATTTTCAATTAAGGTAGGTTGGATGGTTGAGACTGAAAATGGGTGTGGTTAAAAAAAAGAGAGTGGGTGTGGGTGCTGCAGGTTTCCTCATGGGTCAGGATAGAACCGTGGAGGACTAAGGGTGATGAAAAAGGTCACACAGCACATGAGGGGTGAGGTATAATAGCAGGGGGTCAGAGCAGGGGTGGGTTTACGGCGGACGTGATACCCTTGTCAGCGTGGCCGGACCAGCCCGCCCTGAAACTGAGACCCTTTCACAGGAATTGTTGAGGGACATAGCCGGAGGTGACGCAAGCTGTGGGTTGGATCTGCTGACAACCTTTCGCTATATGGCATTCAGATCTCGCGGGATTTTCTCCTTTGCTTCGTCGGAACGCAAAACATACTAATAAACAAAATATGCGATAGCTTTCATATGTGTTAACGCTGTGTTTGTTAAGTTGAATGAAGAATTCTCCTGGGACGGCTACAGCACCGACAGCCGTTTACGCCGCAAACAACTCTATTAATGATAATGCAAGCCTTGTGTACGAATTGGAATCGCCTAAACCTGCTGCTGCTGTCAGTGTGCCATGACGTGTTGATGTACGGCGTCAGCGTACGGCGACGTATTGATGTACGGCGTCAGTGTACGATGGCGTATTGATGTACGGCATCAGTGTACGGTGACGTATTGATGTATGGCGTCAATGTACGGTGACGTATTGTTGCACGGCGTCAGCGTACGATGATGTCTTGATACACGGTGCCACAGTGCGATGACGTATTGATGCACGGAGTCCGTGATCAATGATGTATTGATGCAAGGAGTCAGTGTACGATGATGCATTGATGCACGGAGTCAATGTGCGATGACGTATTGATGCACGGCGTTAACGTACTATGATGTATTGATGTAGGGCGTCAATGCACGTTGACGTATTGTTGCACGGCGTCAGCGTACGATGACGTATTGATGCACAAAGTTAGTGTGCTATGATATATTGATGCACGAAGACAATGTACGATGATGCATTGGTGCACGGAGTCAATGTGCGATTACGTATCGGGGCACGAAGTCAGTGTACGATGACGCATTGATGCACGAAGTCAGTGTACGATAACGCATTTATGCACGAAGTCAGTGTACGATGACGCATTGATGCACGGAGTCGGTGAACGATGACGTATTGATGCACAGCGTTAAGGTACGATGATGTGTTGGTGTACGGAGTTAATGTACAATGACGTATTGATTCACGGAGACAGTGTACGATGATATAAAAGATGCACGGAATCAGTGCACAATAATGTCAATGTATGAAAATGTATTGATGCCATGTGCCAGAGTACGATGATGTATTGATGCACGGCGTTAAAGTACGATGTTATATTGATGCACGGAATCAGTGCACAATGAATTCTTGATGCATGTTGTCAATGTACGAAGATGTATTGATGCACGGAGTCAATGTGCGATGACGTATTGATACACAGCGTGAGCGTACGATGACGTCTTGATGCACGGCGTCGTAAATAATCAGGCTTACAAGCAACGTCCGGCGTGCTAGTTCTTCACCCGTCACCATGCCGGGACATAGAAACCGACCATTTATTTTTCAGCATTTTCGAGAACAGGTTATTATTTTAATCAAGACAATATATGCGCCGTCCCGTTTGGTTCTATCCCGACAGCGTATTAGGGCACCCTCTACTGAGTTAATATATAAGACTCAACAATTAGTTCACAAGACCTGTTAAAAGTTATAGTACCAATAAAAATGACAATCGTGTAATCGTGACAATTGATAAATATTTCTGTTTGATTACGTTCGCAGTGGGATTACTAAAGAAATCCAAGAATGATGAAGAGAGGGAGATATCTATGAAACATCCATTGCGACGTTCAGGAACATTTCAACTTGTTGCTATGAAAGAGCACAGAAGTCCGTTGTAATACATCCATTAATATTTTTAATACTATCAGAGCTATAAGATGTATATACGCTCTCAATAGGCGTTGGGTCGGACCAGAGTGGTGTTATTCTTGCCTTTGATAAATACGGCTAGACTAGTTGCTCCCGTGGCTCTCGTGGTTATTAAAACGTCAATTCAAGCTGGGCTTCTTTGTGTGGCGGCGTGTTTGAAACAGTCAACACGACCAGAGAAAGGCAAGCTTGTCTGGGCTGAGGAGTTACGAGCGATGCCTGCCTGTTTTCAGTCTGATGTACAAAGGTTGATTGCAAAGTTTTGAGCCTCACATAGAAAGACTTGAGTTAAAGACATTAAACAATTTAAACATAATCCCCTTTCCCTTGATAAATACGCTTTGGACAATTATGTTAGAGGGATTCTATCCCAGCTTCGTTGAAGTCCTTCTCTTGGCTTCAAACACTTCCCCATAGCTGTTTGACCCCATCGATTTAAAATACAGTAAACTATGGTTAAAACGAACTCAAAGGGACCACTAATTTTAGTTCGTTATAACCGTAGCTCGTTATAAGCATATATACAGCATATATACAACAAAAGGCCGGGACTAAAAAATAAGTTCGTTATATCAGTCAGTTCGTTATAAGCGTGTTCGTTATAAACTTAGTTTACTGTAGGTTCCAGCTACAGCACTTTTCATTTTTGGGAACCGATGGAAGTCTGACGGAGTCTGATCAGGAGAATTGGGTGGGTGCTGAAGGAGTTCAAAGCCACACAAGTAAATGACTGATTTGTGCACTGGCACCGTGTCCTGATGTCAGTGCACACCTTTTGTCAGATTCACAGGTCTCCTAATCTCAATTTCATCCCGTAATTGCCTCAAAAGTGCAGCAAAATATGATGCTACGTTTTTAATGTCTGGCATTTTGGGAGGGGGGGGCAACCTCCTTACGATAGCACAAGAAGGGGCACCCTCCCCTCGTGTTCTACTCATAAGTTCATAGATGGCTTTCCTCAAGTTTGTCCATTTTCTAATGATCACAAACCCCTGCTTATTTATACCTCAATGACATCATGTAATGTCCACATTCACTATGACGCAATTCCTTCTATGTACTGATCGGAACTCAGCAATCAACTCTGGTAGCTGTGCTTTAGGGTAGAGTAACCTCTTGTCTCTGAAATGAACATATTTTACAGAAATAAACAGTTAAGTTACAGTTATGAAATATAATATGAAGGAGCCAGGGACTTTCTTCATTTTCAGACTTGCCAAACTTTATAGACTTGCATGGGCTGTTGAGGGCAGCGTTGTGGGACACATTAGAAAGAAAACTGCCTGTGCTGGGGATACGCCCCCTGCGCTGCCTCTGCGCTGCACTGACCTGCACATCAGTTAGAGTGAGTGAGTGGGCGGCGTGGCAGCTTGCTGTAGGCGGAAATCGGGAAGTGATACTGGTTTTTGACGTTTCCCACTTCGGTGAAACCCACGAGCACGGGTATGGTGCTGACAAAACCAAGAACCATAATCGGGGCGAACCGGGATTTGAACCCATGTAATAGGTTCCTGAAAGCACAGCGATGTAACTTTGTACAGAGAATTGCGGCGCCCGAAAAGACTGGCTACCCGTGCCCCCGACTGTAAACTAGGAAAATGAAAAATGAAAGTAAGACGCCATGGGTACCATGGTTGTGTTTTGGACCTCACGTTTGCAGACCGCCTCCGTGGTCTAGTAGTAGAGCGTCCGCCCGGAGAGCGGAAGGTCCGGGGTTCGATCCCCGGCCGCGTCATACCAAAAGACGTTAAAAAATGGTACTTGTTGTTACCCTGTCTGGCGTTCGGTATTAAGTGTCTAAAACAAGGACTGGTCGGTTTGGAGTCAGTATACAGGGTCTGAGTTGGGTATCCATGTTAAACTGTGGCATGGTATCTCAGTGAGCCAGCAATATAAATCGGCATCAGTCCGGACTAGTACAAGCAGCTACACACACACGCGCACGTGCACGCACGTCGCTATATAGGTGCAATAATCTTGGACGCGACGTTAAACCCAACTTCACCTCACCTCACGTTTGCAGTGTTTGGGCGACAGTTTTCAGCCTAGTTACGTTTTGATAACGTTCGTAATTGTTAAATGGTTAAATCCAAGTTTTGAGTGTAAGCTTTCGTTTGTCCGGCAGTCTATGTGGGTACGTAATTCGATACAATCCTGACATAACCTGTTACGACTCAAACTTATACGGATAAACGTATGTTAATGTTGATTTCAAGCGATTTGTTCAGTTAACTTATTTACTGTAATATAGTGATCATTTACTGAGATGCCAGCAGTAAGTTACAGGGCTGCATTGCCTTGACATTTTCATATTGTGTGATGCGCACGTAAAATATACTTTATCGCATCAGTTTCGTGAGCTCCAAGTTTGGTAGTTTGTTGTTTACACCACGCTTAGCAGTGTT
This sequence comes from Haliotis rufescens, assembly GCF_023055435.1. NCBI lineage: Eukaryota > Metazoa > Mollusca > Gastropoda > Lepetellida > Haliotidae > Haliotis > Haliotis rufescens. The sequence goes on along the minus strand of NW_025963891.1, from coordinate 4,885,876 downwards.
TGTTGTTTAGACAACGAGCAATAATAATCCTCCTATATGACGGCGACATATAAATAATCTGGACCAGACAATCCAGTGAGTGATAGTATGAGCAACGTCCCACGCCGTTGGGGTACGATGACGTGGAATCAACCCAGTCACCGATACCGACAACCCATCTATTTCATCGCTTGATACTACCAGCAAGGGTTGCTAGGGACGTATTGTAGCCCTTAAAAGGGGCGTCTCCTGGAGGGGCCAGCCTACTTCTAACACACTTACATGTCCCCTGGTTATAGCGTTGATGGCGATCTGTAGTGAGTGAGTGAGTTGAGTTTTACACCTCCTTAAGCATTACTCCAGTCACGGCATGGTGCACCAGGAGTGAGTGAGTGAGTGAGTTTGGTTTAACGCCGCTTTTAACAGTATTCCAGTTATATTGCGGCGTGTCAACTTAATGTGGGAGGAAAGCCCGAAGTGATGCAAGTCTCAGACGTTTACCACTTCGGTGAAACCCACGAGCACGGGTATGGTGCTGACAAACCTAGAAACATAATCGGGGCGAACCGTGGTGCACCAGGAACTGGCTTCACACACTGTACCCTAGACTAACACTAAGTCAATGAAAACATGTCTTTAATTAATTTTTTTTTAAATTCATCGAAAGAACCTTTCCTTTTCTGCTGTTTTCATGCAAACTAGACTTGGTTAGTTTGATTTAGATTTGCCTAGGCTTTTGGTAAAAAGAAATGCCTAAAAAATAAATTCCACAGTCACGGTGCAGGACTAAATGTACCCATGTGGGTATTGGAACCCGGGCCTTGCTTGACCTGATAACGCAGTGACCGCTGGGATTCCCCACCGCCTCTGGACTCTCGGACGGACGACACTCTATATATTATTCGGGATTCAGGAGGGGAGGGAGTTGACCCGATTCATACTGAGAGGCAGGGGGCGCCATGGTTGGCCAAGTAGCTTTATTCGCTGATTATGTTTCTAGGTGTGTCAGCACCATACCCGTGCTCGTGGTTTCACCAATGTGGTAGACGTCTTTGACCTGCATCACTTCGGGCTTTCCTCCCTCCCGACAAGCCGTCAAAAACTAGAATACTGTTCAAGGCGGCGTTAAATAAAATTCACTCGTTCATTCTGAATGAGTGTCATGAATTACGTGTCCTTTTAACTTCTATATAATTTGATATACTGTACTTTACCCCGCTCCATCCAGAACTGACGGTAAGTGAGTGAGTGTAGTGTGTTTAACGTCGCTTTGAACATTACTTGGAAATATAACCGTAGCGCTGCTTCCATTCGGCACAGACCCTTCATCAGTGAGAGCAAGTGAAACCCAGGAGCAATGGTATGGTGCTGACAAAACCGGGGCGTACCGGGATTTGAACCAACAATCATAGGTTCCTGGCGTGCCAAAGGGACGCAACTCTGCACAGCGAATTAGGGCTCCTTAGACGACTGGAACACCCGTTTCCCCTCATTACACACTGATACATGATACAACACGTCTGGGTACTAAGTTTACGTTACAACATGGTGGCTTGCTTGATGTCAGATTGCAATTCTGAGCGAGTGGGCCCGTGAAGACGCCGGGGTACAACAGGTCTTCAGCAACCCAGGCTTGCCGTTAAAGGCGAGTATGCTTGTCGTAAAAGGCGACTAACGGGATCGGGTGGTCAGGCTCGCTGACTTGGTTGATGCATGTCATCGATCCCAATTGCGTAGATCGATGCTTATGATATTAATCACTGGATGTCTGGTTCAGACTCGATTATTTACAGACCGCCGTCATATAGCTGGAATATTGCTGAGTGCGGCGTTAAACAACAAACCAGCCAAATCTGAGCGAGTGTTTAACACACCGTCACTGAGATCATGAACTCAAAATGTCAGCTGTAACAGCTGTAACACGTGTCTGTGTCAGTGGCGGCTGTGGCTATGCGACATCATTAAACCAGAGAGGAAACCAAAGGTGGAGGAAATGCGTCAACACGGTCAACACAGTCAATAAGTCAACACAGGCACTTGCACACATGTATTTATGGCTGGACCCGGGTCAGAATAGACCTTCAGCAACCCATGGTTGCCGTAAGAGGTGACTAATGGGATCGGGTGGTCAGGCTGGTGACTTGGTTGATACATGTCATCGTATTCGAGTTGCGTGGATCGATGCTCATGAGGTCAATCACTGGATTGTCTGGTTCAGACTCGATTATTTACAAACCGCCATCATAAAGCTGGAATATAGCTGAGTGCGGTGTTAAACAACAAACAAACAAACAAACAAACAAATTTATGGCTGAGTAATATGGTTCCAAAGAGTTCCATTTTCAATGTTGGTTTCAAAAACGTGAGACGTTAAAAATGCCCTGTGCGTTACACACACTTTCATTGTTTATGCACATACGTATACATGCAGGGATCAGTGTACGGTTCCCCGTCTGAAGTGACCTGACAGCGATGTATAGATTGCTGTTCTTACTTTATACAGTAGTTAAGTACCAGAACCACTGTGTGTCAGGTCAAGCACTGTGTGTCAGGTCAAGCACCGTGTGTCAGGTCAAGCACTGTGTGTCGGGTCAAGCACCGTGTGTCGTGTCAAGCACTGTGTGTCAGGTCAAGCACTGTGTGTCAGGTCAAGCACTGTGTGTCAGGTCAAGCACCGTGTGTCAGGTCAAGCACTGTGTGTCAGGTCAAGCACCGTGTGTCAGGTCAAGCACTGTGTGTCAGGTCAAGCACTGTGTGTCAGGTCAAGCACCGTGTGTCAGGTCAAGCACTGTGTGTCAGGTCAAGCACTGTGTGTCAGGTCAAGCACTGTGTGTCAGGTCAAGCACTGTGTGTCAGGTCAAGCACTGTGTGTCAGGTCAAGCACTTTGTGTCAAGTCAAGCACTGTGTGTCAGGTCAAGCACTGTGTGTCAGGTCAAGCACTGTGTGTCAGGTCAAGCACTGTGTGTCAGGTCAAGCACTGTATGTCGGGTCAGCGGGTAGCTGTAGTGGTTGTGATGCGTCCCGGACCACCTGGCCAAACCCTCGCTGGGCCAACGGAGAGAGCTCCCTCTTCATCACTAGACCAGGGCTTGCATAGCTTAAGTCATCTGATCATAATAAAGTTATAAAATAAATAATAGTAAAAACAGGAAGGACACAGAGGCAGTGCTCTTTCGGGGAGGCTAACAGTTCAGTTAAAATACAACGGCGCCGAGGATTCACAGTTGGAATAAATATATTCAGTTAATGGCAGTAAGTGATTCTAGACATGGCTACATGGTAATTAGCTTTTGAACTAAGGTTGTCGCGAACAGGTTGCTATGACAATGTCGACTCAGGTCATTGTATCACAACAACCTAAAGTCACACTACTTTGTATAAAATCAAATCTGTATTCTGTGAGTTATAAACGACATCGTTCCTTACAGCACCCTGAAAAGTTTGAGTGAGTGAGTGAATGATTTTAATGCCTTTCTTGAACACTACTTCGGTTATATCATGGCTTATCGGCTCTTTGGTGCAATGTAGATAGACTTTGTTGTTTAACGCCGCATTTAGCAATATTCCAGCTATATGACGATGGTCTGGAAATAATCGAGTCTGGATCAGACAATCCTGTGATTAACATCATGAGCATAGATCCACACAATTGGGATACGATGATATGCATCAACCAAATCACCAGCCTGACCACCCGATCCCGTTAATCGCCTCTAATGCTACTATTCCACACAGACCACGAATCCCACGAATTGATAAATTTTAGGATTCGTAGTTGAATCGTAATCAGTTCGTGAAATTCTTAACTGATTCGCATATATTCGTAGTTAGTTCTTTCAATTCTTGAGCTATCGGAAATTCGTGGCAAAAGTTTTGAGCTGTTCAAAGTTTGGGCCACGAACTCCCGATTAAAAAATATCGTAGTTAATTCGTAACAAATTCGTAATGCATTCTTAGGCATCGTAACTGAATCGTAATCGATTCGTAGGCATTCGTAGGTATTCTTAACTCATTCGGGGATTCGTGAATTCGGGGCTTTACGACGAGTCGGCTACGAATCTATCACGAATCCCACGAAAACACGCCGAAGCAGGTACGAAGCTCACGATCCAATCACGAATCAGCTACGATTGCCGGGAAATTGGGTATATAAGGAAATTAACATTGATTTCAGGTCATTAGCTGCTGACGATTGTGCCATTATAACACGAAATTCACGATTCAGCAAGATGCTCTACGTTGGACATCCATTTTGAAGCTGATGCCCAAGCATGGGTGGGGGCCTTTTATAGCTATCTTGAGGGAATACCCCCAAAATTGTCAAGAATAGTCACTAATTCATTTTTATTCGTACCTGATTCGTACATGCATTCGGCGTATTCTTAATTGATTCCTAACTTCGTGCAGTATCCGTAATAGCTTCTTGTAAATCGTAGTGAATTCTTGACAATATTCATGCGAATCCAGCCGAATCCCACGAATATTCGTAACTTTTTCGTACCTGTATCGTAACTTAATCGTAGAGCGTCACGAATTGAACCAGAATATTTGATAAATTCCACGAATCCTAAAATTTACAAATCGTGGCGATTCGTGGGATTCGTGCTGTGTGTGGAATAGTAGCATTAGAACAAGCATGGGCTGCTGAAGACCAATTCTAACACGGATCTTTACGGGTGTATATAAAAGAAAGGACGTTTGTTTTGAGACTATTTATAGTAAAACGTGAATACTTGTATCTAATGTATTGATTTAATCATTGGTCTCCAATGAGATACGCATCGTGTCATAATATACAGTCCGAGTGAAGAGCGCCCATACCTTGCAAGGAGCCGAGCCTGACGCGCACGGAACCATCGATAAACATTTCCATCTTCATTGCGCTATATGATATGCATTGCCTCGCAAAAAATGCTCCCTTTATGAACATAAACTCTGCATTGACAGAGTAAGTTCGGCTGACTTTATATCTCCTACACCATGACGCTCAACGTTGTTCTTGCGGCAGATATTGGTTTTCCTTGCTGCAGATATTGGTTTTCCTGTGGAACATATTATGTGAATGAATTATCACGATAACAAACATGAAAAACGGGTATCTGATTAACGAAACCTAATCAGGTACATAATTCCGTTTCCGCTCGTCAAACTTCATATTTCCAGGCAATTGCATAGCATAATTCATAACCTTTTTCCGAAATGATTTCTGAAGATTTAAAGTTAATGATAAGCATGAATATTGTTTTGCTTATTATTACAAGACAATTTCAACAATAGATTGTTCATCGTTTGGGGGGCGGTCGGGTAGCTTAGTGGTTAAAGCGTTCGCTCGTCACGCCGAAGACCCGGGTTCGATTCCCGACATGGGTACAATGTGTGAAGCCCATTTCTGGTGTCCCCCGCCGTGATATTGCTGGAATATTCCTAAAAGCGGCGTAAAGCCATACTCACTCACTCACTCACTCATCGTTTGGGTGTGTGAAAAGAAGTCGAGTCTGGGTCACCCTCACCAGTGGGTGACAGTGTGGATGACGGTCCATGCCATCAGCGAACGATGACCTATGCTGCAGGTCCCTTCGAGGGGGGTGGTCTAAAGAGCTGTGCAGAGTTGCGTCCCTTTGGCTTGCCAAAATTCCTATGACCGTGGGTTCCAATACCATATTGTGTATCTTGGTTGCTTAGCATCCACCTGTGTTCGCGGGTGTCACCAAAGTGATAAACGTCTAAGACCTGCACCACCTCTTTCCCACACAGATATCCCATTCGTGACCAACATGCGCCATTCCTATTTGGAGGTTATGGGTCGGTAGACTAGTTTAGTGGTTACGTTCGCTCGTCGCGCCGTAGACCCGGGTTCGATTTTCAACATGGGTACGATGTGTGAAGCTCATTTCAGGCGTCCCCCGACGTGATATTGCTGGAATATTGCTGAAAACTATACACAATTGTAGATTACGTAAAGATGTGTTGTTTACAAGAAGTGATGAAGGCGGTTACGAGAGTCGCTCGGCATTCGTTACCAACTCGTCTCATACCGATAGTCTTGTTGTGCAGGTTACGGAAATGAGCAAGAAGTGGCGAATGTGATGTTGGGGTCTGTACATTTGTTCCAATTCATCAATATTTGCCCAAAACAAATCTGAGTCCAAGTTTTCGATTGTCATTTCCTTAATATTGACCAGTTTGAGAGGCTTTTGAACTCGACTGCAAGCTTTTGATGTTCTTCCGGAGGTTAAACCCATCTTCTGTTAATATACAAGCTTGACTTTATGACACATCACTGGCTGAAAAGAAATATTACTCAACTTATATTGCCTAGCGCATCAGCATTTTTACAATTAAGCTGCTTTCTTAAATACCTTTTTTTACAATTAACATTTGTATTTCCTAAATTGGATACTTGTAGAGAGAGTTGAGGGAGACAGATTTGAGAGTGTGGTGTGAGTGACCACCTAATCTGTTTCATCAAACAGTAAGCTCCAGTAAGCTATGTCTAGACGGGGTATCTGCGGACGGACACTGCCCGCTGTCCAGGGATTGGAAGTTAACAACGCCCTCCGGCCACAGACATCTCTCGTGTAGATGTAGATGTAGATGTGTGATAATGGCCGATGTAGGTCTGTCTACCTGGCAGAGCTTTCCCCATCGCCATGAACCTCGTGTCATGCGCTTCGTAATAAACCCTAGGGAAGGATAGGATCTTGGTGAGAATAACGTATTTTTATAACTTACAAATTCTGGTGTCTTACTACCTGACAGTTGTTCGTAGCACCTTCTGTCACGAAGACATAGGTCCATCTACCTGGCATACATAGGTAAGTCCATCTACCTGGCGGACAAAGGTAAGTCCATCTACCTGGCAGAGACAGGTAATTCGATCTATCAAGAGAGTGAGAGAGAGATCAAGAGAGAGAGAGAGAGATCAAGAGAGAGAGAGAGAGAGAGAGAAAGAGAGAGAGTCCTACGACATACAGTCTCAATCAAGTCACAAAGGTACGAATGCTTGACACCCAACAAACTCTATTTGATGAGTTTCAAGTTGCTAAGACACATCTAAATGACATATTGTCTTCACATGGATGCCTGCTGTCAATCCAGCACAAAGTGTTACATGTTGACAAAAAATAAAGTAAATGCATATGATGAAGCACTGTTTTATTAAAAGAATAGTTTTATCAAATGCAATGATGTTTCTTTGTTGAACTGTCATGTTGACCACCAGGCAGAATGGGACACTGTCTGGCAGAGCCAGGAATGCTCAAAGAAGAAAGGATACTCTGCTAAAATATAGAGCAGAAAAACATTGTGACACAAATCCTCCTGTCAGATATAGAACAGAGAGAACAGGTCAAGTATGCAGTCAATGATTGACACATGGTTGTGATTGCTATGGTGTTCTTTCTTGAAAATCTTTATTGAAATCAAATCATTCTGAAATGAGAACAGCTTTAACCTGACAGCCCAACTGTACAGCACTACCTAACCCTGACAATATACGATAGCCTCAACAGGGACAGAGCATCATCATCCTCAGTATAGTGACCTCATCGTCCTCAGTCTAGTGACCTCATCATCTTCAGTATAGTGACCTCATCGTCCTCAGTATAGTGACCTCATCGGCCTGAGTATAGTGACCTCATCGTACACAATGTCAGCCTCAGGAGCAACACCTCGCAACTCGCTGCAACACCATCCTGCTGTTGGTCCTACAAGCGTCCTGTTTGCAGCAGGGTGTGTTTGGTGACAAAGTCAAGGTTGAGGGTCCCAGGGAGCATCTTGAGGGCACGGCTGTGGATGTTGATGGTAGCCTCCGGACTACCTTTTGGGTGGTTGGTCTCTTGGCGGAGGTAGTCTATCCACAGATCTGAAGGGCAAGAATACCATGGCTAGATTACAAACACTCTAGTTTTTTGGTGGAGGTCATCTATCCACAGATCTGAAGGTCAAGAACACCATGGCTAGATTACAAACACTCTAGTTTCTTGGTGGAGGTCATCTATCCACAGATCTGAATATCAAGGATACCATGGCTAGATTACGAACAATGGAGCTTGACACTGAACGTCAGCAATATCACAGCTATGTTAAATCTACACATAACTGAGTCTTGAATACACAGACCTAAGGGTTCTGAGACCTTGCATTGTGACACCAGGCTTTATGATAGACTTATGACTCTGTGTAGCTACAGGGTGCAGGCTTACAGTGTGAACTGCTAGGGTACACACACTATCTGGCAGGTCATCACAAGGAGTTTCCTTGTGGCTTCTCCTGTGCCACTGGATGCTAACCAGGAGTAGATCCCAAGGCTCACACTTACTTATGTTTAAATGTGTTGTTTCTGAAAATGGGTGAGACATCATGTTAAAGAGAACACCCCCAAATCCAGATCAGTTAAAGCCCTAGTCAGGCTTTCTGTTACAAATATAGTGTTTGCAAGTACTTTGCAAAACCAGAAGCAGCCCCTTTGATACCATTTAAGAAGGCCCAAGAAATCATTACATACAGTGGTGGCTTTACCTACTGTCTCATCCAACTGATTTAGGGCAACACATGAATCCACACACTGAGCCTACCTGGCTGGAACTTGCCAAACTCCTGCACGGCATCTTCGTACCCTTGCCGCAGGTGCTTGAGCTTCGGTTTCGGCTGCAGGAGAGAGATATCACATATAGAACAGAGAGGAGATATCACATATAGAACAGAGAGGATATATCACATATAGAACAGAGAGGATATATCACATATAGAACGGGAAGGATATATCACATATAGGACAGGGTATATCACATATAGAACGGGAAGGATATATCACATAAAGAGCAGGGAGGATATGTCATATATAGGACAGGGAAGATATATCACATAAAATAGAGAGGGGATATCACATATAGAACGGGAAGGATATATCACATATAGAGCAGGGAGGATATGTCATATATAGGACAGGGAAGATATATCACATAAAATAGAGAGGGTATATCACATATAGAACAGGGAGGATATATCACATATAAAATAGAGAGGGTATATCCCATATAGAATGGGGAGGATAAATCACATATAGAACAGGGAGGATAAATCACATATAAAATAGAGAGGATATATCCCATATAGAACAGGGAAGATATATCACATATAGAACAGGGAGGATATATCCCATATAGAACAGGGAAGATATATCACATATAAAATAGAGAGGGTATATCCCATATAGAATGGGGAGGATATACACATATAGAACAGGGAAGATATAACACTTTTAGAACAGGGAGGATATATCACATATAGAACAGGGAGGAAATATCACATATAAAATAGAGAGGGTATATCCCATATAGAACAGGGAAGATATATCACATATAAAATAGAGAAGGTATAACACTGAACAGGAAGGATATATCATTCATAGTGCTGGTATATAAACTTGGTGAGAGTGAGTTGGGTTTAACACCGCTTTGAACAGTATTCCAATTGTATCACAGCGTTTCAGCTTCATGTGGGATGAGATTGAGGTGATGCAAGTCTTGGATGTTTACCAATTTGGTGAAACCCACGAGCATAGGTATGGTGCTGACAAACCTAGAAACATAATCAAGGTGAACCGGGATTCGAACCCATGATTGTAGCTTTCTGGCATGGCCAAGGGGAGAGCACTGCACAACAAATCATGGCACCTCAGATGAATATAGAACAGATATGATTGATAGTGCTGGTATACCTTACAGAGAGCGTGCATCACTGATAGTGGTGGAGAGAGTGAGTGAGTTAAAATTTAATGTCACATCAGCATTATTCCAGCCCCATAACGACGAGTGATAGTGGTGGGATAGGGACACATGTGGGGTTTCAATTCAGAGCTCTGTTAACTGTCATTCAGATGTTGCTAAATTTAACATTTTAAAACCCAACTTGCAAGAAATAATGATGAGATGTTTGTCAAAACACACTGACTTTATCACATCATCAAATCCTGCTCCCCTCCTCTGGGTGACATCGACATGAACAGCATTCAGCCTCCTTTGTGTCAACTTTATTACAGAACATCCGTCATAATGAATCACCTCACACCATTTTAAAACATCTTGATAAATGAATAGACTGGAAAGGCGGTATTGATTTGTACAAATTGTAAAGTTTGGCATCAGTGTGATTGCAGTGTTTCCAACAAACTCTACGAGAATGTGCCGACACCTGACTACTGGACGTTACTCACGTCCCATGAGGCCGTGCTACCAACAAATCAAACCCTCGCTAATATCACACTGTGGTAGAGGAGGTGACAGATTAGCCTATGGTGGAGCCAAGGGCATCGTTAACTTGTAATGAAATTTATGTCAGGGAAGACTTCTCCTGGCACTAGATTGGACAACAAGTGGTGTTTAGGGAGCAACTGACATCGTGTTAAACATCACAGCAACCACGAGCACGAGAACTGTGATCGTCACTGCCTGAACTTGAAGCAAAGCCATCTAAGGAGCCGCCTGTTTGCCTGGTGTCCGACCTGAGCATGTTACAGAGATCAGTATTAATTCAACTCCAAGGAGATTGTGCCGACATTAAAGAACACTGTTTCTCTGACCCCCCCAGCAAAGACCTGGTCTGACACTAAGACGGTGTGTAGGTGACAGGCTGCGTGTGTTGCTGCAGTGAAGGGTGGTGGCACTTTTTCTGTCCAGATTATCATCTGCTGGGATGGCACAGGAGTAGGGAGCTGCCCTGCTGATGCATTCCCCTCACTGTGGGGTGTACAACACACAAAGCAAGTGCACTCCACGTGTACAATGTCCTGAATATTCCAATACACAAAACCATGTCAAGAGGTGAGGTGACATGGAGTTTAACGTCACATTCATTAATGCACTAATATATGATGTGTGTGTGTGTGTGTGTGAGAGAGAGAGAGAGAGAGAGAGAGAGAGAGAGAGAGAGAGAGAGAGAGAGAGAGAGTGTGTGTGTGTGTGTGTGAGAGAGAGAGAGAGAGTGTGTGTGTGTTTGAGAGAGAGTGTGTGTGTGAAAGACAGAGTGTGTGTGTGTGAGAGAAAGAGTGTGTGTGAGAGAGAGAGAGTGTGTGTGTGTGTGAGAGAGAGAGTGTGTGTGTGTGTGTTTGGTGTGGGCTGGGTGAGTGGCACTTAATGCTGGACACCAGGTAGGGTATCAAGTGTCATCTTTTGATGTCCTTCGGTATGATGCGACCGGGGATTGAACCACTGACCGTCTGCTCTCAAGGCAGATGCTCTATCCATTTATTTCCTCCACCTGTCTACCAAACAGGATAACTTCAAACAGAAACTGTAATCCATTGAACCAAAAACTGACCCAAAATTGTGAAAGATGCATTAAATGGACTTGCTGGGCTGTGCTACCATTTCAAGCAGTAGCACAGGGAGTGGCCTATTTGATAATCATTATAAAGAGAAAGGTGTACGTGAGAGTGGGGGATGTGCTGTTTTAAGCTGTACTGTAGCAATATCACCGCACTGGCACATTGGACAGTTCCACACTGCTTCAAACATATCTCAGGCACAGATGCTTAGTGTGTGAAACGTCCAAAGTGATGCTGGTGAAACCATCTGTTTTGTTTGTTTGTTGTTTAACGCCACACTCAGCAATATTCTAGCTATATGGCAGCGGTCTGTAAATAATCGAGTCTTGACCAGACACCCTCAGCAAAGGAGATTGACATTGATTGACATGGGCATCGATCCATGCAATTGGGATATGATGACATGCATCAACCAAATCAGCCTGACCACCCGATCCCGTTACTAGCCTCTTACGGCAAGCGTATGAAACGCTCTGTGTGTCTGAACCTCTAGTTGACTCTTCAACCCACAGAGAACACGAGTTTGATAATAATGATAACAACAGGCATCTGTAATGTGAAGAGTCCACCCACAGATGTATGCTTATGGCTCAACATTATCATTCCCGTTCAGTGTATCAGTGTACACGCAAATTTCTTTATCAGTTCCATGGGGAGTATACAACTCGAGCTGCCTTAAACCTGAAGGGTTAGTCACAATACCATCTCATCCTACCGGGTACCCATTCAGTTTCGAACAAATTTGCTTGAGGTGACACCACATGTAGCATTTGTTGAAGTCAAGATTGCACCCATCCACCTACTCTCCACCACCTTGAGCTGCTTAAGTTCGCCTGATTTGTAACCTGTGTATTATACAGAGCCACAAGCCTCCAAACGATGATAATAATTCAGTGCAATACATGAAACAGTGATCGGGAATTTGGTTCTAACAACACATATAGGTTATTAGAAACATTTTGAAATAATTCAAAACACAAAGTAAATATATGACTCTATCATGTTCTGAACACTGATCGAACAGAACATCTCTGGGACCGTTCATCAAAATAACAAAATTATAATGATCAAACCATTTTACAACATGTCAGCTATTGATATTCAATGAATATTTTTGCCCTTGGGAGAAGACGATTCGAAAACCATTTTCCACTGGCGTAGAAAGGTCCATATCTTCCCATATCTCACTTGACCGCGCATCCACATTTAAGACATATTGAGCCTTCCCCATGACAAGACGGATTAATTCTGTTCATATTCACTCTGCACCTGCCGGAACACAATCTGGGAGAGTTAAGAAATCCATTACACACTACCCCGGTGTCCTCAACTCTCGTACATCGCCCCGTAACTTACAGTCGGGGCTCCGTTGTCTAATCAAAGCGTTTTATGACCGTTAATATCCATCATAGCAGTGCTTATTCCTAATCAACCTTACTTCAGGAATTTGGTAATGACGTCTTTTTTATGCAAAGATAGGTTTTTATAGTTGGATTATTCAGTGGAGTTTGGTGCCGGTCTCATCGAGAGCTCGGCAACTCAGCACGCAAATTACGCGCTGCCAATCAATCGTGATCAATTCTCATTATGGGAAAGCATGCAGCCTGCACAAATTGTTCTATAATCAACACAGAATGAACCTGCACCATTGTCAGCTGATATGACCTTAAACGAAATAAGCCGTCTAAGTGATTTCTGTGAGCATGGGTTTAACAACTAGTACAAGAAGTGATTTGCACAGAATCCCACAACGAAAACACACATCTTAGCAGACATCACTTGCAGAACGATTTCTGAAAATTTCAAAATTACCATAAAGAAAAAAATGAGAATAGTATTGAATAGGAAATTAGATTTAAATGGGGCATGACTCAACACTTAATGGTCGGTGAGAGGTATGTATATAGTACTTCCCTGACATCTAGACATCAGTCCAACAACCTCAGACAGTGATTGCCTTGATAAATGTCACACCAGGTTAAAATTTGTACTTTCATTTATTTGTCAACAAACAGTTTTGTTTACATGGGTAGTATTTTATCCCACCAGGAGCTGGTGATACAAGCTTTAGTATCTCATAAACCTCTCCCGGGTTCTTTCCCTGCCCAGTAAGTAGGTAATTAACAGCTGGTGGATTTCTCAATCCTCTTTTCATGACCGGGCACTCAACAAGCGGGGAGTAGGCCATAAATCTTCCCTAGCCCGTAAAGCCTCTTAACTAAACATGGCTGCTTCTACTGGAGATTAGTCAAATTCAATTTAGTCTCTCCATGGGCTTGGAAAGGATAGCAACATCTAATCCCCCAATACACCAACAGCCCATCAGACTTCAACCCACTAGCCTCATCTAGAGAGTTACTTTCCTTACAACTAATAATATTTCCTTACAACTAATAATATATTGATGGCCAATGTGATGGTTTATATGTTTAATCTGACATGGTACTTAACCATCTTTCGCAGCTTCAGTCGCTCAGTGTTCAGTGAACAACTCTGTTGAATGCAGCCAGAAGATGCTGAGACTACTGTGGAAAATGGTACTGATATCAGTGTCTAGTTTTCAAGAATTAATTCCTCAAATCTAATAGTTGATTACATTAACTGTAACTTTAACACTGTATAAATGTAAATAATTCTATTTTAACCTCTAAAATGTACTTATTTAAGACAATTTGTACTTTGTATTTTAGCTGAAAACTAATAAAATATATTCCAATCTATTTTGTTTTATGGATGAACCTATGCTCATTTTTTTAAGTGTAAAATATATAGGAAAGTTGCTGAAGTTGATTGAAAATATATATTTATCTTGAGCATCTTTTTGTTTGTTATTTGTTTTACTTTAATTCCAAGAGGATGTTTTTACAAATTACACTCAAATCAATCCTGACAATATTATCTATTCTTAATCCAGACTTTCATCACACAGACTGAAACAATCAGTAAGACAACAATGCAACATCTCTGGGTAAAGATAGCAATGAAAGTCTAGCAGGGAGTTAGTGGTTACATAGCTTTTACCAACAATGCAGTATATAAAAAACCCACATCAAACAATTTACCTATTTGAGAAGCGAACCAGATTCTTAGGTATGATGAACAAAACCTGTATCTCCTGGTCTACCCACATGCTGGTTTGGGCTGAGAAAGTGATGACGTGCTAAAAGGTATGTTGTACCACCTCGTGCATCCTCAAGTTCCACAACTGTGACTCACTCACTCACTTTCACTCTCTCTGTTGTACCACCTCGTGCATCCTCATGTTCCCCAACCGTGACTCAGTCACTCACACTCACTCACTCTGTTGTACCACCTCGTGCATCCTCAAGTTCACCAACCGTGACTCACTCACTCACACTCACTCACTCTGTTGTACCACATCGTGCATCCTCAAGTTCCCCAACCGTGACTCACTCACTCACTCACTCACTCACTTGTACCACCTCGTGCATCCTCATGTTCCCCAACCGTGACTCAGTCACTCACACTCACTCACTCTGTTGTACCACCTCGTGCATCCTCAAGTTCCCCACCGTGACTCACTCACTCACACTCACTCACTCTGTTGTACCACATCGTGCATCCTCAAGTTCCCCAACCGTGACTCACTCACTCACACTCACTCTCTCTGTTGTACCACCTCGTGCATCCTCAAGTTCCCCAACCGTGACTCACTCACTCACTCACTCTGTTGTACCAACTCGTGCATCCTCAAGTTCCCCAACCGTGACTCACTCACTCACTCACTCTGTTGTACCACCTCATGCATCCTCAAGTTCCCCAACCGTGACTCACTCACTCACTCACTCTGTTGTACCACCTCATGCATCCTCAAGTTCCCGAACCGTGACTCACACACTCACTCACTCTGTTGTACCACCTTGTGCATCCTCAAGTTCCCCAACCATGACTCACACACTCACTCACTCACTAACTCACACTCACTCACTCTGTTGTACCACCTCGTGCATCCTCAAGTTCCCCAACCGTGACTCACACACTCGCTAACTCACTCTCACTCACTCTGTTGTACCACCTCGTGCATTCTCAAGTTCCCCAACCGTGACTCACTCACTCACTCTCACTCACTCTGTTGTACCAACTCGTGCATCCTCAAGTTCCCCAACCGTGACTCACTCACTCACTCTCACTCTCTCTGTTGTACCACCTCGTGCATCCTCAAGTTCCCCAACCGTGACTCACTCACTCACTCACTCTGTTGTACCACCTCGTGCATCCTCTAGTTCCCCAACCATGACTCACTCACTCTCACTCACTCACTCACTCTGTTGTACCACCTCATGCATCCTCAAGTTCCCCAACCATGACTCACTCACTCACTCACTCTGTTGTACCACCTCATGCATCCTCAAGTTCCCTAAACGTGACTCACTCACTCACACTCACTCACTCTGTTGTACCACCTCGTGCATCAAGTTCCCCAACCGTGACTCACACACTCACTCACTCTGTTGTACCACCTCGTGCATCCTCAAGTTCCCCAACCGTGACTCACTCACTCACTCTCACTCACTCTGTTGTACCACCTTGTGCATCTTCTAGTACCGTGGTCAGCCGTGGTCAGCCATTGTATTCATGCTAAAATTTGCTTAACACTCACTCAGTCAAGACACTGCCCTGGTACTGATTGCAACACACATGTTTAGCATGTCTAATAGAGCCAGCAAACCTCGGAGGACCCCACCTCAATCAACCCTCCACAACACAACATTACCTGGCATGAACTTGCACATGCCATCCACCCATTACCAAACCAACCACATGTCTCGAGACGCCTGCAGACAGCCGTGCCATGTATTAAGATATTTCAGGAATCTGACTTCCTGGCCATGGCAGTGATAGTGTTCAGGGCCATAATTACCCCCTCACCACCCCCGGTGCTGCAGTGATGGGGAGACATCAGCTCACAGGACGTTCAATAGAACAATAGATTACCTGACAGGTAATACTGCACACCTGTGTGATAACAGCCAGTAAATAATGATTGTACATTTCTTTTGTTGCAGTTGGTTGAGACACTCGAGTGGTGTTTTGTGTGCGTGTAATGTTGTAATGTTGCAGTGACAAGAAGTTCCTCATCAAGACCTCCCCGATCCATCAAGTTGCTTCTTATGACCCACAGGTTGCTGGGGACCTATTCTAACCCACAATCACTGCTGGGAAGCTTGGGGCATCACCAACTCACCTGGGAATTCTCCATGTTGATGTATTTTGTGAAGAAGTCAAGAGACACCGGTTTCAGCGGAACCAATCTGAAACAGGACCATGTAGCTATAACCAGCACCCCAAAATACAGAATCACCGAGTCAACGATGAGACAAGATGTAATTGAACATTGCCAGTCAGTAGTTTTGACAATCAATGTCCAATGTTTCAAGTTCAATTGGTCCCCCAATGTTTCAAGTGTTCAGTCATGTAGCCAGCATCTTCATGGTGCCCAGTGCCTCAGCACAAGAACATCAGAAACAATTGAGAACCTTGCCTTTAAACTGTGCATGACAAATCATGTTAAAATCATACATCTCTCAGGCAGACCCACTGGAAGTCTCAGATCTCCCGGACAAGCCAGCCTCAGTTGTCTCAGATCTCCCTGACTACCCTGTCTTAGATCTCTCCAACTAGCCTCCCTTAGATCTCCCCAACTAGCCTGTCTCAGATCTCCCCAACTAGCCTGTCTCAGATCTCCCCAACTAGCCTGTCTCAGATCTCCCAATCTAGCCTGTCTTAGATCTCTCCAACTAGCCTGCCTTAGATCTCCCCAACTAGCCTGTCTCAGATCTCCCCAACTAGCCTGTCTCAGATCTCCCCATCTAGCCTGTCTCAGATCTCCCAATCTAGCCTGTCTCAGATCTCCCCAACTAGCCTGTCTCTGATCTCCCCATCTAGCCTGTCTTAGATCTCCCCAACTAGCCTGTCTCAGATCTCCCCAACTAGCCTGCCTTAGATCTCCCCAACTAGCCCGTCTTAGATCTCCCCAACTAGCCTGTCTTAGATCTCCCAAACAAGCCTGTCTTAGATCTCCCCAACTAGCCTGTCTCAGATCTCCCCAACTAGCCTGTCTCAGATCTCCCCAACTAGCCTGTCTTAGATCTCCCCAACTAGCCTGTCTCCAATATCCCCAACTAGCCTGTCTCAGATCTCCCCAAATAGCCTGTCTCCGATATCCCCAACTAGCCTGTCTCAGATCTCCCCATCTAGCCTGTCTCAGATCTCCCCAACTAGCCTGTCTCAGATCTCCCCAACTAGCCTGTTTCAGATCTCCCCAACTAGCCAATCTCCGATATCCCCATCTAGCCTGTTTCAGATCTCCCCAACTAGCCTGTCTTAGATCTCCCCAACTAGCCTGTCTCACATCTCCCCATCTAGCCTGTCTTAGATCTCCCCATCTAGCCTGTCTTAGATCTCCCCAACTAGCCTGTCTAAGATCTCCCCAACTAGCCTGTCTCAGATCTCCCCAACTAGCCTGTCTCAGATCTCCCCATCTAGCCTGTCTCAGATCTCCCCAACTAGCCTGTCTTAGATCTCCCCAACCAGCCTGTCTTAGATCTCCCCAACCAGCCTGTCTCAGATCTCCCTAACTAGCCTGTCTTAGATCTCAGCAACTAGCCTGTCTTAGATCCTCCATCTAGCCTGTCTCAGATCTCAGCAACTAGCCTGTCTTAGATCTCTCCATCTAGCCTGTCTCAGATCTCCCCATCTAGCCTGTCTCAGATCTCCCCAACTAGCCCATCTTCGATCTTCTCCCTGACTAGCCAGCCTCCGATCCTATTCTCAATGCTTTTGGTAGTATCAGTCACTCACCTCTCATACACCTTCCGAGCATGTATGATGCCCTGGGACAAGAAGGCCCATTCCAGATACAGTTCCTTTGCAGGTCTGCTGACTTCTCGACAGCACAGTATGGCTTCCTGAATAACACCCAACAGAGTTGTATGAAAGGACTCCAGTTTGTCCACTCAAGTACTGAGTGAGTGAGTGAGTGAGTGAGTGAGTGAGTGAGTGAGTGAGTGAGTGAGTGAGTGAGTGAGTGAGTGAGTGAGTGAGTGAGTGAGTGAGTGAGTGAGTGAGTGATGGCGGGGGAAATTGGCTTCAAGTACCCATGTGGGGAACTGAACCCAGGTCTTCGAATGCTTTAACCACTGGGCTACCCCACCGCCCCACTGAATATTTCACAAAAGACTGCTAAAAAGAAACATTCAGTAACATCAAGAAATCATAACTATGACCTGAATGGCGGACTGAGGGGTGGATGTCAGACACTACACTACAGAGGGAATGAGGGGTCAGTGTGTGTTGTGACCGACTGAGCTCACCTCCATCAGCTTGTCAAGGGTGTCTGTTTCCCCGGTGCCCATCAGATGGTGCAGCATCATCTCCCACACAGGCCAGCTCACCTGCAACAGCAGCAACATCATCAGAACAACCACCTACCCTCACAACAACAGATTGAATGTCTTGGAATAGGTCTTCAGCTACCCATGCTTGTTGTAAGAGGCGACTAACGGGATCTGGTAGTCAGGCTTGATGACTTGGTTGATGCATGTCATCGTATCTCAATTGCGTAAATCGATGCTCATGTTATCAATCACTTGATTGTCTGGTCCAGACTCGATTATTTACAGACCACTGTCATATGGCTGGAATATTGCTGAGTTCGGCGTTAAACAACAATTAAACAATCCTGATCCTGTTAGTGGCCATTTATGACAAGCACAGTCGCCGTTGTGGCAAGCATGGGTTGGTGAAGACCTATGCCAATGTGGATCTTCACAGGTATTCAGTAAAAGTAATCTCCTGCTCCATCACATAACTCCAGCAGCAAACAACTATATTTACATCACATATTATACAACAACAACCATGCGTACCAGGCACATATTTTCTACCAGGCACATATTCTCTACCATCAACAACAGAGAAAATGCTGGTGCAATTCATATTTAAATCTTTGATCACAACCTGGAGTCAGTCAAATCGAAGGGGAGCAAAAAGTCAACAAAGCCCTCATAAAATCAGTCCCTGGGCCTCTGGCTTACTGCTGCCGATGACAAGGGTGCCAGTCTCACGCTGCTTCTCATAATGTCCCAGTCACACAGGGAGCCATGACACCATCCACTGCTTGAATGAATCACAAGCCCTTGTCCTGGTCGCTCCATCTTAACATATTCTGGGGGCTTTGCAAATGAATCAATATTTCTTTACTGATGTGTTATTGAGATGAGAAATTAGTGAGCATATTCCAAGATTTGAGAGATGAGACAAACCTCACATGAACATATTCCTGTGACTTGAAAGATGAGACAAATCACATGTGAATACATTCCTGTGATTTGAGATGATATAAATCACATGTGAATACATTCCTGTGATTTGAGATGATATAAATCACTTGTGAATATATTCCTGTGACTTGAAAGATGAGACAAATCACATGTGAACATATTCCTGTGATTTGAGATAATATAAATCACTTGTGAATATATTCCTGTGATTTGAGATGATATAAATCACATGTGAATACATTCCTGTGTTTTGAGATGATATAAATCACGTGAATATATTCCTGTGTTTTGAGAGATAAAACAAATCACATGTGAATACATTCCTGTGATTTGAGAGATGCTATAAATCACATGTGAATACATTCATGTGATTTGAGAGATGAGACAAATCACATGTGAATACATTCCTGTGATTTGGGAGATGAAACAAATCACATGTGAATATATTCCTGTGATTTGAGAGTTGAAACTAATCACATGTGAATACATTCCTGTGATTTGAAAGATGAAACAAATCACATGTGAATATATTCCTGAGACTTGAGAGATGAGACAAATCACATGTGAATAGATTCCTGAGACTTGAGAGATGAAACAAATCATATGTGAATACATTCCTGTGATTTGAGAGATGAAACAAATCACATGTGAATACATTCCTGTGATTTGAAAGATGGAACAAATCACATGTGAATACATTCCTGTGATTTGAAAGATGAAACAAATCACATGTGAATATATTCCTGACTTGAGAGATGAAACATATCATATGTGAATACATTCCTGTGATTTGAGAGATGAAACAAATCACATGTGAATACATTCCTGTGATTTGAGAGATGAAACAAATCATATGTAAATATATTCCTGAGACTTGAGAGATGAGACAAATCACATGTGAATACATTCCTGTGATTTGAGAGATGCTATAAATCACATGTGAATATATTCCTGAGACTTGAGAGATGAGACAAATCACATGTGAATACATTCCTGTGACTTGAAAGATGAGACAAATCCCATGTGAATACATTCCTGTGACTTGAAAGATGATATAAACCCCATGTGAATACATTCCTGTGACTTGAGAGATGATATAAATCCCATGTGAATACATTCCTGAGATGTTTAGATGTTTCTGGGGTATCAAGTTTCAGATGAGGTATTGTCTTGACAACCTACACTATCTACAAGCCAACAGAACCTCTGGTTCAGAAGAGCCAGACATTGATCTACATGGGCTTCTTGTTGTGTGACCAGTGCTCAGATTCAGATCTTTAACTGATTTGTTGCAGATTTTAGCAGTTGTTGCATCATGTCATGTTAATGATGACATTTAAATATCCATAACGGATTGTCAAATCTAAGGCCCATCCCGATCAGAGCGACTATTCTGCAACATGGCCAGATAGAAATCATGGGATAAATTATGGAGCAATTGATCGAATATTCGGTTAAATAATTCATCTGGACATTCAAAACAATTATTGACTACTAATATATGTAATCAATAAAGCAAGTCCGATCCTAAATAATCAATTAATAATCAATCTGCGAGCTCCGATTATCGAATATTCAGGGTGATGACCAACACAAGGAGCCATGTTGTATGGCGGTCCCTGCCCTTGACGTCCCTGCCCTGGACGACCCTTGGTTTCCAATGACATAAATACCCCTTACACCTACTCCTGACTCATACTACAGGAGGATGTGTGATTTGCTGCAGTAAACAAAGACAGGAATGGCAAGTGACTTCTATTTGTCGTCAAATTCTGGCAAAACTTCATGATTAGTCTTTGTCTCAGCAAGTCAGATTGTGGAAGTCACACTCGTCTATATATAGTTAATCAATACAGAAATTTACAAGAGACACTAAATTGATAGAATTCTAGTGTAAATTAAATCATAAGATTATTTACAGAAAAGAGCAATTGTGTAAAATGAAACTTGCGGATGATATTTGCTCTTTTTGTAAATCTTCAAGTGAAAGTATATTCCATGTTTATATTGCATGGGATGATATCAATGGTTTCTGGAGAGTACTGGAACAGCAACTGAATGAGAACTTTCAAGATAGGTTTCATGTTACAGCATTTTCCATTCTGTTTTGCTGATAGGAGAAAATATGATTTGTTTGTTGTTTAAGCCGCACTCAGCAATATTCCAGGTATATGACGGCGATCTGTAAGTAATCGAGTCTGGACCAGACAATCCAGTAATTGACAACATGAGCATCGATCTACGCAATTGGGATCGATGACATGCATCAACAAGGTCAGCGAGCCTGACCACCTGATCCCGTTAGTCGCCTCTTACGACAAGCATAGTTGCCTTTTACGGCAGGAAGGGTTGCTGAAGACCTATTCTACCCCGGATCTTCACAGGCCCAAGAAAATATGAAATTACATCATCACATATTACTGTAATTTCATATTTGCTTGAAATTTCTTGGGATTTCATATTTGTAATTTCAAGAAAATATGAAATTACATCATCACATATTACTGTTAGCAAAAAGACATATTCCTATATCAAATATTAAAAGCGTCAAACCATCTTTTGAATGCTGCATAAAGTATATATCATCTGTATGCAAAATAAAAAAATCTGTAGCAATTACAAGAAACATACATCATAACTTAAAGAAATGGAAACCACTTGCAGATAACATTTTATAATATTTATGAAGTATCATAATGTGTGTCTACTGCCATATAGCCTAATCTAATGTCTGCTGTCCATTTCAAGCTGTTTTATTTGTTCAAAAGACATGTGTCATCCATTGTATATTAAATGTAACATATCAGCCTTCGGAAAATAAAAAATATATGAAAAATATATAAAAAAAAAGAAAAGAAAAAAAGTCACACTCTTCTAATATATAAAAATTGCCTCAGCTATTTGCCCTTTCCCCCAGACACTAGGCGAGATCTCACATAGTGAGTGGGATTTGGCCTTGTGACATGACTGCGGGCATGACGTGTAATGTCATCATATGAATGTGGGCATACAACAATGTATCTTAAAACACAATTGAAATGTCTGTCACTGACTAGAAACCTGCAGTAGATCTGATTCATTCGAGTAGCGAAAACACAAATATTAGTCACTGATATTTGCCTGAAGCGTAAGTGAATCAGAATTACTGCCTATTTCAATGAAATGTCTATAACTTTAATACAAGAGTGAGTAACTGAGTGAGTGGGTGGGTGAGTGAGTGAGTGAGTGAGTGAGTGAGTGAGTGGGTGGGTGGGTGGGTGGGTGAGTGGATGGGTGGGTGGGTGGATGAGTGAACATTTTAAATAACCGAGTTTGGACCAGGCTCAAATTCTTGGAGACGTATTCTACCCACAGGTTCAAAATACAAGAAATACAAAACGAAACATTCTGATAATCGATTGGTTGTGGAGAATTAATCACTAACATAAAAAATGAATAAAGAACATCCCTCCAGTGGAGGAGTATGTCAGCGACACTTCATGATATTCAGCCAATTGCCAACTCCGACACAGACCTGTCTGCTACCCTCAGACCAGTGGTAAATGGCGGCACTGAGACAGGTAACAAATTGTAAAGTCAAACGCAGCTTAATTTGACATGCCGCTGTAACTACAACTTGGAACACAAAGTAATCAATGTTTTATGTGTAAAACAACAGAGCTGGGGTTCCGCAAGGTAAGCAAACAAGACAACCGATTGCGGAACATTTGCTGGAGACAGGTGTGAGAGGGGCAGGCGTGACGTCAGGGTTCTGCCGTGGCGAAACGATGCATATACTACACGCTGGAAGCAAGCTGCAAACATACTCTGCTACACACGAGCAGGGAATACAAACATGTAACAACCACTTGATACATCTAACACACTTTTTATGGTCAAATTTGTTGTCATTATCAGGTAGTGTTCCTCGTTGCTACTGGTGGGAGAGGCCCTGTCACGGGGTCACGTCGCGGGATCAGGTCATGTGAGAGGCTGTTATGTCACACCGCACTTCAGGGTGAGATCTATCAATCACACTCCACATCAAAACAAAGTCATGGGAAACAAATGAAAACCAACAGGCAAAAAATATCAAATCAGTTTCTTGTTTTTTCAGTTTCAACTTTTTGTCTCATAACACGAAATGAGGCAAGGCCAAGCCTATTTCATGATGCCTACCTACTAGGGTTGGGACGGGATACTCAGGTACTCGGGTCGGGTGGGTCCTGCGTAGGACCCGGGTACCCACAGGACTACCCGGACCGGTGGCTAGTCACGTGAAATATTGTTAAATGACAAAAACTCACTATAGCTCAGTGGTTACACTCGCTAATGTTCACATTTCTTTCTGATGATGCACACGTTCCTTTTGACTTGTAGATGTTTGAGTAAAGATAAAGCTTCAGTCAACCTCAGTGAATGCATGATCTGATTGTTTGATGCATGCATCTAACTAGTTTTAGCCACGGCTGCAGTAAAACAATGACCAATTGGACATTTTGTTCCCTACTCTTGAGACTTGCAGTGGGTACCCAGGTAGGGCCGGGTAATAGGGGTCGGGTACCTGGGTAGTAAATTTGGACTCGTCCCAGCCCTACCATGCAAACGTCGGTCACAAAATGTCAGGACTTTTTAAGACATTAAAGGACCACCTGATTCTTTCATATTACTAAAGTTAATCTGTCATGAAAGAATCCATTGGTCCTTTACTTCTTTTGAGTAGTATATATAATCAGCTACAAGAACATACAGCCGCATGAAGACGAGCCTGCTGTAGTCAAGGGTGACCAGTAATCGAGTGTTAGTGTCATAATATCAAAACATGCAGATGTAATATCCAGGCTTAATATCTTGAACAGTCATTTCTGTGTGCCTTTTCAAGGCACTTCCTCTCATTTCCAAGCCATTTCAAGTCAAACATGTATTCAAGTCCATTTCAAGTCAAACATGCATTCAAGGCCTTTCCAAGTCAAACATGCATTCAAGGCCTTTCCCAAGTCAAACGTCTGAATTCCAGCCCTTCCAGAATCAAACGTCTGAATTCCTGTCCCTCCCACTGATAGATCTCATACTTTGCATACATACACCCTCCATAATTCAAATGGCTTCTGAGAAGATCAAAATTAAAAGAAGTGTATTAGTCTAGTCTGCCGCTGCTGGGTATTTTGGTGTGATTGACAGCAGGCCGGCCCCAGCGACAGCGGTAATTTGACACTTTCTCTAATCACAGCAGCGACAGGTCCTGCACACGTAAGAGATTAACTGACTTGTAGTGGTGGAAAGTTTCCAAAATAATTGTAACCAAAAGGACGATATCATTCTTTAATATATGATAAAAGGATATCGGCAAAAGAAAGTGATCGGATTGATTTCTCCCGAGACTGCGTTATTGGCTGGACACATCAAAGAGAATCCTTGAACGATGAATCTTACTAGAATATTGAGTAGTGCCTAGCTGCCTGGTATCTGAACCTGGCCCAAACTGTCCATCCAGCACATATACCTTGGTCCAAGCAGTCCCAATTTGTTTGTTTGTTTGTTTGTTGTTTAACACTGCACTCAGCTATATGGCTGCGGTCTGTAAATAATCAAGTCTGGACCAGACAATCCAGTGATTGACATCATGAGCATCAATCCATGCAATCGGAATATGATGATATGCATCAACCAAGTCAGGGAGCCTGACCACCTGACCCCGTCATTTGCCTCAATGACAAGCATGGGTTGCTGAAGGCCTAACCTTGGTACAAGCAGGCCCATTAGTTGTTAAGAAAATGTACCTTTGTGAAAGTAAGCCCATTCCATATGGAGAACTTGTACTGTTGATGCAGTAATTCAAAAATACTCAGTAATGACACAAAATATATATATTATTCAGTTCCCCTTCCACCTCATGAACATCATTTGCTCCAGACGGATTTCTATACAAAAACTCCACCCACCCAACAATCTGCACATCCATCCCTCCATCTACGCATCCAACCATCTACACATTCGCCAATCTAAACATCCACCCATCTACACATCAACCCATCTAAACATCCACCTATCTACACATCCACCCATCTACACATCCACCCATCTACACATCCAACCATCTACACATCCACCCATCTACACATCCAACCATCTACACATTCGCCCATCTAAACATCCACCCATCTACACATCCAACCATCTACACATCCACCCATCTACACATCCATCCATCTACACATCCACCCATCTACACATCCACCCATCTACCCATCTACACATCCACCCATCTACACATCCGCCCATCTACATATCCGCCCATCTACACATCCATCCATCTATACGTCCATCCATCTATACATCCATCCATCTACACATCCGCCCATCTACACATCTGCCCATCTACACATCCACCCATCTACACATCCACCCATCTACACATCCACACATCCGCCCATCTACACATCCACCCATCTACACATCCAACCATCTACACATCCACCCATCTACACATCCACCCATCTACACATCCACCCATCTACACATCCGCCCATCTACACATCCATCCATCTATACATCCACCCATCTACACATCCGCCCATCTACACATCCATCCATCTACACATTCGCCCATCTAAACATCCACCCATCTACACATCCAACCATCTACACATCCACCCATCTACACATCCATCCATCTACACATCCACCCATCTACACATCCACCCATCTACCCATCTACACATCCGCCCATCTACACATCTACCCATCTATACATCCATCAATCTCCACATCCGCCCATCTACACATCCACCCATCTACACATCCACCCATCTACACACCCTACCATCTACACATCCACCCATCTACACATCCATCCATCTATACATCCACCCATCTACACATCCGCCCATCTACACATCCACCCATCTATACATCCATCAATCTCCACATCCGCCCATCTACACATCCACCCATCTACACATCCACCCATCTACACACCCTACCATCTACACATCCACCCATCTACACATCCATCCATCTACACATCCAACCATCTATACATCCACCCATCTACACATCCACCCATCTACACATCCATCCATCTATACATCCACCCACCCAACTGTCTACACATCCATCCATCTATACATCCACCCACCCAACCATCTACACATCCATCCATCTATACATCCACCAAATCTACACTTCTATCCATCTATACATCCACCCATCTACACATCCCCCCACCCAACCATCTACACACCCACCCAACCATCCACACGCCCACCCATCATTACATCAGTGAGTATCTGGCTGGGCTGTGAGGACAAGCTATATAAATTAGCCAGGCCCTAATCCCCCACCCACTGCCAGATTATTCAGTGCTATTCCTCCGGGACATAGACTGCTTAGTTCTTGTCACATCGAATTATAGCATGTGTCAATCAAAGGGCCATGACCCCTGACCCCGCATAAACTTGATGTTGTAATGTGTCTCCACTAACCACACAGTCACCTGGCGACAGGTACCGATTAGGCTGGGAATTGTTAACTAACGAGGCACCTCATGAGGCACCTCACCTGCAGATGTCCAGGTGTGTAGCGATGCTGCCGAGGATGGGACTGTCGTGGTGGGGAGGGAGCGGCATGATGCTGCTGAGGATGGGACTGTCGCGGTGGGGAGGGAGCGGCATGATGCTGCTGAGGATGGGACTGTCGCAGTGGGGGAGGAACGGCGTGATGCTGGCGAGGATGGGACTGTCGTGGTGGGGAGGGAGCGGCATGATGCTGCCGAGTACAGGACTGTCGCGGTGGGGAGGGAGCGGCATGATGCTGCTGAGGATGGGACTGTCGCGGTGGGGAGGGAGCGGCATGATGTTGCAGAGTACAGGACTGTTGGAACGGTGTGATGCTGGCGAGGATGGGACTGTCGCGGTGGGGAGGGAGCGGCATGATGCTGCTGAGGATGGGACTGTCGCAGTGGGTAGGGAGCGGCATGATGCTGCCGAGGATGGGACTTTCGCAGTGGGTAGGGAGCAGCGTGATGCTGGCGAGGATGGGACTGTTGCGGTTGGGAGGTAGCGGCATGATGCTGCCGAGTACAGGACTGTCGCGGTGGGGAGGGAGCGGCATGATGCTGCTGAGGATGGGACTGTCGCGGTGGGGAGGGAGCGGCGTGATGCTGCAGAGTACAGGACTGTTGGAACGGTGTGATGCTGGCGAGGATGGGACTGTCGCGGTGGGGAGGGAGCGGCATGATGCTGCTGAGGATGGGACTGTCGCGGTGGGGAGGGAGCGGCATGATGCTGCCGAGGATGGGACTTTCGCAGTGGGTAGGGAGCAGCGTGATGCTGGCGAGGATGGGACTGTTGCGGTTGGGAGGTAGCGGCATGATGCTGCTGAGGATGGGACTGTCACGGTGGGGAGGGAGCGGCGTGATGCTGCTGAGGATGGGACTGTCGCGGTTGGGAGGTAGTGGTGTGATGCTGCTGAAGATCTCACCTGCAGATGTCCAGGTGTGTAGCGATGCTGCCGAGGATGGGACTGTCATGCTGTCATGGTGGGGAGGCAGCGGCATGATGAGGCTGAGGATGAGACTGTCGCGGTGGGGGGGGGGGGGGGGGAACGGCGTGATGCTGCCGAGGATGGGACTGTCACAGTGGGGAGGGAGCGGCATGATGCCGGCGAGGATGGGACTGTCACGTTGGGGAGGGAGCGGCGTGATGCTGGCGAGGATGGGACTGTCGCAGTGGGGAAGGAGCGGCGTGATGCTGCCGAGGATGGGACTGTTGCGGTGGGGAGGAAGAGGCGTGATGCTGCTGAGGATGGGACTGTCACGATTGAGGAGGGAGCGGCGTAATGCTGCTGAGGATGAGACTGTCGCGATGGGGGGGGGGAACGGCGTGATGCTGCCGAGGATGGGACTGTTGCGGTGGGGAGGGAGTGGCGTAATGCTGCTGAGGATGGGACTGTCGCGATGGGGGGGGGAACGGCGTGATGCTGCCGAGGATGGGACTGTTGCGGTGGGGAGGGAGTGGTGTGATGCTGCCGAGTGCAAGAGGGAGTGGATGAGAAAAACTGAGAAAATTAGATTCTTGTATGTTGATATCAAACATGTCATTTCTTAGAATCATATTTTCATCAAGAATGTGTTCTCTCTCCTCCATTAGGTTCAACAGGAAAGACATTGGTCCAATTGTTTTAGCTGCAATTTTGGCAGCCAAGAAGTTTGATTTAAAAATTACCACTATTTTCTATTGATTTTACGCCATTACTAGTCTCCCATATCATGAGCAAGGGAAATTCAACCGAAAAAATAGAAGGACTGACTTTAAAATTAGATTCTGATTGATAAATTAATGTTGATATTCTTAATATTATTTTATTCAAAATCATGAGTCATGAAATCATTTTTGCTGTGATATCTTAATGAACAAGGGACTGTCTTTGGATTCCAATTGCATTTCAATTTCTTAATGCAATGTTTTGATACAGCTACTAGCATCTTCATCAAACTTTAATCATCATACTTAAATCAAAAAGGTTGAGAAAGGTACTTGAAACTGTACCCAAATGTTGCATTGAAAGAAAAGAATTTCTACAATTTATTGTCTAAATAAAAAGAAAGTAAAATGTCAACAAATGTCAACACCTAAAGCCAAGTACATGACACAAGAGTATTGAATGCAACAATGTATCATTTAAGGACTCCTCAGCCGATCCAAGGTTGTAGGAAGAAAAGGTTATCTTGTTTTATATAGAAAGTATTACATGAATTTATCATGGATAAAAGTGATACAAATGTCAAGACCAAGAGTAGGTGATTGTATCAGTGAATAGCCAGAGCTGGATCTATCAACAACACCAGACTCCTACAGGGATGAGTGTTTGTATTAGATGCTATATATACTTTAAAGGACTAAAATTCATACCTGGGACTGACTAGCTGATATTCTGGTGGACTATGGGTGTGGTGGGTGTGGGTGGTGTGTGTGGTGTGTGTGGTGTGTGTGGGTGGTGGTGGTGGTGGTGGTGGTGAGGGATAGGGTGGGTGGGTGTGAGGGAGAGGGTGAGGTTGGGTGTGGGTGTGGGTGTGGGTGAGGGTGGTGACGGTGGTGGTGGTGGTGGTGAGGGATAGGGTGAGGGTGGGTGCGGGTGTGAGGGTGGGGGTTGGGGTGGGGGTTTTGGTGGGTCAATATATAATTCGATCACTTCTTCAAGTAGACACATTTTTCAGGACAACCAGTGAACATGTATAGTTTAAACATGTTTATTCCATGAGAATAAACATGGCCAGGTCGGCAAACAAGCTTTGTGGGCTTATTTGAATGCCTCTCATGATCAGCTTGCTCCATGCCATGGAGTCCAGGAATACAATGATATAGTCAGTGTGTGTTGGAAAGGAATAGTAACAAGTCAAATTATAGTAGTTTAAATCTGTCTGAAAACAAAATAAAATTATGCACAGATTGAAGAATGCTTCTGTCAGTTTCTTTATATTTATGTGGGTTGCCATACAAAACCAAGTCTAGATCATATCCATTCCGATAATAATACAGTTTCTGGCTGATATTGTCATACAAAGTGAACATGTATTTTGATGATGAACATGGCAATGAGTTTAAAACAATACACACAAAAAAACAGAAACATTATTATTTTTTTTAAATTCCAGGTCCCTCTAATCTCACAACCAGACATAAAAGGTGACTATGCTCAACGTAAGAGGCGACTATGCTTGTCATAAGGAAGACTATGCTTCTTGTAAGAAGTGACTATGCTTGTCGTACGAGGAGACTTTGCTTGTCGTAACAGTCGACTAATGGGATCCGTTGGTCAGGCTCGCTGACTTGGTTGATGCATGTCATCAATCCCAATTGCGTGGATCGATGCTCATGACGTCAATCACTGGATCGTCTGGTTCAGACTTGATTATTTACAGACCGCCATCACATAGCTGGAATATTGCTGAGTGCGGCGTTAAAAAACAAACAAACAAACAAATCACAACCAGACCCCCCTCTTCCCACCATGTTACTGTCCCTTGTACCTTCAGGGGACCATAGACATGGATCCCGTTCGGTTTTACTGAAATCCTTCAGTTTGGGATGAACATCCAATAACGAATTTATTGAAGCCTAATTAACAAAATGATGACTGATCGAACACCTCCAGTTGAGATGACAGCAGGAGTACTTATCTGGTAACCTGTGGTGGGATTAAGTTGAAAACAATAATTTGTTCCTGAAGATGTATGGAAAAAAAGAAATCTGCTCTCGGGTTTAGAACTATTCCCTGGTAGAATAAAGTGTGTTGTGATTCACCCAGGAGATGTTCTAAAGCAATGTCAGAAAAAACATCCTGTCTGTTACAAAATCATAGCTCTCCACTCAAAATAAATGGCCAGTCACTTAGCGCCATTCTGTAAAATTATGGCTGCAGAATTTGCCCTTAAAAGTTTGATATCATGCCACCCATAGTGATTGTTAGATCGTAAAATCGTAACAGATTCTCCGCCGAAAATGGAACTGTCTTTTTTTGTCCTCATTTATATTTTTGTGTCAGGTGAAGTAGGATAGTGAGAGGCATCTGATACGTAGTGGAATCTGGGTCGAGGGAGAGTGGCTGTTAATTGGCTGTGTAGGGTGGTCTGTTTGATGTGAGAGGGCTGTATGATCTCGTTGTGATATTGTTTAAACTTTAGAGAACATTGTTAGAGTCGCAAACAATCATGTCAAGTATCATCGTATTTAGCAAGGCAGTCGTTGAGATGAAAGTTATTTTATTTTCACTACATCAACAACGGCATGAATTGAGAGCAAAGGATGGTGACTAAAAGCCCTTATAAACACTTTCATCTATACAAAGTATAAGCTCCATTGCTGTGATGTTGTAAATATTTCATTTTCTTTGAATTTTTTAAAAAAAAGAAACTTATTTTCGTAGTGCACATGCCAGATTATATCTGCAGTCCATTGTGGTACAACATATACCCAAACACCCACTCTCATTTATTTACTGGTATTTACTTTCAAATTCCAATTAAAACCAGTTTTCAAATTCAATTCCTAGTGAGTGAGTGAGTGAGTGAGTGAGTTTTAATCCTGTAGAGATGCAGATGTAATGGGTATCTACAATCTAACTGTGTGAAGTATCAACGTGTGCAAACTGACCACGCGTCTTCAGAGAAGCAAAAGCACACTTCAACCCCCTGGGTTATTAGTGTCACAAACCCTGATTGGAGTCAGAGTCTCTGCTGTGAACAGTGTTCCTGCCAAGTCACAGTGTGTCAGCTTGATGTGAGAGGAAAGCCCGAAGTGATGCAGGTTTTAATGTTTACCACTTTGGTGAGACCCACAAGCATGAGTATAGTGCTGATGATCCCAGACACATCATCAGGGTGAATCAGGACTGAAAATGTTCACAGGTTCCTGTCATGCCCAAGGGAGGCAATTCTGCACAGTGATTTACAGCACCTTAAACAACTGAGCCACACAATCTGACCACTCCCTATATGCAATCATGAGAGAGCAAGCTATGAACTTTTCTTTTTAAATTCATATTTATGTTGCATTTTCATTTCACAGTTGCGCATTTTACACATATAGAGAAAAGTAAATGACGGATTGACCAGTACCTGTTGAAATATCCCATATCATATTTTACATTTGCAAAATATTTTGTAAGTGAGAAGTATTGAGTAAGCTCTCATTGGAATCCTGGACAGTTGGCATCTTGTGTTGAAAGTTTTATCAGCACCATGATTATGGTGTTCACAGGATTATTGTTTTGTAAGGTATCCTGAGTAAAATGTTTTCTTTTGAAAAATGAATGTTTATTTTCCCTTTATTGAGAAGCCAGTTTTCCGTATTGGACCAGATGGGGTGACCCTTTTGACAATCACAAAATAGGTGTAAAATCGTTTCTTTATCATTTGAGCAATGGCTACACGTCACTGTCCACATATCCCATTATATAAAGACGGGAAGTTGTGGGAGAATATGATGTGATATTTGACATTGAAACCACTGAAATGTACATTGATTTGTTCACCTAAATGGTATAATGTAATGTTTATGATCTGCTTTGTAGATTTCGCTCCTAAGCAGGAATTCCCATTTTGGAAAGTTTCATTCTTGGTAATTTGTTTGTCCATAAGAATTTCATAGAAATATTTCCTGGTTTTTAACAAATGAAATAAACTAAATTGTAGAATTGAGAAAAGTTTCTTTAGTTTCTCA
The DNA here is from genome assembly GCF_023055435.1 of Haliotis rufescens. Taxonomy (NCBI): domain Eukaryota; kingdom Metazoa; phylum Mollusca; class Gastropoda; order Lepetellida; family Haliotidae; genus Haliotis; species Haliotis rufescens. The sequence goes on along the minus strand of NW_025963891.1, from coordinate 4,853,068 downwards.
AGGCCCTGTTGCCGACAGTATTGCTTGATAAACTGGATGAGACTTAGATAGTTAAGATGATTACATGTTAATGTTGTATTGCCCTGTGAATTGTAGAAATGAGAGAAAGTGTCCCTTTTCGTCAAGTCACTAATTGATTGTTATAGGTAACTGACATAACACACACTACAATCAGAACAACAACACAGCAAGCACAAACATTTCCTCATCAATTAGAGATCAAACACGATCACAGCCTACTGTTGACCCTCATGACCTCAGAATGGTTGGAAGTGACCTCCATGGTCTGTCAAAACTCCCCCGTCCTGTAGGCAGCCTGTGTCCACAACAGGGGCGAGAAACCCCACCATAGAAACACCAAGCGTCAGGCCTCCGGCAGGCGAGCTAACCATGAAAAACATGAATTTGACATGTATGGCGATTTGCTGACAGCGTTCTGTTGACTTGGAAAGCACAAATGCCCATGGCCATTGGCTTCCATGGTTATGGAAGGCAAATACACTGCTTTTCAAGGTTACACAAGTTCAGAATGTGGAGGTGAATTGATTGTATTAATACACAGAGTGGGAAGTAAACATGACATGCTGCCCCCCCGACTGTCAAACAGTGCCAGCAAACAGGCTCCGGAACACTGGAGTCAGTCATCTGGCCTCTTTGCTGAAGCATCTGGAGAAGGGTGGATGACGAGGGTATGATGGCACACGAGAACAGCCGGGTCAGGACTGGGGATGGGTGGTGGACAGGTGGGTGGGCAGGTGGGTTAAGATGGGTAGTTGAGTGAATGGGCAGGTGGGTGGTTGAGTGAATGGATGACTGGAAGGATCGTAGGATATTTGGTTGTTTGTAGAGGCGGTTGGTTTGATGATTGGTTGGGTGGGTTGATGGTGGTTGTTTGTAGTGTTTTATTTGGTGATCATGGTAGGTTGATAAGGTAGATAGTTGGGTGATTGGTGGTCTGCATTCTTCAAAATTACAAATTTCCCCCAAATTAAATAATCAACCCTGAAGCACCCCAGGTTACCGTTTCTTTTCGGACATACCCTCCTCGGTAAAACCCCTAAATGGCCTGGTGGGCCTGTGTGCGAAATACTCCTAAAGTTGGAAGGCGCACATAAAAAAACACAACTCTCTCTCTGTTTGCTGGTGGATGGTTGATTGGTTTAGTGGACGGTTGGGTGATTGGTTGGAAGAGTGTTTATAACAATATGATGGTGGATATCTAGTTAGAGCTTCACATACATTACCAAGATGAAAGTAAATCCTGCACTGCTTCCTTGAGGAAATATCTCCCAGACCAACATCAGCACTGAAGTAAATCATGACTGGCTGACTCAAGCTGTGGCTAGTATACCTCAAGGGCTTTCCTTGCTTGTGAAAGAAGCTTCGCGCCAACACCAAACAGAGCCCTGTGCTCTGACTGAATAAATATTGATAGCTGCACACATATAAAATACACAAACACAACAATTTATTGTTATTCTAGAGTGGTATTAATGAGACATGTTAATGAGAGCCGTACTAATAACTGTAAAAGATTATCTACAGCACTGCCTCCCTCCTATCAGTAACAGCAAATCATCAGGCAGTGTAGAGAGTGTGGAGACATGAAGTGAAGATGTGATTGAAATCAGACATTCACTGCTGAAGATGTTCTGGAAATGTCTTCGCTATATGTGAGGCAAAGTCCCCTATTGGTGAGGCAAAATCCCCTATTGGTGAGATAAAGTCCCCTATTGGTTAGGCAAAATCCCCTACTGGTGTGGCAAAGTCCCCTATTGGTGAGGCAAAGTTCCCCTATTGGTGAGATAATGTCCCCTATTGGTGAGGCAAAGTTCCCTACTGGTGTGGCACAGTCCCCTATTAGTGTGGCAAAGTTCCCCTATTGGTGAGATAAAGTCCCCTATTGGTGAGGCAAAATCCCCTACTGGTGTGGCAAAGTCCCCTAATGGTGAGGTAAAGTTCCCCTAATGGTGAGGCAAAGTTCCCTATTGGTGAGGCAAAGTCCCCATATTGGTGAGGCAAAGTTCCCTATTGGAGAGGCAAAGTCCCCTATTGGTGAGGCAAAGTTCCCCTATTGGTGAGGCAAAGTCCCCCTATTGGTGAGGCAAAGTTCCCCTATTGGTGAGGCAATGTTCCCTATTGGTGAGGCAAAGTCCCCCTATTGGTGAGGCAAAGTCCCCCTATTGGTGAGGCACAGTTCCCTATTGGTGAGGCAAAGTCCCCCTATTGGTGAGGCAAAGTTCCCTATTGGAGAGGCAAAGTCCCCTATTGGTGAGGCAAAGTCCCCCTAATGGTGAGGCAAAGTCCCCTATTGGTGAGGCATTGTCCCCCTATTGGTGAGGCAAAGTTCCCCTATTGGGGAGGCAATGTTCCCTATTGGTGAGGCAAAGTCCCCTATTGGTGAGGCAAAGTTCCCCTATTGGTGAGGCAAAGTCCCCCTATTGGTGAGGCAAAGTTCCCCTATTGGTGAGGCAATGTTCCCTATTGGTGAGGCAAAGTCCCCCTATTGGTGAGGCAAAGTCCCCCTATTGGTGAGGCACAGTTCCCTATTGGTGAGGCAAAGTCCCCCTATTGGTGAGGCAAAGTTCCCTATTGGAGAGGCAAAGTCCCCTATTGGTGAGGCAAAGTCCCCCTAATGGTGAGGCAAAGTCCCCTATTGGTGAGGCATTGTCCCCCCTATTGGTGAGGCAAAGTTCCCCTATTGGGGAGGCAAAGTTCCCCTATTGGTGAGGCAAAGTCCCCCTATTGGTGAGGCAAAGTTCCCCTATTGGTGAGGCAATGTTCCCTATTGGTGAGGCAAAGTCCCCCTATTGGTGAGGCAAAGTCCCCCTATTGGTGAGGCACAGTTCCCTATTGGTGAGGCAAAGTCCCCCTATTGGTGAGGCAAAGTTCCCTATTGGAGAGGCAAAGTCCCCTATTGGTGAGGCAAAGTCCCCCTAATGGTGAGGCAAAGTCCCCTATTGGTGAGGCATTGTCCCCCTATTGGTGAGGCAAAGTTCCCCTATTGGGGAGGCAATGTTCCCTATTGGTGAGGCAAAGTCCCCTATTGGTGAGGCAAAGTCCCCCTATTGGTGAGGCATTGTCCTCCTATTGGTGAGGCAAAGTCCTCCTAATGGTGAGGCAATGTCCCCTATTGGTAAGACAATGTCCCCCTAAAAGTGGGGGTGGTCGGGTAGCCTTGTGGTTAAAGCGTTTGCTTGTCACGCCAAAGACACGGGTTAGATTCCCGACATGGGTACAATGTATGAAGCCCATTTCTGGTGTGCCCCGCTGTGATATTGCTGCAATATTGCTAAAAGCGGCGTAAACCATACTCACTCACTCACTCCCCCTAAAAGTGAGACAATGTGGTCCTTGAGGAGAAGCAACTGATCTGGGTCAGTGGAACCCTCAGTTTGGGCAGTAGCAACTGACTGATGGAGATATGTATGCCGCCACAGTCTCTAACATTCCAGCTATATCACGGTGGCGGATTGGACCAAACAAACCAAATTCTGAAAATGATCCATGCCATTAAGTATGATAACGCACAATCTGACAATACAAAGACACTGACTACCCATTCCAAATTCAGTTCAGTGCTGGAGACCAACTCTAACCCAGTCCCCCGGGACTTTGTGCACTACAGGAGTGGCACAGGACATGATGTCAGGGCTAAGAATAAACCACACAGCTCCGTGCCATATTTCTGTGTCAGGAAGGTTCGAAGTGACCTCTGCAGCACTTGTTTGTGCTCCGCAAATACGGAAACTACCGCAACATGAGATGACCACAAGTCGACAGCGGCCTAATTGTTGTTTCTGATTTCGACACTTGCCGCGAACAAACATTTCCCCGATGTTGGTGAACAAGTCCTGGTGGAGGCAGTGTGAGAGTCACGACTCTGGCTCCCGGGATGTGTGTGGACTCCATCACCACGAACATCAACATCAAGTCTGCTATTTGACCTAGGGGTGTAAGATTAACTTAACAATTTAGCAAAACAACAGTAAATTCACCAATTTGTTTCTGGCAGTGGTGGTTGATTTGTAGTCATCCCGGAAACAACCTGATGAACCAAATGAAAAAGGAAAACAATGACATCACTTTTTGTTTCGAGATTTGACACAGGTACCAATACGACTGTGAAGACAACACTCCTGCAAACATCCGTGATGAAAAAAGTAATAAATTTGCTGATTTTCACACTGAGAGATTGAAAGCAGTTTCAAGTATTTGTTTTGAGAGCTGAGCTGAAAAATTTGCTTGGTAAATAGTGTCTTGTCCACATAGATTAGAGAGGCTGGCTGGAGACAGGGAATGAAGGAGGCCATTGTTGACACAGACGGTGCGACACAAAGCCATATGTGACGACACAAAGACACAAGCACCAGACACAATCACAGGAATGTGGAGAGGCGATGCTAGCAATGAAATAGCAGGCTTACAATATCCTTGTCCTGGCCCCAAATCTCCCAATGATGTATGCTGGGGTAAATCATATCTTGTGTTGGTAAATGTCAACGTAAACCATCTATATATCATCTTTGGCACTTGTTATTAACCAGACCAAATCATACTGGGAACTTGTTATTACCTAGGGGATATCATATGCCTAAAACTTGTTATAAACTAGACTTTATCATATGCCTGACACTTGTTATTAACTTAAGGGTATATCATATGTCTGACACTTGTTATTAACCAGGGTATATATTATGCCAATCACTTGTTATTAACCAGGGTATATATTATGCCAAGCACTTGTTATTAACCAGGGTATATATTATGCCTAAAACTTGTTATTACCTAGGGGATATCATATGCCTAAAACTTGTTATAAACTAGACTTTATCATATGCCTGACACTTGTTATTAACCAGGGTATATCATATGCTTGACACTTGTTATTAACCAGGGTGTATTATATGCCTGACACTTGTTATTAACCAGGGTATATATTATGCCAAGAACTTTTTATTAACCAGGGTATATATTATGACCAGCACTTGTTATTAACCAGAGTATATCATATGCCTAAAACTTGTTATTAACCAGGGTATATCATATGCCTGACACTTGTTATTAACCAGGGTGTATCATATGCCTGACACTTGTTATTAATCAGGGTATATCATATGCCAGACACTTGTTATTAACCAGGGTGTATCATATGCCTGACACTTGTTATTAACCAGGGTGTATCATATTCCTGACACTTGTTATTTACCAGGGTACATCATATGCCTGACACTTGTTATTAACCAGGGTATATCATATGCCTGACACTTGTTATTAACCAGGGTGTATCATATGCTTGACACTTGTTATTAACCAGGGTATATCATATGCCTGACACTTGTTATTAACTAGGGTATATCATATGCCTGACACTTGTTATTAACCAGGGTATATCATATGCCTGACACTTGTTATTAACCAGGGTGTATCATATGCTTGACACTTGTTATTAACCAGGGTATATCATATGCCTGACACTTGTTATTAACTAGGGTATATCATATGCCTGACACTTGTTATTAACCAGGGTATATCATATGACAGGCACTTGGTATTAACAAGGGTATATCATATGACCAGCACTTGTTGTTAACTAGGGTATATCATATTCCTGACACTTGTTATTAACCAGGGTATATCATATGCCACGCACTTGTTATGACTTGATCATGGTATAAGGTTAGACATATTACTGTTTTTTGCAATCTTAGCTGACATTAACAATATGGTTTTCTACACAGCTATGTGGGAGTACTGAGCAGTTTTTGCTTTGTATTCTGTTGTAGAAAGTCTGACTTCTTTTCTATTTCCCACATGGCAGTGGTACAACGTTATGAAACTGTCACACAGACAATGACCTCCACAGATGATGTATGATAAATATAAATATTTAATAGCCAAATGTTTAGTTATAAAAATGATCCAAACAGAAACTAAGATCATAAAGCATTCCCTGTTCTAGTTCTACCAACATTTACACCATGAGAGGATATAACAAAGGCCACAGTTTACTTTATTAACGATGGTCCAGCGATTCATTATTGCCTATATCTCCACACACCCTCACACCCAACACCAGGTTAATATAGACATATGACCTTCCCTGACAGTAATGGAACCCATAAACTCTTCAAATATCATATATATGTCAAGATGACACGACCATATCTTTGTTTGTGATAATCGACTTCATGTACGTTGTTGGAATGCAAACATTTAGTGTCGTCCACTTCCTACTGATTAGCCGATCATTGACACCGATCACTTGGTGGAAGATATCACAGTGAAAGTGGCCCAGAGTGGAGGACCAAGTGAGCACTCTGTTCAACACTAATAAATACACCGATCAATTTACAGACAACCGTTTCATGGCTGTTTCCCAGCCCTTTCAGTTAAGCGCTTGGTGCGTATAAAGCAGAGTTAAGTCCTCCCTGATCAGATTGAGGCGCGTCTTTATCGCTGCCCGCTCAGGCCAACGCTCGGTTTCGAGACAGCGAAACGCACTGTAAGACATGCCGTATTTGCCTGCCTGGTCAGAAAGAGTCTGCACGACTTGCATTAATACAAATTTCTGTCTATTCTTCTCCTCCACTCAAAGGAATCAAAAGCAAAAGTTTACATTTATGAGTGATCAGGAACGCCGTATTCGGCGTCGACTACCCTTCTATTTGATTGCTCCAGCAGACAATTCGTGCCCTTCTATATTGACATGATATACAGGGCCAGCACCCAGAGGCTTTCAATGGCTGCAGAGCGCTGGCCTTACACACCTATACAGCCATATTTATAGTGATAGGATAATATTTATATGCACACAATCTTAGCATACATATTACTAGTGTATGTTGACTTAGTCAACACAGGTGACACTTGAGACTGGCTATGCCACAAGTTGAAGCTAGATGGATGGACGTGAACACAATGAATGGGATACCAATCAGAGGAGCTTCGCACATGGTATTTACCCCCTGCCTAAGAAAGTACACATGGACATTCACGAAGGCCTGGCGCTAACACTAACTCCAAGTTACACTCACAAAAAGCTGCATATTAAATATCAACAGTAATAGCACACAAATGGCCCATGGAATAAATCTTTTTATCACCTAAGAAATTCTTGCAAAGATTTGTACAAAGCAGAGTAAGAATCATGGATATGAAACATATCGGCCTCCCAGGACTGGTGTGAGGTGGACTGATGCCATCTCTAGGACCTTAGAGACGTGACTATTGCTGGATGATGACCAGCTGTCCCGCCGACACATGACAGATGGGTGCTGGTATCTCATGGCCGCAGTAACACACCACACACAACCTGACGACAGAGATAGACAAGATACCAGTCTAAACATATCAGTCTTTGAGCAGCCTCCAGATCACAGTGGTAGAAACTAACATAGTTAGTCCACTTGTCCTTATAATGATAACATATAGCAAAACCCTTAAAAAAGCAAATTTCTACTAGTCCTTATGACACCTTAAGTATTGGGCAGTTTGGCAAGGACTACAGGACTAGTGCCAGTGATCAGTGATCTTGTCTTCTGGTGCTGAAAGTGGCAACACTAGCCTCAGCGTGACTTACCTCATGTACGATAACTATCTGAATGTGTAACAGTGAGTGAGTGAGTGAGTTGTGAAATACGACAGATTACACCCAAAGCATGAGGCATGATGAGACTCCTCGGCCTGCTGCAAATGTGACATGTCTGTTGGAAGGAATACTTTTCTTTCAAACGAGTGACAAAGACCATGAATATCTGAGCTGGAGCAAGGATGATATGTATATGTTTATTTTATCTACATCTCCCAAGAGAGTCAGACTTGATCATGTCCAAATATTGGAAACACACCTCAGTCTTTTTAACATATTTTACCAACACATTCATAGTTGCCCAGTACATGCAAGTGCATCTTCCCGAGGCAAGTGAGTTAACTGACTTTAAAAGTCCTGTTATCACCCTTGCCGAACTAGGCTGGTATAATGGAGTAATATTTTGGCTGGACTAACGAGTCTGTGCATAGTCCAATCACAATCGCGTAGCAAAATCGAAATGGTCAATAGGAGTGGCATAGAAGGGACACAGTTTGTAATAATCATTGGTGGCGCTAAGATCGAGCCCAGAAAGTGCAGCCTAGTTCAGCAAGGGTGGAAATTGGACTTTTATGGTCAGTTAACTCCCTTGCCTCGAGAAGATGATCCAAGAGTTGAAATGAACAAAGTCTAATCACTACTCACACAAAGACATGGGACAATCTTCAGAAAGAACAAGTGTCGTCATAATGCCCTGCCCTTTATGATAGAAGTTTAAAAAAAGTTTCTGGTTGAATAGCATGCGATTGGCCAACAGATTGGTATGTCTGAGAACAGACGCAAGTGTATTACATGTCGGATGATGACACAACCCATGGCAACTAACTTATGCAGGAGATGAATATTATATGTATTCTCAGACTGAGTATTCTATGACCAGAAATTTCATTTGGAACCAACAGTGTCATATAAAACCCTCAAATATCAAAACACATAATGTTTATTGACACTGTTACATAACAAAGGTTATCAGTCTTTTTCTGTGTGTGTGTGCATGAAGTCTCACAATTGTGAGACAGACATGACCTCAGTCTGGAGATGTTTCATAGTGTGCTCGCCTCGCTAACAGAATGTGAAACCCCCCAAATAAATTGAAATTGTTCAGAAGATTAATGATCAAACTAAATATTTAACTAACGAGGTATCTATTTCTCCAAGCATAATGGAACATTTTCCAATGTGGGATTGAAGATACTTATCAAGAAAAGCAACCGTAAGCAGTGAGAAGTCTGAAATATTTCCAGCCTTTGAATGCCATTACAAAAATGTTTAAACAAATGAAATTGCACCATGCACTCCCGTTCGCTTTTCAATATATTGTCAGCCATGATGTCTCCTCCTCTGAGAGTGAATGTGTTGAACGCTTTGAACTATCCCAACTGATCACCTTAACCAAAACACAATGCAATATTGGTAACAAAACACTATCAGCCTTAAAAGAAATGATCTTTACTGATCAATATTGAAAATCCTACATGAAACCAGCCCGACCAATCTTTCAAAAAAATAAGCCTGCATCATAAAAAGGAACTTTTGTTGAATATCAAAAGACGGCAGACCAATATGGCCACATCAAAAGACACAATGAAAATACATCTGTGTTTTGAAAGAAAATAACAATATATCGAGACACATCTTAACCATGATGTTGGAATACTAAGTTTCATTGATGCCTCTTAGTGAGCGATGTCATTGATGGTGCTGCCACCTGGTGGGAGAAACACTGTGTGAGGTCACTTCCTGAAGCACACACTCGTCTCTAAGGTCTCTAAGCACAGTCCTGCCAGCGCATTGTCCTGAACATACCAGAACAAACTGGCTGCCCCTCTCGCTAGCCTGGACCATGTTTATTCTGGTCGGTCATTTGATGATTGAGTGTTTATGTACTGCTGTCTTTAATTGCATTGGATGTCTCACCCGTAATATCAATAAACGTAGAGAAAATATACGACTTATAATTCATTGCATGACAAAGACGGGTCCTTCTGATGGAGCCAGGGAAATAGTGCCTCCTGGAGTTCAGACCAGGGATCTTGACAGATAATAGTCTTTACATCGCTAGTATCCTCGAGACCAATCATCAAACAGACAGATAAAGGACTAATCAGATGAGATCAATATCACCTACATGGTGCATTTCTCATGTGTCAATCACTGACGTTCAACGACTATCGTTAGAGACATGCAAAGGACATCAGCGTACGGACACAGTCAGACATCAGCCACAATGCCGACACGCATGTCAGTACACCATCAGATACTCATCTCATAGCATGTAGAACGTCCCGAGTCAGAATACTTCCCTAACATTTCAATAATCAAAGTACTAAAACATTCCCTTAAATTAGTTCAATATCTAAAAGAGCAAAAGATTGTGTGAATATTACAAAAATAGAAATCATCATATTAGTTTACTGATCTTATCGAGCTATTTACATTGAGTGCTTACTGCGCTCTCAAGCAATTTCATCTGTGATTAATTGGTTACTCTTTCATGTAATTGAATCGGTTGTAACATCGGTTTGAGTAAATGTTATATAACAGTTGATGTTGCAACACACTGAAGCATATGTTACATAATAGTTGATTGGAGCATATGTTATATAACAGTTGATTGGAGCATATGTTATATAACAGTTGATTGGAGCATATGTTATAAAACAGTTGATTGGAGCATGTTACATAACAGTTGATTGGTGTGTGTGTTATATAACAGTTGATTGGAGCATGTCTTATATAACGTCTGATGTTCCAGCACACTGGAGCGTACATTATATAACAATTGATGTTCCAGCACACTGAAGCATATGTGACATAATAGTTGATTGGCGCATATGTTATATAACAGTTGATTGGCGTGTGTGTTATATAGCGACTGATGTTCCAGCACACTGGAGCGTATGTTATATAACAGTTGATTGGAGTGTGTGTTATATAGCGACTGATGTTCCAGCACACTGGAGCATGTACCAGACCGCTATTCTTTGTCACGGATGCAAATTTTCATGAAAGTCCCGTTCTGTATATATAATAGACACTTGTGTGTCAGAGATTAGTTCAACAGAGTAGAAACACCCAGGTGAACTAATGCCTACCTTTTCCTTGATGGCGCCGCGTGCTGACTTGAACACCTTCAGGAGGGTGTGCAGTTTCTCCTGTCTGTCTATCAGCACCTGCAGGTGCAAGGCCCACAAACCAGCTGACCTCGGGTAGGTGTCCGTGGCTTGTTTCAGGACCTCCTCCACCTGCCCCATCTGTGTCGAGGTCAGCAGCAGCTCCACCTACAGGCAGAGGAACACACCATATACCATTATCTACCCAATAAGGTTGCATTACTTGTACAGTAAACTACGTTTATAACGAACACGCTTACAACGAACTGACGGATATAACAAACTATTTCCCGTCAATTTGCTGTATGTATGCTGTACATATGCTTATAACGAACTACGGGTATAACGAATTAAAATAAGTGGTCCCTTTGAGTTCGTTATAACCGTAGTTTACTGTATATCATTGGGATAGCCTAGCTGTGTATATCTCCTGGATGATATACCATTTATATACCACATGAGGTTGTACTACTTGTACAGCATGGGTATACCCTAGCTGTGTGTATCACATGGATGATATACCATTTATCTACCAAATATATTTTGTATTACTTGTATAGCATGAATATACCCCAGTTGTGTATATCAGCTGGATGATATACCATTTATCTACCACATAAGGTTGTATAACTTGTATAGCATGAATATACCCTAGTTCTGTATATCACCTGGATGATATACCATTTATCTACCACATATATTTTGTATTACTTGTATAGCATGAATATACCCCAGTTGTGTATATCACCTGGATGATTTACCATTTATCTACCACATATATTTTGTATTACTTGTATAGCATGGATATACCCTAGTTCTGTATATCAGCTGGATGATTTACTATTTATCTACCACATAAGGTTGTATTACTTGTATAGCATGGATATACCCTAGTTGTGTATATTACATGGATGAAAACAATTTATCTACCACATAAGGTTGTATTTCTTGTATAGCATGGATATACCTTAGTTCTGTATATCACCTGGATGATTTACTATTTATCTACCACATAAGGTTGTATTACTTGTATAGAATGGGTATACCCTAGCTGTGTGTATCACCTGGATGATATATCATTTATCTACCACATAAGGTTGTATTACTTGTACAGCATGGGTATACCCTAGTTGTGTATATCATCTGGATGATATATCATTTATCTACCACATAAGGTTGTATTACTTGTACAGCATGGATATACCCTAGTTGTGTATATCATCTGGATGATATATCATTTATCTACCACATTAGGTTGTACTACTTGTACAGCATGGATACTGTATATTGCTGTGTATAAGGCGAGTTTATTTTACCAAGAATTAGGGGGGATTCAAGGGGGGTCGTCTTAAACACAGGGTTGAAGAGTTTGGCTGTTTTTTCCCCAACACAAAGACATTACCGTGAGCACGTAACACTGGAAATACCATGTCAACAAATCCGTACTGAAGTACGCAAATTAATCACGTAATTACACTATCTGGTTATAAAAAGTGTACACTGTATATCTGGACTTCTGTTTGTAATCTATTTTATTAGCTGGTGATGTGCTACACTCCAATTCACTTTATAGACAGGGTATATAAATTAGCATCGATTTGGAAGGCTTGTACAGGGGGGTCTCCTTATACATGGTGTTGCTTTATAGACTGCGATATACGGTATACCCAGTTGTGTATATCCCGTGGATGATATACCATTTATCTACCACATATGGTTGTATTATTGTATTACTTGTACAGCCTGGGTATACCTATGTTGTATACAACATATGGGCGATATACCACTTATCTATCATACATGGTTTCATAAATTAAATAGCATGGGTATAAATATGTATGTTATGTATATCACATGACTGATATATCATTATCACATATGGTTGCCTTAATTGTATATCACTGGTACACCTGCGCTGTGTTGTCCCTACCTACATGGTTGTTTGTAGAGGGGGTTGCTTCTCACACATGTCCAGCCCCCCACCCCCCCCCCGGCCCTGCAGTAAAACAACTCCTTTCCAACCTTCACCAATTGTAAAGTTCAGCTTATCAGATATAGAACCAGACTTATCAAAGACAACCATGCCATTAACCGTTATTTGGCACAGAAGTAAACCCATGACGGGTCTGCTACAACGCTCATATTTCCCGGACGTCCACCGACACAGATTGGCAAGGCTCCAGTGCCATTAGGACTTATCAGTTGCCATGCTAACTGCTCCATCGATAGCAGCATTGACACAACCAAACAGTAGATTTTAACACGCTTTCTTCAGATCTTATCAGTTTCTTTTATCTTCTGTAATTAATGTTCAAACACGATTGAAATGTCTTCCATGAATCATTAAAGAGAAATCATTTAAGTGTGGACATTATTGTAAAAATATAACCTAAAGTATTTTAGGAATGTAATTTCGAATGTATAATAAGTCATAATCGATTGAAGTCGAACGTTGTTGTGCTCCGCTGTATACAAAGAATGTCAAGGCCTGTCACTTGCAGCATTCATACCAGAATACCACAATCATACCACAATTAAAGTACTCATGTCAACAGCAGGGTCGGGGTGTGTGGTGTCAAGGTGTGAACATGTCATGACGTCATGGCCAGGTTATCATGCAGGCTATCGAGTAAAGCGACACCTATTGGCGACATGCTATACATGTCAATATGGATGTCAGGCGCCGATTGCGGCATTAATCATTTACACCCTTAACTTTTGCTTTATATATTATTTACACACAAATAAATGCAGCCAATCGCGACATGGGTTTAAATGCTTGCACCTCAACATGGCAAACAAGACATTTTATTGTGTTTCCACTTAATTTTATTGTGCTCCCACTTCACTGCCTGCAGTAGATAATGCAGCCCTAGATATCCTCCTGCTAAAACCTACCTAGCAGGGCTGTGTAGCACACCTGTAGGAGGTACAAAAGGCTATTTCACACTGATGATATATATACAGAAAGCCAAATTCGTTACCTTCATAAAATTCTAATTTGTTTTTGCTGTGTTTGAGTGGCAATTACCATCACTGAAATGAACTTGAATAATTTTCATCATCTTACAAAGTTTCATCTTTTTAATACGGTTAACATTATATTGCAATTTAAAGACAAATGTTGGGTCAGTTGAGCTAAAAGAAATCCTGGGACTATTTTAGTTAAAATAAGACAAATGAATGTATTCACATAAATATTAAGTGAGTATGGTTTTATGCCGCTTTTAGCAATATTCCAGCAATATCACAGCGGGCACATAAATATTGACATACTGTGAATTCTAGTTAATATACCATGGTGCTACCAATAACAGATTAATGATAACTTGGGCCTCACCTGGGGTTAACTAATGACCAGCAGATCCTGGCAGCTAAGGGGAAGCAACTCTGTGTATGGACTGTGGCATCACTGACAACTGTGCCCCCTTAGCCTCCTGTGTTGTCAGAGAACTAGAGTGACATTTGAGTCAGCAATCTCTCTGTGCTACAGTGACTTCATTAAATGCCTTGCATATCTAGTGTCATGTTCAAGCTCTTAATGTTTATCATCAGCTTGTTAAAACTTTTATGTTTAGTGCTTGAACTTCCCTGTGTGATCATGCAAACAGTTTGATTAATCTGCTACTGCTGTGATTGATTGATTGTGGGTGAGTGGGTGGGTGTGTAGATGAATGATTGTGGGTGAGTGAGTGGGTGTGTAGATGAATGATTGTGTGAGTGACTGGGTGTGTAGATGAATGATTGTGTGAGTGAGTGGGTTGGTGGGTTGGTGAGTGATTGAGTGAGTGGGTAAGTCAGTGAGGGCGACTGGGTTGGTGAGTGATAGATACTAATTAAGGAAAGACAAGTTCTATAGATGAAAAACTTCTTTGTTACAATTAGTGCGATACTAATTAAAGACATAGGTCAACATTGGCCCAGTAGCTTTGTTTGTTTCAGTGTCTACTGGTGTGCAGTTTAATTGAAATCAGAAAGAAAAACATAATTTTAAAATCTTTAAAGAAAGACTTTATAACAGCCTTAGACTGATATTGTAAAACGTTTTACAGAGAAGTACATAACAGAACTGAGGTAAAATTGTTAAGATTGCTTCCATTCAATTAAAGTCTTAATTTATCAAATTTATATAAAAATAAAATAATTGGGAGAATTATAAAAAAACAAAAGGCACATCTACACTATGTGGTGACATGTGTTCACTAAGTTTCTTAGAGATATCTCTAAAATAATTTTCCAGTTTTGCTTCAGAAATGATAGACACTGGTTCTTTTGTTTGTTGTTTAACGCCCCACTCAGCAATATTCCAGCTATATGGCAGTGGTCTTTAAATAATTGAGTCTCGACAAGACAATCCAGTGATTGACATCATGAGCATCGATGCACACAATTGGGATACGATGACATGCTTCAACCCAGTCAGTGAGCCTGACTACCTGATGCCGTTAGTTGCTTTTTATGACAAGCCATTGCTTTCATTCAGTTCAGGGATTAATTTTTAATTTCTAAAATTTATATATAATAAAAATTCAGAGGAATTATAATTAGCAAAAGGCACATATACACAATTTGTTATCTCTTACAATTTTCAAGTTATGCTCCGTAAATGAAACCCACTGCTTTCATTCAGTTCAGTCCAAATTAATAAAATTCATATTAAATAAAATAGAAATGAATAGAGACTTCCCGCAAACTTATGTTGACAAGATGTTGACATATAATAGTCAAACGACAACAAATATGACTTTTAACAAGTCAAAGTCACTTCACACACGATTTTGTCAAAATTAAGGTAAACACCTTGAACAATATATACTGAACCAAATTAAAAACTTCACAATCCTAAAATTTTAACATTTTGACCAGTTTTTTTTAAACAGTAATGGCCACGTATTGTCTTCAGATAACACCCGTTTTTGTGCAGGTGAATAGATCAAAATCATGTGCACAGCACTATAGTGGCAAAAGTGTTTTTTCACGTGCAACTGGTCACGTGGCCATAATACCGCACGTGTTTTCAGCCATACTTGTTAGCAGTCATTAACAAAAAAAGAAAAACACAAGAAAACAAAAGTTTTATGGCCATTTGTCATGCCATGCCTTTCAAATGTGCAACGTGAACGTGCCATCGGCATGTTGCAGACGGGAACGTCTGTAGCTGAAGTCGCAAGGACGATGGGTTGTAGTCGACAGACTGTTTATGATTTACAGACGCGTCTACAGCAAATGGGTACCACCACTGATCGCCCTTGGCCAGGTCGACCACGTGTGACGTCACATGCAGAGGATCGTCAGATTGTCTTACGTCACCCCCATAACCAGAAATGAACTGTTTAGGGGTAGACTGAGTGCGCAAACTGTTCGAAACCGTCTGAGAACTGCTCACCTTCAAGTACGATGGTCATACTGTGGGCCGATTCTGACTCAATTACACAGACGTCCAAGTCAATGAACGTTACGCCCAGTGTTGTGTACAGGAAGTTGACAGATTTCGAGGCGGAAGTGTCATGGTGTGGGGTGCTTTCTGTGGCAATGCACGTTCCAGGCTTCTTGTCATCCGTGGCAACCTCAACGCTGCTGCTTACCGCGACCAGGTACTGGCACCAGAACTTCTGCCTTTTATGGCAGCACATGGACCCGGTTTTATCTTTACAACACGACAATGCCAGACCCCACACAGCAATTTTGACAAGGAATTTCCTTCAGAATGCGTGAGTCAACGTCATGGACTGGCCGTCAAGGTCTCCCGACCTCAATCCCATCAAACACGTCTGGGATGCTCTTGGCAGAAGTCTGCGCACTCTCCAGAACCAACCACAGAATTTGCAAGATCTTGGCACCATTTTGCAGCAACAATGGCGTCGTCTTCCCAATCATGTGTTCACAAGCATCACAAGGTCCATGTGGAGGCGTTGTGTGGAAGTTGTCAACGCACATGGTGGTCATACACGCTACTGAACTTGTGTGCCATCAGATTCTCGTGCTTGGGACTTATGATTTAAACTGTTGATGTTATTACCAAATACCGTATGGTTACCACCGTTAATTAAAATCCTTCTTTGGACATAATGATTAAAAATTACCTTCTCTGATACATTTGTCCGTTGTATATCATATATGGGATTACTTTTAAAAATGTGAAGTTTTTAATTTGACTCAGTATAGATTACAAACATAAGTCCATATATACAATGAGCACTGTTTATAACCAGATAGTGTAAACTGCGTATACCAGTATGGACGAAATGACATGTTATTTCCAGTGTCAGGCTACGCGCTCACGGTAATGTCTATAGTCTGCATTGAGGACAAAATCATCGAAACTCACTGTGGTGTTTTTATTGAAAAGAAACTGTGCCCTATACTCAAGGGCATATGATATATGTTAGAAAGTGACCCTTGATTTTACTCTTTCATCATTTTATTCAAACATGAAACTGTAACTGTCAAATATGAGGTAGGGGTGACCAAAGTATTAATGTCTGATTGACAAAACAATCTTCCAGATCCCTGGTAGCTGCAGGAACTACACACACAGTTGAGTTCAAGTACACATAAAAAAGTTTCATAACAACAGCATAACACTGAGTGTAATTATCCAAAGTAACTTTTTCTGATTGCATACCCATATTTTTATTCTGATTCTTTATTCACGAATCAGATGCAGGTGTCGCATCCATCGTGTCTACTGCAGTGAATAATGGACAAAAACTCCCCTATGTCTTCCTGTTTAAGGAAACAAATGCAAAATATCTCAACAACAGTGCCAGGGGCGAAGGTCTGGTCCACGATCAACACAAAAACACACAGTATTTGAATATGTAAAGCAGCAAGGAGGTATATGGAATACCTGAAGACGACTACCAAAAGAGATTGAACGCATGGGAGAAAATACTCAATGGCTCACAGAGTGTCTGGAGCAAGGATGCCCCGTTGTTAGCTCACCTGGCCACGTGACCCCCTTATGTGACCCACCATACAACATACAGCTGTGAGGTTAATGTAGAAGAAACAAGCAAGGTGTAAAGTCTTCACAGTCTACATCACCTACTGAGAAACATTATAAACACAAGGCTTAATTTACATTGCTCTAAACTAAACACTGTCGTCTCTCTACTTGAACCGTATCCATTTCCTACAAGGACAAAAGCCGACACGACTGCCTTGAAAGTCTGTCTTGTAGACAGCAGAGATAGTGTAGTGTATCCGTGTTGGCCTGTGTGATGTAAGTGTCTGGTTCCTGGTGTGCCTGGCCGTTCCATACCACTGACCACGGAGGGGGATCTCACTGCTGTGGGGTGGGGGTAGGGGGGTAGGGGTGGGGTGTTAGTAGTAGACACAGTGGAGGGGAGGTGACAGGGGTTAACATCACCAGATTCTAATGCTTATATAACAATGTTGCTTTTTCTGTTTTGTTTTTGTTCGTGTGTCTATGGTGTGTGTGTATATATATGTGAGTGTATGTGTGTGTATGTATGTACATGTGCGTGAGTGTGTGTGTGTGTGTGTGTGATTGTGTGTGAGTGTGTGATTGCGAGTTTGTGTGAGGGATTGTGAGTGTGCGTGCGTGCGTGCATTTGCGAGTGTGCGTATGTGCGTGCATGCGTGCATGCGTGCATGCGTGCTTGCGTGCATGAGCGAGCTTGTACTGGTTTTATAGCCCTATCCCAATGAGATGACATTCAGCAGTTTAACTTGGACACCCAACTCAGACAACATACTGACTGAGCCGACCACGGAAGCAGTCCAGACACAACATTAAGCACTGAGTTTAATTTCAACTGATTGATCATGAGATGTGGTGTAAGACAAGACGTGTGGTCTGTCGGTCACCAGGACCTGGGTTGCTGTAACAACCAGACACTGAAGAAGCTGAGGTATCGGTCTCTCTGTCAAACACAGGCCGCCTTGATGACAACTTGTTTACCCAACAATATGTCACTGCAGACACTAGCATCATAGACTGTAATCAGCCGGGCACTGTAAAGGTGCCAGCATCCTCATCATAATGATGTACAGTATAGACTAAGAACATGGCAGTGGTAACACAGCCACTCAATAATCACTGAAATTACTTTTTATTACAAGTTTGCTTGTTTTATGCTACACTCAGCAATATTCCTGCTATATGACTGTAGTTTGTAAATATTCGGGTCTCTCCCTGACAATCCAGAGATTGACATCATGAGCATCGATCTACACAATGGGGATCTACTGACATCCATTAATCATTAGCTTGATCCATTTAATTGCCTCTTACAACAAGCATGTTATTATGAGTACTGGGGACGACTTAAAGTCATTTTGGCCATGTTAATACACACTGAAGTTATCTTTTATTACAAATATTGGGGATAAGAAGTATTTTTTGGGCTATCAATACATACTGGTGTTACCTTTTTTTACTAGTATTGAGTGTTGCGGACAACCTATACAAAGCCATTGTGGCCACCCAATACACACTACAGTTCCCTTTTATTGTGAGTATTGTGTACTGGTGACAACCCGTAAATAGCAATTGTGGCCATCCAATACACACTACAGTTCCCTTTTATTGTAAGTATTGTGTACTGGAGACAACCTATACAAAGCCATTGTGGCCATCCAATACACACTTGACCACCCAGTACACACTACAGTTCCCTTTTATTGTAAGTATTGTGTACTGGAGACAACCTATACATAGCAATTGTGGCCATCCAATACACACTACAGTTCCCTTTTAATGCAAGTATTGAGTACTGTGGACAGAGCTCCCCTGGGCTCTAGTAATTGGCTTGTACGACTTTGCTGTGCCCTCTCTCAGTGAAGATTGTTGATATGTTTATCTTTATTGTATCAAAGTGTTGCATATGACTGCCCTGCTGGAGGTGACTCAACTCACCCACTGCATGAACAGCTTCTCCTCCACCATCTGATGCTGGGTCGCATCATGGAAGACCTCAAATGCCCGCTGCGCCCTCTGAAACACAAACACCTGACCATATAGCCATCAATGTGAATTATTCATCCATAGAGCCAGTCTCAATGGACCTTTCCCGTGACGCTCAATACGAGTACACCATGCAAGCGGACACAATCTATTTGTACGATGCTATCTTACGTGACTTTCAAAGAAGGTCGACAATATTGTTCTGACAACAGGACATAGACACGGGACATAGGACTCAGGACTCGGGTTTCTTACTGATGAGAATCTATGTAACTGAATCAGCTCTGATTCTACCTGACTTGTTCCTATGTCAGCAACTATATCACAACCCCCCAATCCTCCACTGATACAAAGTATATCATTCAGCTCTTTTGTCTGCACAAGGGTTAAATATCAGGTTAAACAAAGTATTTAGGACTCCCCAATCTGGATGAACCCTCCGTAAAGAGGTATTAAGTGTAGACCCATGTGTCCGTGCCGGCCCCAATAGGTAGGGGGCTCCTTCAAGAGTCAGCCAATAAGATTTATCTGAGTACGGGGAAGCTGATAATTATGGTACTTCAAGCAAACTGAGAGGGCTGACAACAGAACATTGGCAGAAACAAGCATATCTTGGAGTACTGAATAGAGGTGGGACAATACACCGATGCATCAGTGGATCGCGATTTTTTACTTCTCGATACAAGTATCGATCACAGTCGCACACTAAGTAAAAAGTATCGATTCATACCTTAAATGTTTCATTGAATACCGGTAAGTGTTACACCAAACACTAACTACTAGTGAAAAGGAGAAGTGAAAACATAAACATTTTCATCCATTGTGCCATACCTGACACTGCCAACTGTTAATCATTAGTGTGCCAGGTATTTGGCAATCCTGTCTATGAAAAAGATGGCTATAGCTTACGCACCACAGATAAGTGCACATGCAAGTATCACGATATGTATCGGATCGTGAACAAGGTATCATGATACGTATCGGATCGCACAGTTGGTGTATCATCCCAGCCATAGTACTGAACACCTTCGTGTCAAGAAATATATATCAATGTCCAGCTGTCTAAAACTTCAATTTAATGTATGGTGATTTGGCTTAAGACAGCTCTGGTATCCTCTTGAACCTCTTCGCGTATCAGTGAGTTTGTTGACAAGTGTAATATGCACACAATAGGTCCACCATTAAGGGTGTATCATGATCAGAAATACAATTAGGTTGGACATCTTAATCAGGTATTGATGTTTGTACTTGGAATAGTCAGGTCCAAATGAGAGCTCTTATGTAACATGCTTACATTGGTAAAATATCGTACAGAACAATTATTCATGTAAAACAGTTATTCATGTAAAACAGTTATTTAGGTAAACAATCTGTATTCTGTAACACATAGGAGCTGTGGCTGAAGCATGTTCTGTGTGGTCCAGGTGTGTGTGTTGTATGTTGACTGTGGGTTATGATACCCTGTAGGGGGCGCTGCATTCACTACATCCTCCCACTCAACAAGCATTATGGACATTCACAACAGAGATAACATTCTTTCCAAATGAATTTGTTTTTAAAAGTCAGAAAATCCGATATTTATGTTCCAAAAGATCCCCTTGGAATGGAGAGTTGTGCACCACTTGACGCTAGGTGCATCTCTGCCCCTGGAGCCACCATCACTGCCAATGGAGCCACCATATCTGCCAATGGAGAGCTTACACTGGATGCTTACACTGAGAGACCCTGGAGTGCAGTACATCTATAATCTCAGGGTGCAGGCAGATGCTCCCTGCATCTACCATCTCTGCCCCTGTGCCTACAATCTCTGCCCCTGTGCCTACCATCTCTGCCCCTGTGCCTACCACCTCTTTCCCTGTGCCTACCATCTCTGCCCCTGTGCCTACCACCTCTTTCCCTGTGCCTACCATCTCTGCCCCTGTGCCTACCATCTCTGCCCCTGTGCCTACCACCTCTTTCCCTGTGCCTACCATCTCTGCCCCTGTGCCTACCATCTCTGCCCCTGTGCCTACCACCTCTTTCCCTGTGCCTACCATCTCTGCCCCTGTGCCTACCACCTCTTTCCCTGTGCCTACCATCTCTGCCCCTGTGCCTACCATCTCTGCCCCTGTGCCTACCACCTCTTTCCCTGTGCCTACCATCTCTGCCCCTGTGCCTACCATCTCTGCCCCTGTGCCTACCACCTCTTTCCCTGTGTCTACCATCCCTGCCCCTGTGCCTACCACCTCTTTCCCTGTGTCTACCATCTCTGCCCCTGTGCCTACCACCTCTTTCCCTGTGTCTACCATCCCTGCCCCTGTGCCTACCACCTCTTTCCCTGTGCCTACCATCTCTGCCCCTGTGCCTACCATCTCTGCCCCTGTGCCTACCATCTCTGCCCCTGTGCCTACCACCTCTTTCCCTGTGCCTACCATCTCTGCCCCTGTGCCTACCATCTCTGCCCCTGTGCCTACCACCTCTTTCCCTGTGTCTACCATCCCTGCCCCTGTGCCTACCACCTCTTTCCCTGTGTCTACCATCCCTGCCCCTGTGCCTACCACCTCTTTCCCTGTGTCTACCATCCCTGCTTCTATGCCTACCATCTCTGCCCCTGTGCCTACCACCTCTTTCCCTGTGTCTACCATCTCTGCCCCTGTGCCTACCACCTCTTTCTCTGGGTTAACAAGAGGCCCTGCCCTCTGTATCCCCGTGCCCTCCAAGGTCTCTTGCCAACACTATCACACAAAGGCTTGCAGGCCTCACAGTACAATCATAAGACTGTCACAATTCCCTATCAGCCACTAATTAGTCGTGGAGATTTGTGTGTGGTCATCTTTAAGCCCTGTCAGGTTCTGCCAACACAAGAGCCAGGGATCATAAAGACACAAGAGGCTGTGTTGGTTTACAACAAGCCTCCACACACTGGCCACTTGTAACATGTAGCAGAGGGAAGGGCTGTGTTTGTTGTAGCGGCCATCTGGCCCCCCGATGGGGTAATTTGTCGGTCTGGAAACAGCTGGGTTGAGGTAATGGCAAACTGAGAGAGTGGTCGGGTGGCTGGCAGGGACGTAGGTCATGTGACACCAAGGTGATACCGTCACAGACAAACAGTCTGTGCGTGATCCCCGATTTGTTACATTGTTGCCTTTGTTAAGAAAGGTCATCTGCTGATGTGTTGGACAAAGATCTGCCAGATGGAGAGACAGACTGAATGATGGACAGACAAACACAAACTGTGTAAAAGAACAAGCGTACAGGTCTTTCATGGGGTCGGTCCCTACTAATTAGCCGAATCTTATACAATTTGAAGATGGCAACACAAATAATATTTGCTCAAATCCAGGAACAAAATCAATACAAATTCAGCTCAACTAAATATGGCCAGATAATGAGTACATTAAAACTGAGAGTGCCCTACTCTGGTAAGTGCTGCTCAGGTCTGTGTGGTCAGCAATAGGAACACGTCAGTTAAAGGAGGTCTAGGGCCAAGATAGATTCCAGTCCTAGCTGAATTCAAGTCGTTAAAACTTGTTTTATCAATACCAATGTGCATGGGGGAAAACCATGCATCCCATTCAGGGTAAATGTGGCACTAACACCCATCCATATCAGGGGATCCACGGGGGAAACCATGCATCCCATTCAGGGTAAATGTGGCACTAACACCCATCCATATCAGGGGATCCACGGGGGAAACCATGCATCCCATTCAGGGTAAATGTGGCACTAACACCCTTCCATACCAGGGGATCCATGGGGGAAAACCATGCATCCCATTCAGGGTAAATGTGGCACTAACACCCATCCATATCAGGGGATCCATGGGGGAAAACCATGCATCTCATCCAGGGTAAATGTGGCACTAACACCCATCCATACCAGGGGATCCATGGGGGAAAACCATGCATCTCATCCAGGGTAAATGTGGCACCAACACCCATCCATATCAGGGGATCCATGGGGGAAAACCATGCATCTCATCCAGGGTAAATGTGGCACCAACACCCATCCATATCAGGGAATCCATGGGGGAAAACCATGCATCTCATCCAGGGTAAATGTGGCACTAACACCCATCCATATCAGGGGATCCATGGGGGAAAACCATGCATCCCATTCAGGGTAAATGTGGCACTAACACCCTTCCATACCAGGGGATCCATGGGGGAAAACCATGCATCTCATCCAGGGTAAATGTGGCACTAACACCCATACATATCAGGGGATCCATGGGGGAAAACCATGCATCCCATTCAGGGTAAATGTGGCACTAACACCCTTCCATACCAGGGGATCCATGGGGGAAAACCATGCATCTCATCCAGGGTAAATGTGGCACTAACACCCATCCATACCAGGGGATCCATGGGGGAAAACCATGCATCCCATCCAGGGTAAATTGTGGCACTAACACCCATCCATACGAGGGGATCCTGGCAGCTGAGGGACCCAACACTACCTGCTTTCTTTGTCATTGAATGCCACACATGATATTCGAGCTATAAGGCAGTGGGTGCGGTGCCTATACCTTAACATAGACTTACGACAGTTGTAGTGATAAGGTTGTTTTGTACAACAGCACCCTGGTCTATAGATAATGAAGTCTGGATCACACAATCCAGTGACTGATATCATGAGCAGCAATCCATGCTGTCATGGTATGATGACTTGTAATCAAACGTGTCACCAAGTCTGACCACCGGATCCACTAATGCGCCGCTCATGACAAGCGTAGGCAGCTGGGGACCTAGCATAACCCAGAATCCCTACTGGTTTCTTTTTCTTTATCGTTTAACGCTGTACTCAGCATCATTCCAGCTAGATGACGGCGGTCAGTAAATAATGGAGTCTGGACCAGTGATTGACATCATGAGCATCGATCCACGCAATTGGAATACGATGACATGCATCAACCAAGACAGCGAGCCTGACCACTCGATCCCGTTTGTCGACTCTTATGACAAGCATAGTTGACTTTTACAGCAAGAATGGGTTGCTGAAGACCTATTCTTTCCCGGGTTCTTCACCAGTCCCCTACAGGTACCTAACGCTACTGGGACATTAACAGCAGCAGCAGCAGCAGCAGCAGCAGAAGCAACGGAAGTATCCCATGCACTGTAGCCCGCCTGTCACAATGACGCTGGCAAACAAAGCCAATCTCCTCACTCAACTGAAGGACACAAAGCACTCGGGAAAGAGCAACCACTTGTCATCGGAACAAATTAGGCTAAGGTCAAAACCTGCAATCAATCCTGCTTTACTGAGAAGAAGGAATTTTTAGCCTGTAAGACTATCAGACAAGTGACAAGTGGTTCATGTCAAGAGGGTTTGGGTTTCAAGTGAGGCAAATCTCTCATGTTGGATACCCCATCAGTCAATATGACCCAGCTCACTTGAGACAAGGAAGGATGTACTCTACACAGACAATACATATCGGGGGCCGGAAGATAATCCTGCCCAATACACCTGATGCCGAACCGGACAGATTGCAGCCCAAAGGAACGCCACTTGCACCAAGTGCAGGTGTGTTCAAGGGTCTAGAAGAAATTACATAACACTTCCCAGACCCCTTATTGTCTTCATCTTGCGTATAGTCCTGAACAGACACATGCCATATGGCAGACCTCCAACACACGTCTGACACACATCAGGAGACACCGGACAGATACCAACACACATCAGGAGACACCGGACAGATAATAACACACATGTCTGACACACATCAGGAGACACCGGACAGATACCAACACACGTGTCTGACACACATCAGGAGACAGCGGACAGATACCAACACACATGTCTGACACACATCAGGAGACACCGGACAGATACCAACACACATGTCTAACACACATCAGGAGACACCAGACAGATAATAACACACATGTCTGACACACATCAGGAGACACCGGACAGATACCAACACACGTGTCTGACACACATCAGGAGACACCGGACAGATAGCAACACACATGTCGGACACACATCAGGAGACACCGGACAGATACCAACACACATGTCTAACACACATCAGGTGACACCGGACAGATACCAACACACATGTCTGACACACATCAGGAGACACCGGACAGATACCAACACACATGTCTAACACACATCAGGAGACACCGGACAGATACCAACACACATGTCTGACACACATCAGGAGACACCCGACAGATACCAACACACATGTCTGACACACATCAGGAGACACCGGACGGATACCAACACACGTGTCTAACACACATCAGGAGACACCGGACAGATACCAACACACATGTCCAACACACATCAGGAGACACCGGATAGATACCAACATGTCTGACACACATCAGGAGACACCGGACAGATAATAACACACATGTCTGACACACATCAGGAGACAGCGGACAGATACCAACACACATGTCTGACACACATCAGGAGACACCGGACAGATACCAACACACATGTCTGACACACATCAGGAGACACTGGACAGATACCAACACACATGTCTGACACACATCAGGAGACACCGGACAGATAATAACACACATGTCTGACACACATCAGGAGACACCGGACAGATACCAACACACATGTCTGACACACATCAGGAGACACCGGATACCAACACACATGTCTAACACACATCAGGTGACACCGGACAGATACCAACACACATGTCTGACACACATCAGGAGACACCGGATACCAACACACATGTCTAACACACATCAGGTGACACCGGACAGATACCAACACACATGTCTGACACACATCAGGAGACACCGGACAGATACCAACACACATGTCTGACACACATGTCCAACACACATCAGGAGACACCGGACAGATACCAACACACGTGTCTAACACACATCAGGAGACACCGGACAGATACCAACACACGTCTGACACACATCAGGAGACACCGGACAGATACCAACACATGTGTCTAACACACATCAGGAGACACCGGACAGATACCAACACACATGTCTGACACGAATCAGGAGACACCGGACAGATACCAACACACGTGTCTGACACACATCAGGAGACACCGGACAGATACCAACACACGTGTCTAACACACATCAGGAGACACCGGACAGATACCAACACACATGTCTGACACACATCAGGAGACACTGGACAGATACCAACACACGTGTCTAACACACATCAGGAGACACCAGACAGATACCAACACACGTCTGACACACATAAGGAGACACCGGACAGATACCAACACACGTGTCTAACACACATCAGGAGACACCGGACAGATACCAACACACATGTCTAACACACATGTCCAACACACATCAGAAGGCACCTGACAATCTCCAACACACATCAGGAGACAAATTACACATGGCAGACCTCAAACTCAAGTCAGCGTCCTGTGAATAACTGAATCTTGACAAGACAATCCAGTAATTGATATTAAGTGCAACGATCCATGCTGTCGGGTCACAATGACATAATATCAACCGAGTCTGACTGACTACAGTTTCTGTCACAAGTACTACCAAATGATCTTGGATGAGGGTTGTTGTTGTTTGTTGTTTAATGCCGCACTCAGCAATACTCCAGCTATATGATGTCAGTCTGTAAATAATCGAGTCTGCGCCAGACAATCCAGTGATTGACATCATGAGCATTGTTTCACACATTTGGGATGACATGCCTGACATGCCTGTTAGTCGCCTCTTACAACAAGCATAGTCGCCTTTTATGGCAAGCATGGGTTGCTGAAGAACTGTTCTATCTGGGATCTTCACGGGGGAGGGGGGCTTGTATGAGGTAAATTTATGTTCTGTTTTTAGATGATGGAACATGGCCTTGGAGAGAGAGGTATCCAATTGCTTCAGTAAATGTATTGCTTGATGCCCATCATCGCATAGTGAGGGAGAGCTTGGAACAATATTTCAGTTACATCACAGGGTGTCACAGCAGCCAGTGGTTCAAGTCTGGGCCAGGTGTACCAGACCCTGAAAGCATGGGTCTCAATCCACGTCACATGGACAGCATGAGGCAAGCAGCCATCCCAGAGTCTGATCTCATGTCTTGCCTGCCCTTACAACAAGCTAGGGCCCACGCTGATGGGTACTCCCTCATGGAGAGAGTAAGTGGTGGAACACGAACTAGGCTGAACAGTTATTGATATCCTTCAGTCTTCGGATAGTTTTATATGTGGAACATTCTGCCTACCTTGTGCAGCATCTCAGAGTGTCCTCTGTCCTTGCGCCCCTCGTCCTCAGGTGTGTCCTCAGTGTCTGGGGAGAGGACGTCCAGGCAGGCGGCAAGGTAGAAGCCCCACATCTCCTCTGTAAGACAAAAACGAATGTGATGACATTTATGAAAGGAGGTGGACTCAAGCTTCTATGACTGTGTAATGCCAAAGTATAACTTGTCACATCACCAGTAGAGATCACCAATGTGTGACTGTGAGAGAGTGAAAGTGAGAGAGTGTGAGAGACTGAAAGGGAAAGAAAGTGAGTGTGAGAGTGTGAAAGAATGTGAGTGAGAGAAAGTGAGAGTGTGAATGGGAGAATGTGAGTGGGAGAAAGTGAAAGTGTGAAAAAGCGAAGTTGACTTTGAGAGTGAAAGAATGTAAGAGTGGGAGAAAGTGAGAGTGAATGAGAGAATGAGAGAACAAAAGAGTAATAGAATGAGAAAATTAAAGAATGTGAAAGAGTGAGAGTGTGAGTGTGAAAGGAAGAGAATGTGAGTGTGAGAGAGAGTGATTGACTGACTGTTTTACATGCAAAAATAGATAAAGCCTGGAGATGCCACATCAAATGCCACATGGGAAGCAGAATTTCTGCCTGATATTGGGGTTAAAATTAGATTATTATTTTTTTTGCTTTATCAGCTATATTTTTAAATATTTACTGTTTTAACCTGTCTAATGTAACTGTTGTAACCTGTCTTTATTTAACTGTTACCTTTTATTCAAATAAAACAAACTGAAGTTTAAAAACGCCATTACTGGCTTGCATTGGAAATAGTTATCTGTAAATGTTGAACTCTACCATTGTATTCTGTACAACAGTTTGCTACACAATGTGCTACAGTTTACAACATGCTATGCCACAGTTGGCTACATTCTGGCACTTTTCGCAACATTTTGTGCTACAGTTTGCTACAGTTTCTAATATACTGTCAGTTCATTACACCATGTGCTACAGTTTGCTACATTCAATGCAAGAGTTTGCTCCATAATGTGCTAGCGTTTTCCTTTCTTTGCTACAGTTTGCTACATTCAATGCAAGAGTTTGCTCCATAATGTGCTAGTGATGTCAGGTGATTTTATCTAGACTTAGGCTAGGTTGAAGTGATTTAAAATCACATTTATTTGACAGATTTCTGATTGATAATCCCATCTGTCCATGTGGCCTAAATAGAGAAGATGCTTTCCACTTTTTTCTATCTTGTCCACGCTATGCCAAGTTTAGAATTGATAAATACTTTTTTGTTAACCAGCTCAGCATACATACTATACTCCACGGCAATGAAGATTCATCTTCCTCAGACAATGAATACATTATAAAATCAGTTCACAATTACATCATTGAAACAAACTGCTTTACGTAAGTTTTGTGTCAACTTAAGAATATAAAATGCATTTGGTATCTTGCTTTCCATTTTATTTCATGTTGTGTTACTCATTAATGTCTGCTCTATGGACTTCATTACAATCTACATGTATGATGTACAATATTAGGAGAAGCATTAATATAGGCCTTTTTCGCCTGTTTGCTAATCCTTTTTCCATTTTGTAATGCTATTTAATGTAAAATCTGAACATTAATGGAAATAAAATACTGTTTAAATCAATGTGCTAGTGTTTTCCATTCTTTGCTACAGTTTGCTCATATTATGTGCTTCAGAGTACTACATTCTACAGTGTTACAGTTTGCAACGTATGATAAGGTGAGCTACATTCCTACAGTCGTCATAAATAAAAGACCTGTATTACTAACACATCGACTCAGCAGAGACACTGAAAGAATTGAATCACAGAAGTTGTATGCAATAAACATATATACTTAATGTTAATAGAAAAAATATCTCATTCTGACTTGAATCTAATTGCCTGATCTTAAAACTGGTCTTTTAGAGGCTATTTGCATACCTTTGCATGTAAAACTTTAAGAGATTATATGCATTAAACATTCCCATAAATTGAAATTCAAACCTCATATTAACTGATATATTTTAAAGGTCACTGAGAACTTTCGTGGATGGCATTCACTCTTAAAATTTAATTTTACAGTCAAATATTCCCTAACAGCACCAACTGTTTTTATTGCAAATTGAGACATCCAGTGTTTAACCCCCATTGACCTCTCCCACCCTGCAGTGGTCAGCACACATCAAAGGCCATGTGACACCTGGCCAACCAACCAAATCACAGGTAATTGTCAATTTTAACAATGACCGGTCAATCATGAAAATTAAACCACTCAGGACTTAATACAAGCGTTGTTTTCATTGCCTGGTAGGCCCACTTTGCTGTGTTCTTGTGACAGGGAACGCAGCCTCCGCTCAGATAATCCTCCATCATAACGAGCTACGAACTTTGTCCTTGCCGGTCAGCATGAAATACACTCACACAATTCAACAATTGCAAATAAGCTGAAACCTAATCTCCAAGTCACTGATACGCTTGTACAAATGTAATCGCCATACAAATAAGATTTCCTTGTCAAAGTTTATCACAATTTAAGTGCAAGCTCAATTTTTCTACATCTCAGTTATTTTGTTTGCATAACAAAATTGATTAAATATAGTAATGCAGTTTGAAAATCATTACATCTTTGGATGAACATTTATACATTCATCCATTACGCTCTCATCAGAAGGGGAAAGTAAGACGAGAAGCAATAGCTGTGTTTCTACAGCCGGAGAGATGAGGCACCGAGCACATTGTTCAGTAATGACACATTCACATTGCTGCACGTTTTTACGTACAAACTAAAACTGCATTAACTTGAGATAAAGACTGGCGACTAATCCCCAATTGACAAGACACACATGAATCCATCTTAATGATAAAACTGTCTCCATGTTTTCTTTAATTGTCATGACAACCAGAGAGGAAGAGAGAGGATTTCACCAATTTAGCGGAACTGTGGTCTTATAAAGCAGAGCAGAAGCCTGGAATCTTCAAAGGAAACAATGAAGAAATGAGCTGTAATCTTTATTAAAGCATTCATGCAGAAATTCTTAAAACCAATCTGCTAAAATATGTCCTGTGGATTTGCTTAGATGAAAGTAAGGAGAATTTTAGGCTTGGTTTTGATTGTCACTAATAATGGTGTTCACTTTGATGTTGTAGACGAAGTTGCGTGCATAAACAGCTGTGAGATGAAGGTGCTGATGATGCTGTATGACGACAAGTGAGAGTCACAAAGTGTACAGGTCATAGCTTAACGCAAAATGGAAACAGAGTCACGCTACATCACAGCAGAATGTTTGCAGTACTGGAAGCATGGCATTATTTACTGTGTGACTGAATTAATGACAAAGATAATTCAGAAGTAGCGTGTTGTCAATTACATTGTTATCGAATGCAAGTGATTAACTGCTAATATTGTTTAACCAAGTCTGATAACGTTGAGTAATGGGAGCCAGAGAAGCGAATGTTGTGTTGAGACGAGGCCACGCAGAGACCTGCCCGCGTTTGATACAATTACCATGAAATATGACACTTTAAACACGCCAAACATCTCAGTCATCCACAGTAAGATCGTTTTTTTCGAATTCAAAATCCACCGAATGACACCATGTCTATTTGAAAACTAAGTCATCACCCAGCGCTATAGTGAGATATATCAACCACTAGACCATGTCATCACCCAGCTCTATAGTGAAACATACCAACCACTAGGCATGTCATCAACCAGCGTTAAAGTCAGATATACCAACCACTGATGCAATGTCATCACCCAGCGCTGTCGTGAGATATACCAACCACTAGGATAAATCATCACCCAGTGCTGTAGTGAGATATACCAACCACAAGACCATGTCATCACCCAGCTCTATAGTGAGATATACCAACCACTCGACCATGTCATCACCTAGCACTATAGTGAGATATACCAACCACAAGACCATGTCATCACCCAGCTCTATAGTGAGATATACCAACCACTAGGCATTTCATCACCCAGTGCTATAGTGAGATATATCAACCACTAGGCATGTCATCACCCAGTGCTATAGTGAGATATATCAACCACTAGGCCATGTCATCACCCAGTGCTATAGTGAGATATACTAACCACTAGGCATTTCATCACCCAGTGCTATAGTGAGATATACCAACCACTAGGCCATGTCATCACCCAGTGCTATAGTGAGAATTACCAACCACTAGGCATTTCATCACCCAGTGCTATAGTGAGATATATCAACCACTAGGCATGTCATCACCCAGCGCTACAGTGAGATATACCAACCACTAGGCCATGTCATCACCCAGTACTATAGTGAGAATTACCAACCACTAGGCATTTCATCACCCAGTGCTATAGTGAGATATACCAACCACTAGGCCATGTCATCACCCAGTGCTACAGTGAGATATACCAACCACTAGGCATGTCATCACCCAGTGCTATAGTGAGATATATCAACCACTAGGCATGTCATCACCCAGTGCTACAGTGAGATATACCAACCACTAGGCCATGTCATCACCCAGTACTACAGTGAGATATATCAACCACTAGGCATGTCATCACCCAGTGCTACAGTGAGATATACCAACCACTAGGCCATGTCATCACCCAGTACTGTGCACACAGAGGGTGGAGATGCTAAAGGTCCAGCCAGCTAATGCCAAAGCCTTGGGTGAGGGTCAAGCATGCTTTATGAATAGATGCTGACTTAACTGCCATGCGTGCGTCTATTGCATGGAAGGATCTTGTCTCAAACCTGTGCAATACACATGTAAAATGGTCTGCTTAATTTATCAAATTGCATACCAATCATAAAATGTGCCTATTTCCCTGTTCCCTGTGTGTGATTTGTCTCGAGTCTCACACGAACTGAGACTAAATCCCATCCAATCTATTAGTGCGATGCTCCTCAACTCTCTGCCACCAGTAATCGGCACATACCCATGTTGATGATGTAGCAGGAGTGCGGAGGGGGCAATGAGGAATCAACTGATGGGATCCCCCGAGATGAGGGGACCGATCACCTAGATAGGATGAGGGGGGTGAACGGGGAGGGGGGTGAACGGGGAGGGGGGTGAACGGGCCGGGGAGGGGGTGTGCGGCAGGACCAAGGTCTTCAATCACAACCAAGGACATAAACTTATACACAGATTGCGATTATTTGACAGCAGTTGCACACTGGAAGCAATCAGTGGATGAAGGAATGGCTCATTCATAGGTATCATGTCTGCAAATTAATTTTCCATGTTGCTCATATTGCAGTACACCACTCGGACTCTGAACTCTACCTCGAACACTCCCTCACATAGGTAGTTGAAATATCACAATCTGTGAGAAGTAACCACTGATTAATGAAGTCTGACTCGTGTAACACATGCCAGAACTTTCTGAACCATGGTCAGGTGATTCTATGCACCTGGTGGGATGAACGTCCTGGGCAATGGTAAACAAGCAGATTGCTGTCTCTGGTACATACTGAAGTTATCTGGTGGTTGTCTCCAGCAGAGATGTATCATGTGTGTGGACCAATCAGTTCCGTCTCCAACATTCAGGGTAGGGATTACACCAGGATGGAGGGTTTGTTTGTTTGTTTGTTGTTTAACACCACCTCCAGCAATATTCCAGCTATATGATGACAGTCTGTAAATAATTGAGTCTGGACCAGACAATCCAGTGATTGACATCATGAGCATTGATCAACGCAATTGGGATATGATGACATGTTATCGAGTCTGACCACCCAACCCGTTAGTCACCTCTTATGACAAGCAAAGTCGCCTTTTACAGCAAGCATGGGCTGCAGAAGACCTACTCTACCCCGCATCATCATGGGTCAGGATGGAGTGAGACTGGTGTGCAACAACAAGTCAGGGACTGTAATCTGTAATGCACAGTGTTTTATGGTTCTGAATGTAGCATGTTAGACTAACCTTTAGTCTCTGAAAGTATATAATTTTGAAAAAAGAGAGTACATTTAAATTGAAAAGGAGCCCCAGTGAGATGGGAGATTCAGAACCTAAACCTGAGGAAAATCTAGACTTGCTTCATCAAGTGATTTTACATCACAGAAAGGGCCAGGTGGAAGGGAAAATAATACGTTTCAGGGACTGAGTATTAGGGGCTGAACATTTTATATTCTGGAGGGGACAAGATGGAAGTTTTCAGAATCTGTTCCAAAGAATTCTGGGGAAAACTATTTTGTCTTCAGGTCAGCCAGTCCATCAGTGAAATGAACCCTGTCCACAGTGTGAGGGCATGATTTGCTTGGTGCAAATATACAAGTACTAGAAACTATCATGACGACCCTGACAGTCAAGCCAACAAAGCCAGACTTTCCTGTGCTTTTAGCATCCAAAATATTTAGGGCATGTAAGGCCTCCGGCCCACTTACAAAGGAGTTACATATAAGTAGCTTTACATATTTGGATATATACCAATGTTTTACAATTTGTTTCTGAGGGAAATTGCATTTTTAACATACATAGCCAGTTTTAATATGACAGCATCCTCTTTTGACGAAAGAAATAAAACCAGGATAATTTGACAGCAATATCCCAGTCTTTAGCATCACACATTGTAAACGTGTGGAATCAAACCCAGTTCATTAGCCAAAGAAACGACCACTTCAACCACTCAGCTACCTCACTGCACCACTCTTCTAGAAATTCCGGAAAAAAAATAATAACCAAGAAATAATCAGTGAAGATAGCAGCATATTGATGGAATGAAACAGATGAAAAAGCTGCAGATTGTTGCGTGGAACATTGTGCAGCTGAGATTATGTCGCGATCCCTGATCATGACGATGTCATGGAATCTGTTTCCCAGCATTGTCTTCAGCGCATGGGGAACATCCTCCCGATCGATGCTTCAACACAGCAGCTCCTATCTGTGGATTCAACTTTACAAAGCAACTTGAATGTAAAGCCATTCACACTGACCCACATCATTGTTGCACAAGTTCTCTGTGGTGCTTCCTGTACAAGCCAGACACTTGATCTCACTTGGACCAAGGCATGCTTAGCGCAGGACTATATACCTTTTGACTTACAAACTAACTTTTTACTGAACATGAGGGAATGAATACGGTTTTACACTACTAGTAGCAATATTTCAGCAAGATCACAGCATGGGACACAAGAAATGGGTTTCACACATTGAACCTATATATGGAATTAAACCTGGGCCTTTGGTGACAGAAGCCAACACCTTAACCACAAGGCCACAAGTCCTCACTGACAATGAGATTTAAGTTCTGAATTCATAAAATTGTGTTTGACTCATTTGATGGCACCGACATTGTTTTATTTCCCAAATCACAGATTTTTTCAGTGGGGGATATTTTAGATGATGAAAAAAAGCTGCAAATATCCAAATTTATGTTTCATTTACCGAAATAAAAATAGTGCATAGAAATGCTAATAGTATTCCTCCTTCAGATCATTAGAGGGTAAATCCTCTCAGTTCAACAGACAGTACTGCAAGCTACCTCCCAGTAAAAACACCCCTGTAGATAAAAACTAAAATGATGTGTCAGCAGAAAAAAAAAAATCCTGATAAAGTTTTTTAAAAGAAAATCTATTTTTGAATACAGAGGCAGATATCCAACCTAAGTGAAAACCAAGGTCATTCAGAGATAAGTTATTATTGGCAGAACCTCATGAGGTATAAACCCCATGTGTAGTGGATGTAGCTGCTGCTGCTGCTGCTGCTGCGTGATGCTGCCTCTGATCACTGACCCCACAGTCCCTGTAGACTGACCCGATGACCAAACCTCATTATAGCAACAAATTACTGCTATCACACCTCGGCGGCACAACAGGACATTAGTGTATAGTCACTGGTACAACAGCATATATATTTCATAAAGGGCAGCCAGGAAATAGAATTAATCTGTTGATGTTATTGAGCGGATTAGAGCAGCGCACCGGCTAAACAACGGATATACGATACATTTACCACAGCACAGGCATGCAAGACAGCTGTGGAAGATTAACGGGAGGGAGATATCAATGAACAGCACAACTGTTGGGAAATTAAACAATCAATGTTTCATGAGAGTGTTATCTACTCCTTCTGAACATCCTCATAACAGACCTATGAATAATACTCCCTCTGCTCAGTGCTCAAACTATTCCATTACAGGACTTGGAGTGAGTGAGTGAGTGAGTGAGGTAGATTCAACTCCATTAGTAACTGTGTTCCAGTTATATTACGGCTTGTCAGCTAAGTGTTGGAGAAACGCCCAAGTGATGCAGGCCTTTGGTGCAACCCACGAACATGGATATTGAGTGAGTGAGTGAGTGAGTGAGTGAGTGAGTGAGTGAGTGAGTGAGTGAGTGAGTGAGTGAGTGAGTGAGTGAGTGAGTGAGTGAGTGAGTGAGTGAGTATTGTTTTACGCCGCTTTTAGCAATATTCCAGCAATATCACGGCAGGGGACACCAGAAATGGGCTTCACACATTGTACCCATGTCGGGAATCGAACCCGGGACTTCGGCGTGACGAGCGAACGCTTTAACCACTAGGCTACCCGACCGCCCACGAACATGGTTAGGGTGCTGACAAACCTAGAAACATAATCATGGCAAACTGGGATTCGAATCGACTGTCACAGGTTTCTGGTATGCCCAAGGAATCCAACTCTGCACAGCAAACTGACACGCCTCAGACGCCTGGGCCATCTGTGCCCCCAGTGAAACCTGGAATATTTTAAAATTTAAGCGAAGTGAAACTGAGAACAAGGCATTCTTGAACCGTAAATGCTCAGTAGATATAAGAGCAGTTGCTTGCATTTCATTGGCTGTTGAAGAAATACTGTATGGCTTTTCATTGGTTGAATTGTTTTTGAGAGTGTTTTAATAAAGTATTTGTCATATATAGATTATTGTCAAAGTTATGTTTTCAGTCATAGTCAACTTAACTGAGAAGATCATTGTAAGTACAATTTAACAATTAGTCTGGACCAATCTTAAGTAGGCGAGATCATAGTTGTGTGAATCAAATCATCACTGTCTACATGCAGGCTACTATTGTAGGGTTGTGTGCAGTCACTGAAATAGATGCATGTTAAACACTGACCTGATGACAACCAACAATACATCATGAATCTCTGTGTTACTTCCTGTTTATTTATTCCTCATCAATGTTGTCTTCCTGTAATGTATTTGGTAAACACCCTGCTCCTGAGATCACCAACACAAATTATTTCGCTGTCATAGTTATGACAGGTATCCTAGCTTTGTGCGATAATATAGGTATAATAAGATACCTTAAACAAAATCTTATCACAAACAAAACACAAACAAAACACAAAACTTGATGTTGTATCATTGCTCGCACTCTGATTTTATTTTGGGATTTCAACCTCAGACTGAAGGACATCATCCACTGATACTGTGAGACTCTTAGTGTATTTTTGACCAGGATAGAAGTGTCAGCTATGTGTAGCATGCAACCTGCAATATTTACTAATTGTCTTGTAACATAACTTCAAATCGACAAACTTGTCTTGCCTCCATTCTCATTGTCCCTCTTTCTCATTTACCTTTTACCCACTTTCTGATTATTCACTGATTCACTTACCCACTCCCTCCCTCCCTCACTCATTACTTCCCTCCCTCTCTCACTCATTCCTTCCTTCCTTCTCATTCCTTCCCTCCATCCCTCCCACACTCATACCCTAACTCATTCCTTCCCTCCCACCCTCATTTATTCCTTCCCACCCTCATATTCCTCCCCTCCCTCACTCATTCCTTCCCTCCCTCATTTATTCCCTCCCTCCCTCATTCCTTCCCTCCCTCCCTCATTCCTTTCCTCCCTCACTCATTCCTTCCTTCATTTTTTCCCTTCCTCACTCATTCCCTCCCTCCCTCACTCATTTTTTCCCTCCATCCCTCCCTTATTTATTCCCTCCCACCCTCACTCATTCCTAACTTCCTCCCTCCCTGACTCACTCATTCCCTCCATCACTCATTCCTTCCCTCCCCCCCTGACACATGCCCTCACTTAATAACCTTCCACTCACTTGTTAATCACTAACTCCCTCAATCTCCCTTACTCACTCTGAGGTAGTCGAGTGGTTAAAGCGTCCACTCGTCACAATGTACACTTGGGTACAATGTGTGAAGCTCATTTCTGGTGTACCCTGCTGTGATGTTGCTGAAATATTGCTAAAAGCGTTGTAAAACCCAACCTACCCACTCATGCACCTTTCACTCACACGCTCATCTGACTGTGTATGTCTTAGAAGTGGCCTTCAGCAATCCATGCTTGTCGTAAGAGGCAACTAATGAGATCGAATGGTCAGGCTTGCTGACTAGGTTGATGCATGTCATTGTATCCCATTTGTGTAGACCGATGCTCCTGATGTCAATCACTGGATTGTCCGATCCAGACTTGATAATTCACAGACTGCATCATTCAGCTGGAATATTGCTGAGTGCAGCGTTACACAACAAACACTCCATCCTGCATTCCCCTTGCACTCACTTGTTGATAATTTACTCCCTCACTCACTCCAGCAGCACACAACGCCCTCTACGTTCCCACACCGCCCCTACGTTCCCACACAGTCTTATCTCAGCTGCAACAACTTTAGCTGCTAATGATAGGACCTGTGAATTAGCATGTGAGGTTTTGTGGAATCTGACAGATCAAACAAGACAGACACACCAACAGCCCTCACCAAACACACACACATGCAAAACTGTGTTTGCCCCCAACGGGAGCTTCTCAACTGTCAACACCTGAATCAATTGCAAAAAGACGGGGAGGTTTGTTTTTCAAATTTAATTCCTAGTAAAAAATATTCAAATCAAGTTGATGCATTATTGAAACAGGCAAAATGAAAAACTACTTAGTGTTGGAAACAAGTGTGCTAACAGCCAGACACAGCAAGCACAGAGGGTTATGTCAGCTCAGTGCCATTCAATGGCCAGGTTTTGTGATAATATCACCGTGTATTAACAAACAAGATATTAATTTGTTCCCTTCTCCAATCTACACCTGCTATCAGTCTCAATAACGGATATGTTAATTAAGTATCAGAGCAAGGATCTGATTCACGTAATTCCATACTGATAAACAATGACAAGTCAAAAGGCGAGAAAAAATACGGGAAGATTTTGCAGGCAATTGCTGCAGTTGTTGAAGTCACTGAGCGTGGCATGCAGGGATTGAATTACAGTTAGTCGTACAATACATTAAAGGCCCTCTGAAAAGGTGCATTTCATGGATGAGATTTCATAACAACTGATGCCGCAAGGCAAGATAGGGTCCCAGTACAAAGGATCAGATACATTAGTGCTGGAGAGCAAGATATGACATGAGTTACAAAGATGTGACCTTGGTTACACAATGTAGACACCATCTGTGGGCGATCTCACCAGAAAAAAAGTCTAAATAAGTTTTTGTGATATGTGTTATCCATATGTGTGTGATTTTGACTCCAACTGTTGAATACGGTGGCCCTTATCAAATACATCTACACGAGGTTTGGTATGAAGTTAGTATGTAGCTGAACCCAACTAGAGTCTGGAAATCCCTACCTATATAATATGTCTTGAGTACACCCTGGAAATCCTAACTATATAACATGCCTTGAGTACACCCTGGAAATCCCTACCTACGTAACATGTCTTAAGAACAACCTTAAAATCTCTACTATATAACATGCCTTGAGTACACCCTTAAAA
Source organism: Haliotis rufescens (assembly GCF_023055435.1). Taxonomy (NCBI): domain Eukaryota; kingdom Metazoa; phylum Mollusca; class Gastropoda; order Lepetellida; family Haliotidae; genus Haliotis; species Haliotis rufescens. The sequence continues at coordinate 4,813,575 of NW_025963891.1, read as the reverse complement.
TCCCTACCTATATAAGATGCCTTCAGTACACCCTGGAAATCCTAACTATATAACATGCCTGGAGTACACCCTGGAAATCCCTACCTACATAACATGTCTTGAGAACAACCCTAAAATCTCTACTATATAACATGAATGGAGTACACCCTTAAAATCCCTACCTATATAAGATGCCTTCAGTACACCCTGGAAATCCTAACTATATAACATGCCTGGAGTACACCTTGGAAATCCCTACCTACATAACATGTCTTAAGAACAACCTTATAATCCCTACCTATATAACATGCCTTGAGTACACCCTTATAATCCCTACTATGTAACATGCCTGGAGTACACCCTGGAAATCCCTACCTACATAACATGTCTTAAGAACAACCTTATAATCCCTACTATGTAACATGCCTGGAGTACAACCTGGAAATCCCTACCTTTATAAGATGCCTTCAGTACACCCTGGAAATCCTAACTATATAACATGCCTTGAGTACACACTGGAAATCCCTACCTACATAACATGTCTTAAGAACAACCTTATAATCCCTACCTATATAACATGCCTTGAGTACACCCTTATAATCCCTACCTTTATAAGATGCCTTCAGTACACCCTGGAAATCACTACTATATAACATGCCTGGAGTACACCCTGGAAATCCCTACCTATATAACATGCCTTGAGTACACCCTGGAAATCCCTACTATATAACATGAATGGAGTACACCTTGAGCTTCAGTTGTTTTTAATCCCAGCTGCTATAGTCACATTTTCCTAGTTTGTTGTCTAATCTTATCCTTAATGTGGAAACACACAATGTAAATACCCAGGTAAACCATAGTGGCCGTGTCCATGCTTAATTAATAGATGAGAACACTTACTCCAAAGGTTGGAATGTGTCAGTTTCTGCTATTGTGTTTTCAAGCAGTGAAGTCAAATGTTGGTGAGTCATCATTCCAAGTCCTGGCCCTGAGATTCTTATCACACCCATAATGAGTCAAGAGGGGGCACGACTGGTCCAGTCGTCTAAGGCAACGCAACTAGATGCATAGAGCTGCCTGGTTCGAATCCTGGTTTGCCCAAATTATGTTTCTGGGTCTGTCAGCACCATACCCGTGGTTGTGGTAGGTGGTAAACATCTGAGACCTGAAGCACTGAGGGCTTTCCTCCTACATTGAGCTGACACGCTGTGATATACGGTGATCCCTTGCCACCTTTGGGGTCTAAATAATTGATGAGCGTTATAGACGATCAGCGGTTTAACCGAGGTGGAGTCGTAGGGGGTAGATGACTAACAAAACAGTATACATGAATGAAATTTTGAATAAAATTAATAAAATATAATACAAACATAATTCCAGATAAACAATGAACACCTTTATAACCAGATAGTATAATAATGGGATGAAATTGCATAATTCAGTTCGGATTTGTTGACTGGTATTTCCGGTGTTACGTGATCGCAGTGATCAGCTGATAATGTGTTTTGAGATGGTAAAAAAAAGTGTCATTGGGAAACTTGAGTTTATTAAAAATGTAAGTAAATTTTGGGAGCCATGCTTTACTAACCAAGTTAGTGCTCTGTTGAAGTGCACAATAGCGAGGGAATACTGTTCACAGTGGCGTTAAACCGATCACTCACTTACTCACTAGTCAAGAAATCTTAAGATTACTTGAATTTTTTTTATAATAACCGTTTATCTACCTACAAACAGACTGTGTTGGTACATATTTCCTGCAACATGTGTTTAAATGAACACTATCTGAAACTGTACTCTAATAACTAGAGAGCAGAATTCCACCCCAAAGTTGTCTCTCTGCTGGTTCCATAGTGTGCCAGACTCCTACATCAATAGAGTGCTCAATACATGTGTGTGGTAACTACCAGTCACTGAGCGGCAGCCATGATGGAGCCATGATAGGGCCACCATGGAGAGATGGCTGCCAATGGTTTAGTGCAAAGCAATTTTGAGCTGTGCGTATGAACTTCCAGTCATGACATGATACAAATGTGGTGCATGTTTCCGATATATGAAGTATAAACATCATCTCTAACCCACACTTACACAGCCCTGTACAACACTTGACCTTCAGTCTCTCACCCACACTTACACAGCCCTGTACAACACTTGACCTTCAGTCTCTCACCCACACTTACACAGCCCTGTACAACACAACATTTGACCTTCAGTCTCTCACCCACACTTACACAGCCCTGTACAACACTTGACCTTCAGTCTCTCACCCACACTTACACAGCCCTGTACAACACTTGACCTTCAGTCTCTCACCCACACTTACACAGGCCTGTACAACACTTGACCTTCAGTCTCTCACCCACACTTACACAGGCCTGTACAACACTTGACCTTCAGTCTCTCACCCACACTTACACAGCCCTGTACAACACTTGACCTTCAGTCTCTCACCCACACTTACACAGCCCTGTACAACACTTGACCTTCAGTCTCTCAACCACACTTACACAGCCCTGTACAACACTTGACCTTCAGTCTCTCACCCACACTTACACAGCCCTGTACAACCCAACACTTGACCTTCAGTCTCTCACCCACACTTACACAGCCCTGTACAACACTTGACCTTCAGTCTCTAACCACACTTACACAGCCCTGTACAACACTTGACCTTCAGTCTCTCAACCACACTTACACAGCCCTGTACAACCCAACACTTGACCTTCAGTCTCTCACCCACACTTACACAGCCCTGTACAACACTTGACCTTCAGTCTCTAACCACACTTACACAGCCCTGTACAACACTTGACCTTCAGTCTCTCAACCACACTTACACAGCCCTGTACAACACTTGACCTTCAGTCTCTCACCCACACTTACACAGCCCTGTACAACACTTGACCTTCAGTCTCTCACCCACACTTACACAGCCCTGTACAACACTTGACCTTCAGTCTCTCACCCACACTTACACAGCCCTGTACAACACTTGACCTTCAGTCTCTCACCCACACTTACACAGCCCTGTACAACACAACACTTGACCTTCAGTCTCTCACCCACACTTACACAGCCCTGTACAACACTTGACCTTCAGTCTCTCACCCACACTTACACAGCCCTGTACAACACTTGACCTTCAGTCTCCCACCCACACTTACACAGCCCTGTACAACACTTGACCTTCAGTCTCCCACCCACACTTACACAGCCCTGTACAACACTTGACCTTCAGTCTCCCACCCACACTTACACAGCCCTGTACAACCCAACACTTGACCTTCAGTCTCTCACCCACACTTACACAGCCCTGTACAACCCAACACTTGACCTTCAGTCTCTCACCCACACTTACACAGCCCTGTACAACCCAACACTTGACCTTCAGTCTCTCACCCACACTTATACAGCCCTGTACAACACTTAACCTTCAGTCTCTCACCCACACTTACACAGCCCTGTACAACACTTGACCTTCAGTCTCCCACCCACACTTACACAGCCCTGTACAACACTTGACCTTTAGTCTCTCACCCACAATTACACAGCCCTGTACAACACAACACTTGACCTTCAGTCTCTCACCCACACTTACACAGCCCTGTACAACACTTGACCTTCAGTCTCCCATCCACACTTACACAGCCCTGTACAACACTTGACCTTCAGTCTCTCACCCACACTTACACACCCCTGTACAACACTTGACCTTCAGTCTCCCACCCACACTTACACAGCCCAGTACAACACTTGACCTTCAGTCTCCCACCCACACTTACACAGCCCTGTACAACACTTGACCTTCAGTCTCCCACCCACACTTACACACCCCTGTACAACACTTGACCTTCAGTCTCCCACCCACACTTACACAGCCCTGTACAACACTTGACCTTTAGTCTCTCACCCACACTTACACAGCCCTGTACAACCCAACACTTGACCTTCAGTCTCTCACCCACACTTACACAGCCCTGTACAACCCAACACTTGACCTTCAGTCTCTCACCCACACTTACACAGCCCTGTACAACCCAACACTTGACCTTCAGTCTCTCACCCACACTTATACAGCCCTGTACAACACTTAACCTTCAGTCTCTCACCCACACTTACACAGCCCTGTACAACACTTGACCTTCAGTCTCCCACCCACACTTACACAGCCCTGTACAACACTTGATCCTCAATCTCTCACCCACACTTACACAGCCCTGTACAACACAACATTTGACCTTCAGTCTCTCACCCACACTTACACAGCCCTGTACAACACAACACTTGACCTTCAGTCTCTCACCCACACTTACACAGCCCTGTACAACACTTGACCTTCAGTCTCTCAACCACACTTACACAGCCCTGTACAACACTTGACCTTCAGTCTCTCACCCACACTTACACAGCCCTGTACAACACTTGACCTTCAGTCTCTCACCCACAATTACACAGCCCTGTACAACACAACACTTGACCTTCAGTCTCTCACCCACACTTACACAGCCCTGTACAACACAACACTTCAGTTCAGTGTAATGTCTGTTGGCCCAGTGGATTGTGAACTAAATCAGTTGCAACAGGCATGACATACTTATATCCCCAACCAATGGAATGTTCTACTGAGTGGAAGACTCAAGCACCTGACCTGCCAAGGTCCTAAGTCAATTTGGTGTCATGGAAACTGCAAAAAATAATATTTTCACCAGTTCATGACAAGACTCATCATGATCTTTGAATTATGCCCCAGAAACCACCTATCCCTCCTTTGATATCAAGTCCAATTTGTTGTCATGGAAACTTCAAAAAGTTAAAATTTCAAATATGCCTAATTAGCAAGAGGCACCAGTTCATGGTTAGACTGATATTTAACGGCCTTAATGCTCAGGAAAATAAACATGATGGACAGAACGATAGTCGGACGGATGGAAAGACAGACAGACAGAAAGCATCCATTCCGGATGGGATAAGAATGTGGTTTTGTACTGTACCCTCAAGGCCTTGTGTAGACATATACCGATTACAGGCAATAAATTTTGTGAGGAAAAAGCCAAGGAATAAAAAAGGTTTCTAATTTTCAACCTTTAGATATGGACAGGGTAGGCAACTCATGACACTCACTGTTGGCTTTCTACATCCATTTCAGTGACAGTAAACCTAACTCTGCCTCTCTGTACCATCAGCGTAAAAAAACTAACTCCATTCAACACGTCAGTTTTGCTGAAAAAAAAGACAAATGAATATTCTTAGGGGACCAACAAAGCAATGTCTGTCTTTGAAGCCTGCATACATGTAAATGTACGATCAAAAGTGTTTGGCCAAATTGCAGTTATGAGTGAGTGAGTGAGTTGGGTTTAACGCCGCTTTTAACATTATTCCAGTTATATCACGGCGTGTCAGCTTAATGTGGGAGGAAAGCCCGAAGTGATGCAGGTCTCAGACGTTTACCACTTCGGTGAAACCCACGAGCACGGGTATGGTGCTGACAAACCTAGAAACATAATTGGGGCGAACCGGGATTCGAACCCACAATCATAGGTTTCTGGCGTGCCCAAGGGACGCAACTCTGCACAGCGAATCGCGGCGCCTTAGACGACTGGGCCACCCGTGCCCCCTGCAGTTAGGAGACACACAAGTGTGTGTGAATGCTATTGTGATAATGAATGCATGATGGTAGAGCATCAGTCGAAGATTAATCATTGGATATAATCTGTCAATAACACATTTGTATATTTTCTTGAAATTTACACCTGTCTCTCTATCTGACACTAAGTGAGTCAGTCCCCTTGTGTCTCCCATCATCTACCTGTGTCTACCTGTGTCCACCTGTGCGTTGACACAGGGTAACTAGTGGATGTGGAGAAAGCCATGGTTCTCCCACATTTAACCAATCTCACTCGCTGAGCAGAAAACTCCGAACAGCTCTCATCAAATTTTAACACCTGACATTCCAGTTCCTGGCACGACTCAAATACCCAGCATACCTTCCATCCACCTCTCATTAAAGTCACATTCTCACCCTGTCCTCTAGCAGTGTCAGGAATCATTGCCATGGCAAGACTTCTCAATCTTTATCATGGTGCAACATTTAACAAATTTTCATACAATTATAGATCCACAGCAAGTCATATGTTAGGATTCAGGGAAAATGCAGATATATGATATTAGTTGTAGCTTTTACATACATACTGGCCTGGGGGCACAGAACCCATGCTGTGGATCTATAATTGAATGAATACTTGTACTAATGTCACACCAGGATAACTTCAACACTTGAGGCTGGTGTTTTCAGTATGTGATTAATTGGCCTGTGTTCATTATTGAAGTTCACGAACACTGGAGCAAATGACTCTCTTGCAGGTTTGGAATGTCTACCTATCAGTTTCAGACAAATTTTTCACATACCACATCTAAGAAATCTAATGTCGACCCTCCATTCAATCTCAGAATAGATGATAAAGCTTACCTTGAAATTTGAAATATTATACTATAAGAACACAGAATGTGTAATATACATGGTGTCTTGTGTGGTTACTATGACAAATATCTGCTGACTTTAGCTTCTGCTGCTAGCCTCCACCACTACCACAGTGGAATATGAAATATATATCATACTGGCAGCATACATGGTTGTCATCAGGTCAGTGCTTGTTATAAGCATTGTTGATGGGCAGATAGGAGAGACATCAATCTAATTGGCAGCCATTTGCATGGTGCTTCTGGAAGACGTGGAACATGGCAAAGGGTTGTAAATAAAGGCTACATCTGTGGACATCAACTTGTTGGTTTAGATCAGCATTTATTCCTCTGGAAAATGTTTGTTGTTAACCAGTAAGATGGGGCTTAAATGGGTGAACTGCGGTCCCTGTGTCCTGTATGTTTGTTTGTTGTTTAATGCTGCACTCAGCAATATTCCAGCTACATGACTGCGGTTTATAAATAATCGAGTCTGGACCAGACAATCCAGTGATTGACATCATGAGCATCGATTTACACAGTTGGGATACGATGATATGCATCAACCAAGTCAGCAAGCCTGACTGCCCGATCCCGTTTGTCGCCTATTACGACAAGCATAGTCGTCTTTTAGGGCAAGCATGGGCTGCTGAAGACCTGTTCTAACCGGATCTTCACGGGTGCTGTGTCCAGTAGAAATGCGATATACCTCATCACTTGTGAGCATCTGTTGACCTCTAGATTCTTTCAGCTACCCGTTAACTAGCATTGTCATAAGCAAACAAACAAACAAACAAACAATAAGTGTGAAATAAGTGAAACCTCCCAAAGGTAGGTGTCAATGACATGATGAGAGGCTGGCTGTAATGACTACAACACTTGATTGATTATGGCAATGGAGCAGCATGGTCCATCTGTACTTTCATCATTCATCTGCCTGCTCCAGTGTTTGACAAAAGAGACAAATTAATTTCTATTTCATCATTTCAACAGGTTGGTACAGATCAGAAATCAACAAATTCAAGGCTTTTTCAAATTCAAATATATAATGTGATGTAATGTAACAGGAAGTAACTCTTCGCAGATCGCAGTCACATTGCTTTTGGTACAATACTCATAATTCTAGCATCATCATGCAAACGAGGTATGCAAAATCAGCTACAGAGTTGGAACTACTTGTTATGATGCAGCATCATTGTTTCTGAAGTGTAATTAGGGTGTAATTCATGGTCTTAACAAGTCATGTTGCTTATTTTCAATAAACCTGTCAAGACAAATGCCAATTTACAGTCTTTTTAACGCAAACTCTAAAATTCAAGTCCTTTTCAAGCCTGTGTGCACCATGATACAAAATGTAAACCTATAGCTTCTTTCATTTGCAACAACTGGGAATCAGACCAAAATCAGAAAAACAGAAATGCACAAGAAGTCTGATGGATTACGAGTGATGTTTGTTTGCAATTCTTGTCTTGAAACTAAAACGTAATTGACTTGTCCATTACTGCTTTGTGTGGTGCCAATTTTATTTTATTTATTTTGGATCTCCAACTGCAGGGTCCCGAGTAAAAAATAAATGACTTGGGTGAGTTTGGCCCTGGACAGATTGTATTTGGAATGACCAACAGAAGCCAGTCACTGATTCTCCAGAGGAAAGAGTCACAATAGCCTCTTCGAACCTGCTGAAGAATATCTGATAGTGACAATTCCTGAGAAAATGATCTTAAGATTTTGGAATGTTACACATTAGCATATATTTTTCCATTTCTACAGAACAGAAGTTAACCTCTCAAATTAATGCACCTAATAAGGTCGACATCATCCCACAATCCCTTTCTTAGCGTCTCTTTGTCGCCAATCCTGAAGATTGTGCACAATGAACACTTGTGGTTGGTAATTAGTAGCCTGATAATTTTCTCCTTTATTATGATCAAGTGACAAAAATAGCAGCTTTGTGTTGACATTTGCGACCAGAAATACTACCGTAGTGACAACAAGTCAGGTAATCAGGTGACATAATGATTAGTTGTCAGACAGACAGGACACAAATGACATAACCGTTTTTGTCTTCCTGCGTGTAATGACATCTCAGCAGGGGGTGTAGACACTAGGGAAGTTTACGCAACAATGTTGAATAATTAACATGAATAGGAAGCTATTAGGGAAACTTGATTAAATGTTGAACATAGACAAGTCTCTTGTAAAGCAATCTCGGTCCAATGTTCTTATTGCAGAGCATTTTCTCACTTCCTCTATAGCCGTTTATTGATTGCAGTATGGGCACATGCAAGAGATCTTGCAGTTCATTTGGTCCATTGATAACGCAGACTAACAAGCCGGTTTCCATTATTTGAACTGTGCTTCATCAGTAAATACAGTCTATGTTGTTAGTTACCCATGCATCTATGCTTGAAGATGCCACAGTCCAGTCACAGGCTTGTGAACCATGGTAAGTGGGGTGTTGTGGGGTGGTGAGTGAGTGAGTGAGTGAGTGAGTGAGTGAGTGAGTGAGTGAGTGAGTGAGTGAGTGAGTGAGCGAGGGAGAGAGCAAGCGAGCGTGCGAGTGTCCCATGAATGAATGAGGTGGCAAATCATTGATAAAGCCGGACACAAGCTCGTATATCCCCAATTGGCCAATACCTGTTAAAATACAGTAAATAATCAAGTCTTGGGGATACTCCAGATACGAGCCCGTATATTCCCCAATTGGCCAATACCTGTTAATATACAGCAAATAATCATTAGTTATCTACCTTGTAACATCTGCATCATAGCTCCCAACAGTGAGAAGACTGAACCTTAGAATTTTGCTCCATGGCTGTCTGGTGAACCATTGATAAAAATGGTGACAACTGTCAAACTTAAATTCTTCCATGGATGAATATGATACATTCCCTGAGGTCTCCGCTGACAGAGACAAATCTACATCTCCACAATGAGGCGATCTAACCTTGTCATGAGTTTGGAAAAAACACACAAAGAAGCTGTTTCATTTCCTTTGCTGCGCATTTGAAATCTGACCATCATGCTAAATATCATATAATTTTTTTAAACAGAACATGAAATGTCACCGTAGCAACCATCATAGCTTCTCGCCAATCTCGCCCAAGGACAGACGAGGGATATGTGCAAGATCGTACCAATTAATATTTCAGGGGAGCTATGTCCATGAAGCATGAGAGAGTACCAGGTTTCCATTGCAGTGGCTCAAATTCCAGCCTGGCCTTTATGCTTGACTTTATTGACTGATCAGAGCTCTCTTGGTGCAAGAAGTCTTCATTTAGTTGCCATTTTATGAATATTTCCAAAACAATTCACAAGATACAATCATTAAAATAGTTCAGCGCAATTTATTGTATCAGGTGAACCTTGGCATATGCTTTTGGATCCAAAGTAAATGGAGTTTGGTTTGATAACAAGGAGATATTTCATTTGAGAGACTTATATTACATTCCTGTCTTACTGATAGATTAGAGTAGACGCATTCACAACTAATGCAGGAAAAGCCATAAGTTCCTCCACCACGAAGCACCAGCTGATGTGGCTTCTCAATAACTGTGTGGATCTGCTAACCCCACTTATTTCCACACCTATTAATTGCATATATTCTACTCAATAAAAAGTTTTAAGCCCATCCGATTCTTTCATATCACCGTAGTTAATCTGTCATAGCATGCCAGATTAACTATAGCATTCTGAGAGAATCGGGTGTTCCTTAACTTCTTTTGAGTAGTATATGTGTTGTATGCATACATGACCCAAGCACAGAGCTACATGTTTAAAATAATTATTGAAACTATTTGTAATTTACCTTCACCTTTGCCAATGAAAGTCTGCATATTGCTTACTAAGCCCTCTTGTTGAATTGACATTGAGTGTAATTGCATTTAAATGTATTTCAATGCAGATAAACCTGAATTGTTTTGAACTTTAAAAAAATCAACAAATGTGGATAAATATAACTTATTTTACACTGTAACTTCTTTTGCATATTAATGACCACAGATTATTTCTAATTTAACAATGTACTTGACTAAATTGAAACTCCTGTTAATTGCACACTTCTGTAAATTGCATATTTTTCTCTGACAAAGTGTGTGCAGTGAACAGGACTTGACTGTATTATGTCTAGGCAGCTACCTGATTCAATATACAGAATCTACGTATGCTTCAGGGTTAGACGTTTTTTTGCAAAGAATCATTTTGCAACCAATTCTTTTGAAGTTGGCATTTTCAATTTCATGGTAGAAGAACATAAACATGTCGAACTAGTTTCATTATTGTTAAATTAACTTACTGAATACATGGCTTGTTCAAATCAAATAACAAACTTGCATGGTGGCAACCATTTACGTCAAAGTGTTAGCAGCAGGGAATATCTCATATTTGTTCAGATTTGTGGTTGCATTTTTGCTTCTGTCTGCAATCATCTTCACAAGTGCTGTGTGAGTTTGGCATGGCGATGAGATTAGATACAGGGAGATCACGTCTAGATATATAAGAAGGGAAATCTGTTGTTAGAGTGAAAGCAAAAGGATTAGGGCGAGAAGGAAGACAAGAGTGATTAAATGTAGATAGGCAAGTGGGCAGACTAACGCTTAGTCTTAGAAAATACATAATTTTGATAGAAAAATCCTATACATTTATATTGAAAAGGAGAACCAGTGAAATTAGACATTCTTGAGTCCCTGACTCTAGACTTGCTTCATTTAGAGCTAGAGCATTACAGTAAGGGCTGGGTGAAAGGGAAAATAATATGGTTCAGGGACTGTGAGAGCCTGCTTATCGAAATGACAACAAATGGTGAAAGAGAGGGAGACAATGTGAGGGTTAGACAGTGTGATGGGGAGACACTGTGAGGTTAGACAGTGTGAGGGAGAGACACTGTGAGGGTTAGACAGTGTGAGGGGGAGACAATGTGAGGGTTAGACAGTGTGACGGGGAGACAGGGGGAGACAGTGTGAGGGGAGACCGGGGGATACAGTGTGAGGGGGAGACGGGGAGACAGTGTGAGGGGGAGACAGTGTGAGGGGAAGACAGGGGGAGACAGACTGTGAGGGGGAGACAGGGAGAGACAGTGTGAGGGGAAGAAACCTAATGATGGACAGAAAGAGTGAACTGAGACAAGGAAAAAACAATCTGGGTTATCACAATATAAGGTGAGGTGAGGTGAAATGGGGTATAACGTTCCCTTCAAGATTAATGCATTTGTACAGCGACGTGTGCGTGCGGGCGTGTTTCTAGTAGTCCGGACTAATGCCAGTTATATAGAGGTGCAAGCTCACTGAGATACCATGCTCCAAGTTAACATGGATACCCCTCTCAGACGCAGTATGCTGTCTCCAAGCTGACCAGTCCTTGTTTTAGCCACTTAATACAGAGCGCCGGACAAGTTAACAACTACTATCTTTTAATGTCTTTTGGTATGATGTTGCCAGGGATCGAAACCCCGACCTTCCGCTCTCCGGGCAGACACTCTACCACCAGACCACAATAATTGGAAGAGAAATGAGTGAAGAAGTGAGTTGGGATTAACACTGCTTTAAATGGAATGTCATGTTAGCTTAAGATAATATTAAAATAATTAGTATTTTATTATTTGATATGTTTTCTTAAATACAGCATGTGGACAAACCAAGGATGCTAATCAGGGCAAATATGGGATACAAACCCGTTGTCATCCCATCAACAGGATCGGGTGGTCAGGCTCACTGTCTTGGTTTATGCATGTCATCATATCCCTATTGCGTGGATTGATGCTCATGATGTCAATCACTGGATTGTCTGGTACAGACTCGATTATTTATAGACCACTGTCATGTAGCTGAAATATTGCCGAGTGCGACGTTAAACAGCAAACAAACAAACAATGTTAAGACAGGGAATGAGAGAGAAGGCTGACGCATACACAGTCATATTTAAAGTGGATGAGTGAGTGAGTGAGTGAGTATGGTTTTATGACACTTTTAGCAATATTCCATCAATATCACACCAGATATTAGCTTCACACATTGTACCCATGACGGAAATCGAACATGTGTCTTCAGCATGACGAACTAACAGTTTAACCACTAGGCTACCCAACTTCCCCTTAAAGTGGACGAGGATGAAGTAATTCCAGGCCAGTGAATGCCACGTACTGGACAGACATGTAGGAAAAGTACTCCATTACATCCGTGTTTAGATGTTTTTGTCATTTTAAGTATAAAATTGTCTGTAGAAGATGCGATAAAGACATTAATGTTTGTCTGTAAGCCTGAGACAATTGGCCAGGTGTTAGAGGTACCCCGAGGCGCAGCACATCTTGCAATGTTGACATGTTCTCTTACACATTATCACCTTACTGGCTAGACTTGCCAGGTTATGTGCTGAACTGTTCCCTGGGTATTGCAATGATAACAACACAGTGCCTTGGACTAGCCTTGTTGAGTAATAGAGTTAGTTCTTGCACTTATAGTTTTACTGACTACAAATTAATATTAACAAAACAATGTTAATTTTAGGTCTTTGAAGGGCATTTAGAAGTGATACACATAAGGAAGAGAATTTATGGATGTCAACTTCTTTATTATGAGGAACACATTTTGGAGTATATGCTTACTCCTTCATCAGGTTAAATGATGAAGGAATGAGCACATACTCTGAAATGTTGTGTTCCTCATAATATAAAAGTTGACATCCATAAATTTTCTTCCCTAATGTTAAATTTCATTTCCTTGATTGTTTTTTTCCAGGGGTCCATCTGCTTAAGAAGACACAATATATCCAATGTATTAATGGACAGCATCTCTAATCAGTGCATTTATTGAATTACACTCTAATAGTGCTTGAAAGCTTCTCCAAACTGCTATCCCAATAACACGCAATTCAAAGCGATGTTTCCTTTGATGCACATCAATAAAGCCCAGAGAATCAGCCAAAAGTTGAGTTATTATCTCGCTCACGGGTGAGTGAATTTTACGTGTTATCTATGTCGCGACGTCTGTGCGGCCTCACAAACCAACTGAGCGAGGAGCGTGAGAGAGTACTTATGTCTGTATTGACCTGACAAGTTGGCGACAACACTAATACCTGTCTTCCCTTTCATTAAAGTGATACAATCTCATCTCTTGGTAGGAAACTGTCACTGATTGGTCAAGTCTATTCATGACCAGAACAGACAGCTAAGCAACACCAACAGACGTGTAACAGGCAGCCCATTAAGATATACACTCGTATAACCTGGATCCGTAATGAAATGATGGACACACCTTGGTCAGTGTTCGAACTGGAATGATGGATGGGTCATAATTGACCAAAAGAAAACGGTGATTAACAGTCCGACTCTACCCAAACTGAACATTTGCCATATACCTGGTTGCCAAGGATAAGAGTTGCTATGGAATGAAGCATCTACTAGTGATACGCTCCTTATTGCTACAGAAACATCTCTGGTTCCTCCGATCACTGCCACTTAGCTGTGCCAGCCCCTTGATAACACAAGTTCAGAATCAATGTGATAACATCTACCTCGGTCGTGACAGCCGTTATTGGTTACTCTGGAGGCTGCGAGGAAGCAAACCTCTGTTGGACATTTAGTCCTCTCGGAAACTGGTGTGTGCAGAACACGATAGCGACGTGCTTGGGTTATCGGAACGGAAAGTGGTACTATTCTCCAGTGTCAGATAGAAGTAGAGATTGTCAACCCTGTACAGGAGGGAAATACGAGGATTTATCACCATCATCAGAGGATATATCATCATGATGTAGCAGACAATGTCACCAGCAGTAAGTGTTGTATTAGTCTTCTCGTTGCATCACACTTAACTCGACAGCCTGTCCACGTTTACGTAACACTTATCTTGTTTTGTTGAAGTTTATTAACCACACACTGGATTAAACGTGAGTTGTATTTAAGTGGGAGATGATTAGGGGACCAAACTACCTAATCTAACAACCACCCAACACACACAGCTCCCTTAGTTCGTCCTCCACCCACTCTTGGCATTCATTCCAAATCTCGAAATTTCAAAATTACTACCTATATAAGCAACCCCTAAAGCCCCCCTCCTGGGTTGCACAAACTCACTTTTCTCCTTTTTGGAAACACATTAAATGGCCTGGCCGGGCCCGTGTACGACATACGCTTGCAGTCGGAAAGCGCACGTTAAATCTCCAATATAAGTAAGTAAGGGGGCCAAGATAATAATAATCTTGACTTTATTACAGAAATGTGTCAACAATTCATATTATGGAAGGTGACTGTGTCTAGCATTAAAACATTTTCTAATTATTTGAGATGTTGAAATGCAACTGTACATCCATCTGGTGGACGCAGTACTTGTGTTATAATTCCCTTTATTACTGAAATGTGTCAACAATTCATATTTTGGAAGGTGACTGTGTCTAGCATTAAAACATTTTCTAATTATTTGAGATGTTGAAATGCAACTGTACATCCATCTGGTGGACGCAGTACTTGTGTTATAATTCCCTTTATTACTGAAATGTGTCAACAATTCATATTTTGGAAGGTGACTGTGTCTAGCATTAAAACATTTTCTAATTATTTGAGATGTTGAAATGCAACTGTACATCCATCTGGTGGACGCAGTACTTGTGTTATAATTCCCTTTATTACTGAAATGTGTCAACAATTCATATTTTGGAAGGTGACTGTGTCTAGCATTAAAACATTTTCTAATTATTTGAGATGTTGAAATGCAACTGTACATCCATCTGGTGGACGCAGTACTTGTGTTATAATTCCCTTTATTACAGAAATGTGTCAACAATTCATATTATGGAAGGTGACTGTGTCTAGCATTAAAACATTTTCTAATTATTTGAGATGTTGAAATGCAACTGTACATCCATCTGGTGGACGCAGTACTTGTGTTATAATTCCCTTTATTACTGAAATGTGTCAACAATTCATATTTTGGAAGGTGACTGTGTCTAGCATTAAAACATTTTCTAATTATTTGAGATGTTGAAATGCAACTGTACATCCATCTGGTGGACGCAGTACTTGTGTTATAATTCCCTTTATTACTGAAATGTGTCAACAATTCATATTTTGGAAGGTGACTGTGTCTAGCATTAAAACATTTTCTAATTATTTGAGATGTTGAAATGCAACTGTACATCCATCTGGTGGACGCAGTACTTGTGTTATAATTCCCTTTATTACTGAAATGTGTCAACAATTCATATTTTGGAAGGTGACTGTGTCTAGCATTAAAACATTTTCTAATTATTTGAGATGTTGAAATGCAACTGTACATCCATCTGGTGGACGCAGTACTTGTGTTATAATTCCCTTTATTACTGAAATGTGTCAACAATTCATATTTTGGAAGGTGACTGTGTCTAGCATTAAAACATTTTCTAATTATTTGAGATGTTGAAATGCAACTGTACATCCATCTGGTGGACGCAGTACTTGTGTTATAATTCCCTTTATTACTGAAATGTGTCAACAATTCATATTTTGGAAGGTGACTGTGTCTAGCATTAAAACATTTTCTAATTATTTGAGATGTTGAAATGCAACTGTACATCCATCTGGTGGACGCAGTACTTGTGTTATAATTCCCTTGCCCCCCCCCCCCCCCCCCCCTGGCCCTACCTTGACTGCCTTCCCTGGCTGTCTATCACATCTCACAGTCTGCTGAAACATCATATATAGATCAGACTAGAACTGACAGCTACAAGCAAATTACCTTGTTATCACACACATGAGTGAGCAGTGGCCTGGGATGTGAGGTCAAGCATAACACTGACCAATTGCTAAACTAACCAGATGAATGGCAAGGTGCCCTTCTGTACCTTGGGGAGAGCACAGGGGGCAACTGGGGTGGGACAGCCTTACATGGGGAGGGACGATGGGGAGGGACGATGGGGTGGGGCTGACCTGGACAGTCTCACACAGGGGCGGGTGATGGGGTGGGACTGGTGGGACACAGGGGTGGATGATGGGGTGGGACTTGTGGGACAGTCTCACAAAGGGGTGGGTGATGGGGTGGGGCTGACCTGGACAGTCTCACACAGGGTAGGGACGATGGGGTGGGACTTTTGGACAACCTCAAATAGGGGTTGGATGATGGGTTGGGGCTCACTTGTACATTTCCACATAGGGTGGGGCTCACCTGGAAAGCCTTACACGTGGAGGGGCAATAAAGCAGTAACATGGAGGGTGGGTGGGCCTATGGGGGCAGTCACATGGAGGGTGGGTGGGCCTATGGGGACAGTCACATGAAGGGTGGGTGGGCCTATGGGGACAGTCACATGGAGGGTGGGTGGGCCTATGGGGACAGTCACATGGAGGATGGGTGGACCTAGGGGGACAGTCACATGAAGGGTGGGTGGACCTATGGGGGCAGTCACATGGAGGATGGGTGGACCTATGGGGACAGTCACATGAAGGGTGGGTGGGCCTATGGGGACAGTCACATGGAGGGTGGGTGGGCCTATGGGGACAGTCACATGAAGGGTGGGTGGACCTATGGGGGCAGTCACATGGAGGATGGGTGGACCTATGGGGACAGTCACATGAAGGGTGGGTGGGCCTATGGGGACAGTCACATGAAGGGTGGGTGGGCCTATGGGGACAGTCACATGGAGGATGGGTGGGCCTATGGGGACAGTCACATGGAGGATGGGTGGACCTATGGGGACAGTCACATGAAGGGTGGGTGGGCCTATGGGGACAGTCACATGAAGGGTGGGTGGGCCTATGGGGACAGTCACATGGAGGATGGGTGGACCTATGGGGACAGTCACATGAAGGGTGGGTGGGCCTATGGGGACAGTCACATGGAGGATGGGTGGGCCTATGGGGACAGTCACATGAAGGGTGGGTGGGCCTATGGGGACAGTCACATGAAGGGTGGGTGGGCCTATGGGGACAGTCACATGGAGGATGGGTGGGCCTATGGGGACAGTCACATGGAGGGTGGGTGGACCTATGGGGACAGTCACATGGAGGATGGGTGGGCCTATGGGGACAGTCACATGGAGGATGGGTGGGCCTATGGGGACAGTCACATGAAGGGTGGGTGGGCCTATGGGGACAGTCACATGGAGGATGGGTGGGCCTATGGGGACAGTCACATGGAGGGCGGGTGGACCTATGGGGACAGTCACATGGAGGATGGGTGGACCTATGGGGACAGTCACATGGAGGGTGGGTGGGCCTATGGGGACAGTCACATGGAGGATGGGTGGACCTCTGGCGACAGTCACATGGAGGATGGGTGGACCTATGGAGACAGTCAATCAATCAATCAATCAATCTTTATTCATGGTACTTATGAGGCCAAAGGCCTATAGTACAATGTGTGGGGCGTGTTACAAATTCATACATTTTCTTAGTTTCATGGCATGATAAATGAACATTGATAGATTTCTAATAGTTTCTGTACAATCACAAGTCATTAATTTACAAAATTTGTTACCGTTTGGGTTGCGGTAGAAATAGTATTTTAGATATTTTGCTCTTAAATCTTCATACACTGGACATACACATAAAAAGTGATATTCATCTTCAGTACAATCAGTTTTACAAATCCTACAAAGTCTGTGTTCTCTTGTAATACCTTCATATCTGCCTGTTTCAATAAATAGATCATGTGAGCCACAACGGAATCGAGAAAGAGCTGTTCTAAACTTATGTAAATTTACACTTAATAGATAAGGTTCTAGTATAATAGTAGTCTTAAATGTAGTGTAATAGTTTGCTTTTCTAGAACTAGACAAAGAACAATGCCATTTTTGAATGTACATATCTTTTAAAGTCTGTGTCAAACGGGAGAAGAAATGTTGTGGCATATCTACATGTTGCTGTAACCAAATATAACCATATCCACATTCGTATAACATGTTTTTAACTTTTGATGCCCAATTTTGTTTCCCATGGCTGTCCTAGAGAAGCATCATATTATAACATTTTTTCGGGTATCTTGAAGATGGCATATTTAATAGCTTGACCCAGTATTTAATAACCTTTAAATAACTATTGATATACATGGGAAACCGTCCGCATTCACCATATACCCTTGCGTTTTCTGTGCTAGATTTTACCCCCAAGAACTGTTTACATGCATATAAATGTATTTTCTCAATAACATCCAAATGTTCTAGGCCCCAAATTTCGGATCCATACAATAGCATCGGGCTTATTTTTGTATCAAATATTTTAAAATAAACATCATATGTAACATTGTCCAGAACTCTAAGACTTTTTAATATGCCTACAAAAATTTGCTTGGCTTGCAATGAAATGTTATGTCCATTCCTTGACAGTCACATGGAGGATGGGTGGACCTGTGGGGACAGTCACTTTGAAGGTGGGTAGGCCTATGGGGGCAGTCACATTGAGGACACAGTTCTATAGGTTGGCATTGGTTCTTTTGCTGAGCTATGCATTGGGATCACCTAAGTAAGAGGTGGTTAAGTGAAAGTCCCAAATGTTAATGATAGAGTGGATGTTTGACGAGAAAAGCCAGCAGCTCTGGACTATTTGAAAAAATCATGCAACAAATACCTGATGACAAAATAGCTTTGACTGTGTTGTCAATCTGGGGGTAGGAACATTTTCCTACATCACAGCTAACAAGCAGAGACAGGAGTAGGTGACAGGATGTCTTGTAGACACACAGGGAATGTAGCTCTCCTTGGCTGTCAACCGTGATACCAGCATTATTGAGTTTTCTTTACAAAAGACTTCCACTGGAAGCAAGGCTAATTTCAACCCTTCAAAGACGCAGAATGCTTTACCAAGTAAATTGCTCACTTTGAAAATAAAAATATTTGAATTTCTGATTCTGTTTGACTGTTGTGCTGATCCCTGGGACTCGTGTCAATACATGACGGCATCAAAGGCCAGCAGCTAGGCCTCGGAGTTGCACAACTTCATTAATGCTTCAGAGTGTAGTCCCACAATCAACTCCCGACCATTCTAAACTGCATGGGCTGTGTGTGTATTGGCAGTAGCAAGTACCTGGCAGGTCGCTGGGCCAATGTGTTGACAGGTGTGTGGACAGGTAATGTGGCTTGTAACTAGGTAAATAAACACAGTAGGTATATCGGGGAAAGGGACGGGTCACACAGTGCTTCATAAATACAAATCAATGATCAAACAATAACTCTTAACAAAAACAAAATTTCTAATACATAAAGCAGGTTATCTTTATAAGAAGACAATTTATGGATGTCAACTTCTTTATCATGAGGAACACATTTCAGAGTATATGTTCACTCCTTCATCATTTCACCTGATGAAGTGAGCATATACTCCGAAATGTGTTCCTCATAATAAAGAAGTTGACAGCCATAAATTCTCTTCCTTATGTGTATCACTTCTAAATGCCATTCAAAGACTAGCTTATCATTATATCAGAATAACACAAAAAGTCAGCTGATCTGGCATCTTATCTTTTGTGTTATTCCAATATATGGTATTGATCTTTCTCAGATTCAATTTCCAATGTTGATTACAAGTCCAACTGGATTCCATGAAACTAACAATAAACATCCCTGTATAGTAAAAGACACAACTCAATAGCAATGTTCAGATGCTGTTGAGAAATATTGAACAGATTCTGGGTTATGCTACTGAAATGAGATGCTTCCAGGCCTACAGATCACTGCATATTCTGATATCTACTTGGGGAGGGGGTACATGTAATGCCCAGGGAAAACAGTTCCCTCCTTCTTAATGGTTCAGGTATTACAACTTGAGTGACGAGTGAACGCTTTAACCACTAGGCTACCTTACTTCCCCAGTTTACCAAAAGAAACAGGTAAACATTTAATGCAATTGATCAAATACATTGTGTCCACAGTATGTGGCCTGGACTACACACCTGACACTGAGAAGGAAGCCTTCACGAACCGAAGTAAATACATTATTATTCTAAAGTATAAAACATGTTTCATTCTAAACAGACGGAAGATTAATTTCCCTCCCTGAACCAACCAACTACTTGAAGCCAATACATAGCATTACTAATGAGCCACATACATTGTATTTTCATTTGTATTTCAACCTACATCCAAGGTGAATGGTCAGCTCAAAGTCAGCAAACCATCACATCAGCATGGCTAGCCGCATCATCAACCATTCTCAGTATAGAGTGGAGACGGTATATATGAAGTTCTATAACACGCAAGTCAATAGCAAGTTCTGTCCAGAATATTGATTGCTAAGATTGTTGTCAAATCACAAAACTTCACAAACACTCACCAAACATTTCATGTGCATGGTAAGGCGCTGGCAGACCACAGACAATAATCTGGAATCGGCCATACTAAACCCATGTGGACGCTGGCCGCAGAGTCTGGTAAAGGTGAGGTGAGGTGAAATGGGGTTTAACTTTACATCCAAGATTATTGCACTTATATAGCGACGTGCATGTACGTGTGTTTGTTTGTGTGGCTGCTTGTACTAGTCCGGACTGATGCCGATTTATAGTGCTAGCTCACTGAGATACCATGCCACAGTTTAACATGAATATCCCACTCAGACACAGTATACTGACTCCAAGCCGACCAGTCCTTGTTTTAGCCCCTTAATGCCGAGCGCCAGACAGGGTAACAACAAGTACCATCTTTTAACGTCTTTTGGTATGACGCGGCCGGGGATCGAACCCCGGACCTTCCGCTCTCCGGGCAGACGCTCTACCACTAGACCACGGAGGCGGTCAGTCTGGTAAAGACATGGGTTTACAAGCATATAATATATGTCCTGTCCCTTAAAAAATAGCCTCCATAGATGATGATATGTTATCTGTCCTGCTCCTTGAGAGGAGACAGTGTTACATGCAGCTACATGCTCCAGCAGCACAGGAATATAAACAATGTACTGACAGTGTTGATACAATCACTGTGTGGAGCCTGCAGGCAGACACACTGCTGTGTTTTTATGGGCTGAAACAGTCCTTCTGACTCCTTAGCATCGTGATGTCAGTCCGCGATAACTTTCTTATGATAACTGTCTCGTGTCCCACACTGACATCCTGGATAACTATGGGAACAAGATGATAACACCGGCAAATAACATCCCCTTGCTGATAACATGGGGAATACGGGGTACTAACGCCTTGGCAACAAGACTGTCATCAGCAGAGAAACTTTGTGACTAATGTCAGGGTGAAGCTGGTTAAATGTTGGAGGAAAAGTTTGGTCATGGGATATGTTATTTCTTATCTTTTCTGGTTTTGTACAGATATTACTTCAGTTACATTTAGCACTTTACAAAATACATATTACATCTAGCAGGATTTACAGCTTTGTATCAGTTATGCATAGCAATAATCTGGTCACCACTGTTGTTTGTTCAACATATATAACATGACTTTTATACCTCCTATAGACACTCTATGTCCACCACATTCTACATAGCATGGTATAACATATGACTTTTATACTTCCCACAGACATTCTATGTCCACCACATTCTACACAGCATGGTATAACATATGACTTTTATACCCCCTACAGACACACTATGTCCACCACATTCTACACAGCATGGTATAACATATGACTTTTATACTCCCCACAGACATTCTATGTCCACCACATTCTACACAGCATGGTATAACATATGACTTTTATACCCCCTACAGACACACTATGTCCACCACATTCTACACAGCATGGTATAACATATGACTTTTATACTCCCCACAGACATTCTATGTCCACCACATTCTACACAGCATGGTATAACATATGACTTTTATACCCCCTACAGACACACTATGTCCACCAAATTCTACACAGCATGGTATAACATATGACTTTTATACTCCCCACAGACATTCTATGTCCACCACATTCTACAAAGGAAACCAAATCAAGTCTAGAGTGATTTTGCAAGTCTAGATTGCCTCAGCTCTAAGCATTCTTCTGGGCTCCATTTGGATTATATTTTCTTGTTATATAGTTTTAAATAAAATAATTTTATTTCTGGGACTAGATGTTATTCTACTGCAGATATTCTGTTTCCAGCACATGCCTCATGTTACATGATTCCAGTCAGGAATATCCCTTCAAGCAGTGAATGACCAAAGTGAAATGAAAGAGCCGATAGAATAACACGGAAAATTACATCCATTACAAAATCATTTCTCAATACAACCATCCTGACAAAAAGATGCAAGTATAATATGGCAGATTACTGCGAAGGTCCCAATGGGAAACCTGCATGATGAATGTTTAGCCTGTTGCTGGAGTCTCAGAGTGAACCTGTTTGAGGTTTTCGTGTATTAAATTGTGTTAGCAAGGATTCTGTGGTTTGTGAACTTGCTCCCTCCTTTCTATGTGAGGTCTCCTTGTTGTTGAATGCAGGGATGGAGAAGCCGGGTCTCTCTCATCATGCTGTATCTATCCCCGGGCAGTTAGCGAACATTCATTTGGTGGATGTGCATGGGACAATTGTGTGTTTACTCTCCAACACAGAGCAGGAGATGACTCTTTCAGAGGCAACAATCAGGGGACGTTTAGAGCAACATGGCAAGAATTAAAAGCAAACATAATCAGGGAAGAAAGTGTGAAATTAGTGTGTTATGCATGTCTTCCTTGTGACATCAGGGAGGAGGGTCAAGTTGGCATTGAATGTCAGGGGTGAGGGGAGTTGAGGGGCAAGGGGAGGTAGGGGTGAGGGGAGATGAGGGGTGGTAGGGGGTGCTGAAGTGAATGACCTCATAATCATGTGATATGGATGAGTCTGCAAATAAGGATATATATAGTCATATTGCAGAAAGTGTATATTCAGTCATATTGCAGAAAGTATATATTGAGTCATATTGCAAAAGGTATATATAGAGTCATATTGCAAAGAGTATATATATAGCCATATTGCAGAGAGTATATATAGTCATATTGCAGAGAGTATAATATATAGTCATATTGCAGAGAGTATAAATAGAGTCACATTGCAGAGAGTATATATTGAGTCATATTGCAGAGAGTATATATTGATTCACATTGAAGAGACGATATATAGAGTCATATTGCAGAAAGTGTATATTGGGTCATATTGCAGAAAAGGTATATAGAGTCATATTGAAGAAAAGATATATAGAGTCATATTGCAGAGAGTATATATATAGTCATATTGCAGAGAGTATATATTGAGTCACTTTGCAGAAAAGATATGTAGAGTCATATTGCCTGATGGTAGATTTTGCAGAATGGATATCAATATTTTTACAATGGTATAGTGGAAAGACATGTTTTATGAGCGTCCATGGTTACTATTTAACATCCTTGGGATGAAGCTCTCAGCTGCAGGGAGGTAATGGCTGTCAGTTAATGACATATCATCATTAGCAGGGTTGTAAACCCTTCACCACCCATCACTCCTCCCCCTCCACCACCTCATCAGCCCAGCTCATTGTCCACCCTCAGCACCAACCTATAATATACACGTCTCATTAGCAAGCTCTTCATCACCGCATTGGAGTGATAATGTAACCATCAGACCTCCTGCCCACTATATAGGTCTCCATCGCCAGTTCCCGCGTCCTGGCCACCACTCTGGCAGGATCGAGGTACAAAGAGACCAATAAACGTCTCATGGCCCATACGACTGTGATTGGAGGTCTTGGCTGGCTCTTGGACTGCCATCTGAGCAATAGATCACGATTTACGACCCCATACAATTGGTTGTCCTAGTGCCTCACAGCAGTACTCATTGTAGACAATTCAATTACCTTGCGCACTTAATTTATTGCAGGCTGATGATCACATGATCAGGGCTTTATTTCACAGGCAGGTAATCATGGCTTGTTGGTTTAAAGGTAAACAGGGCTGAGAGAGTGGAGCAGTGTTAGCCAATCCTCTCCTGATTAATCGCTACCAGTGGCCCAGACTGGCCGCTTCTACCCTGCTTCCCAGGGCGACAGCCACAGCCCTCAAGTGGGGATATATTTCATGTCATTAGAGTAATCATGGTTAGAGGAGATACACCAACGTAATCCCTGGGTAATTACCTCGCATAATCCACATCAGCCATAACGTGTGCAATTCAAAATAATCCACTGATTTCCCTTTCATCAATAACGTAAACAATTTGTCACAAATAATTGCAGGAACAATTACATTCATAGAATGAACTTGTATTGACATTGAGCAAAAAACTAACTCATGGTAAATTAAACATCGTATAAATTTCATACAAATGTCAGAAATTGAAGCTAAATAATAAATTATGGTTTAAACTCGAGGGATCATGTTTATAAAGATACCTGTGGATGTCGTCTCAGATTTCTCATTGCCCTGCATCTTTTCACAAAGGAGGAGATGCACGACACTGACCATTACCCAGAGAGAAAATATGATCAATAGTCACATGGGAAACCATTTGACCATCAGACAAAGTGGGTGAAAGTTGTTCTAGAAAAAGTCCTCAATATTAAACCTAAACAGAAGTAATCAAGTCAGATAAAACCAGCACGGCCTATACCCACCCAGCACAGCACGGCCTTATAATACCCACCCAGCACAGAACGGCCTACGCTTACCCAGCACAGCACAGCTTGGCCTATACCTGCCAAGCACAGAACGGCCTACACTTACCCAGCACAGTGTGGCCTGTACCCACCCAGCACTGCACGGCCTATACCCACCCAGCACAGCACGGCCTATACCTGCCCAGCATAGCACGGCCTATACCCACCCAGCACTGCACGGCCTACACTTGCCCAGCACAGTGTGGCCTGTACCCACCCAGCACAGCTCGGCCTATACCTGCCCAGCACAGCCTATACCTGTCCAGCATGGCCTATACCTGCCCAGCACAGCCTATACCTGCCCAGCATGCCCTATACCTGTCCAGCACGGCCTATTCCCACACACTTGACTGTTACACAAGAAGCACCCCATCCTCGGAGACTGTTAATGACGGTTCACACGAGACTTGCAGCGTGAGTGATGACAGCCCCCTGAGGTGAGGGGCTCGGCCTGCACATAGCCAACATACCTGCACCTGCCTCCGGCGGGGCCAGACAGTCGACACCTACTTACATACTTACATCTCATTGTTACATCAGTCGGGAGATCACTTGTGGAGTTGATGACAGATTGCACTCACTGTACATACAGGCACAAATATTGACAGACATCTACTTATAAAACCATGTTGAAGGATATTACTTGTCGAACAGATTTCAATAAAAGGATTACACTCTGGGCTTTGTTAAACACAAGTTAAGTTTGTTTGTTTCTTTCTTTGTTGTTTAACACTGCACTCAGCAATGTTCCACCTATATGGCAGTGGTCTGTAAATAATCGAGCCTGGACCAGACAATTCAGTGATTGACATCATGAGCATCTATCCACGCAATTGGAATACGATGACATGCATCAACCAAGTCAGCAAGCCTGACCACCTGGGTGAAAGTGAGTGCTGACTAGTCTCAGAGGCTTGTAAGCAACTGTGATGGGTATTTGATTTGTGATGGGTATTTGATTTGTGATGGGTATTTGATTTGTGATGGGTATTTGATTTGTGATGGGTATTTGAGTTGTGATGGGTATTTGAACTGTGATGGGTTTTTGATTTTTGATGGGTATTTGAACTGTGATGGGTATTTGATTTTTGATGGGTATTTGAGTTGTGATGGGATTTTAGTTGTGATGGGTATTTTAGTTGTGATGGGATTTTAGTTGTGATGGGTATTTGATTTATGATGGGTATTTGAAATGTGGTGGGTATTTGATTTGTGATTGGTATTTGAAATGTGATGTGTATTTGATTTGTGATGGGTATTTGAAATGTGGTTGGTATTTGATTTGTGATGGGTATTTGATTTGTGATGGGTATTTGAAATGTAGTGGGTATTTGATTTGTAATGGGTATTGGAGAAGTAAAGGGTATTTGATTTGTGATGGGTATTTGATTTGTGATGGGTATTTGAAATGTGGTGGGTATTTGATTTGTGATGAGTATTTGAGTTGTGATGTGTATTTGATTTGTGATGTGTATTTGATTTGTGATGTGTATTTGATTTGTGATGTGTATTTGAACTGTGATGTGTATTTGAGTTGTGATGTGTATTTGATTTGTGATGGGTATTTGATTTGTGATGTGTATTTGATTTGTGATGTGTATTTGATTTGTGATGTGTATTTGATTTGTGATGTGTATTTGAACTGTGATGTGTATTTGAGTTGTGATGTGTATTTGATTTGTGATGGGTATTTGATTTGTGATGGGTATTTGAAATGTGGTGGGTATTTGATTTGTAATGGGTATTGGAGTTGTAATGGGTATTTGATTTGTGATGTGTATTTGATTTGTGATGTGTATTTGAACTGTGATGGGTATTTGAGTTGTGATGTGTATTTGATTTGTGATGGGTATTTGTGATGGGTATTTGAAATGTGGTGGGTATTTGATTTGTGATGGGTATTTGAAATGTGGTGTGTATTTGAAATGTGGTGGGTATTTGATTTGTGATGGGTATTTGAAATGTGGTGGGTATTTTAAATGTGGTGGGTATTTGTGCTGTGATAGGTGTTCAAGCTGTGATGGGTGTTCAAGCTGTGATGGGTATTTGAGCTGTGATGGGTGTTCAAGCTGTGATTGGTGTTCAAGCTGTGATGTGTGTTCAAGCTGTGATGGGTGTTCAAGCTGAGATGGGTATTTGAGCTGTGATGGGTGTTCAAGCTGTGATGGGTGTTCAAGCTGAGATGGGTGTTCAAGCTGAGATGGGTATTTGAGCTGTGATGGGTATTTGAGCTGCGATTGGTGTTCAAGCTGTGTTTGGTGTTCAAGCTGTGATGGGTATTTGAGCTGTGATGGGTGTTCAAGCTGTGATGGGAGTTCAAGCTGTGATTGGTATTTGAGCTGCGATGGGTGTTCAAGCTGTGATTGGTGTTCAAGCTGTGATGGGTGTTCAAGCTGTGACGGGTATTTGAGCTGTGATGGGTGTTCAAGCTGCGATTGGTGTTCAAGCTGTGATGGGTGTTCAAGCTGTGATGGGTATTTGAGCTGCGATGGGTGTTCAAGCGGTGATGGGTATTTGAGTTGTGATGGGTGTTCAAGCTGTGATGGGTATTTGAGCTGCGATGGGTGTTCAAGCTGTGATGGGTGTTCAAGCTGTGATGGGTATTTGAGCTTTGAACGGTATTTGAGCTGTGATGGGTATTTGAGCATATTAGCCACATGCAGTCAAAGTAGTCTTTCTGTTCATCCATAATTCAGAATAACGTGCAGCCAACTAACCTACAGCTGGAAAAAAAGTCTCACATGAACTTCCAGCACCCCTACCCCCTCCTCCCCCAAGACAAACACTTGGATGTGCTGGCTTCTTTAGCAGAAATGTTTGTATTTTAGAAGATTGATTGATGGCCTGGCTCTCTGCTTACATGTCCGTACATTCATCACCCCCTAAAAAACAGTAATTTGTCTGTGTTTATGACAAACTGTCCGAAGATACTTCATGATGGTAGCTAGTTGTGGGGGGAGCAGTAGTTACATTCCACACACACACATACATCATTCAACACTTGACCCCATCATAGAGACCGGGTGGCACGTGGAGGCTGTAACTGAAGATATCTGGACATTATAGGAACAGTGTTGGTTATCATTCAGTCCATCATTTCATCGTCCATACATTCATGAAAAAGAAATAAAAGCAAATATTTTCAAATATAATAATAAAAGACATTTACTGTCATCTGAACGTAATATTTCCCATTTTATTTTTAGTTTATAGATTCAAACTTTAGGGAAATATCACCCACGAAGGATAAGGGTCCAGTCTGACACTGGAAATGTCAAATATCAAAATTGGGAATATTGGTATGAAAAGTATCAGACATGTTCACAAATAGTTTATTGTCTTTCTTACACTTGCAAGTTATAGACTTCTGGCAGGATCAAGTACATTGTGGCTAAAAATTGGTTAAAAGGATTTTATACACCTCCAATAGGCAATGTAACTATGGTATGAACACTTGACCATGTGTGTACTATCTATACCTTAGCTACATCTTCTGAGCACATAGCCTGGGTAGAGGACTTCCTCGTGTAAATATGGTTCCTGAACCTCAACAATCATCTCTTTTGACACATTGTAGACTTACATATACATATAGCCCCTAGCAAGCTGAAACATGTGTTGAATGATCAGTCTAATCCTCAGCACAGGAACACATCTCTCACAGCAGATCCTGTACAATGTCCTGTGAGAGAATGTGTACATCTTGTTGGTTTTTGTACATGACAAGTTCATAGCAGGACCATCACAAGTGAGCAAATCGTTTTCTCCAACACCATCACGCTGTAAATCATCTGCAGTTCGCGAAGGCTACGATTATTTAGAGGTTATGACAGACCATATACCAACAATTAAAACTGTCTTGCAGGTGATAAAACTATCATAACGCATGCCCGGCTGTCATGTAATATGTAAGATGATGTCACCTTGTCATGTTCATCGCGCATCATGAGAGGCTCCACTGGGGAATAAAAAGCACTGCCACATGAATAAACAAGCTGCAGCTCCTCCTGCATCCCCATAATAATCATTATAGGAATGCTGATAATTATGATAATGATGATAATAACAATAATGAAAATAATAATGCTGACGCTGATGATATAATAATAATAATAATAATAATAATAATAATGATGATGATGATGATGATGATGAGGATGATGAGGATGATGATACAAAAATAAAAATAATAATAATAACAAAAATTAATGTTTCAAATTGGGAAAACATAAAAAAATATATACTATGTATTCCTGGTAATGCAACTATGAAAGCTCTGATAGGTTGAATAAAAACATTAACTCCTCCAGACTCGCTTTGCAGCTTGTGACTAAGAAGCAGGATCTACTGTGTTATTCAGATCCATTATTCATTATACAAGGATGAAAATATGTGCAAACAGCACGAGATAAATTAGGATTTACTTTCTCAGATGTTTATGCAAATCCTCCTCACATGATAGGCTGACCTGACACATTCCTCAATATATAAGTTTATAATCCTCACCATTGGAGTCAAAATTTACATAATCATACAGATTTTTTCTTTTCATAATGTGAAAATGGTGTATATCACTGCCATACAGTTTATAGCTCTTTTATGTCAATCCATGAAATGTAGATCTCACGTCATCAAAATACCCACTGAAGCCTGTCGAGAGGGAGATCAGCCAAGCTGGCCGTGACACTAATCCACGGACATTCTTCACAAACATCTTGCCTTATGTGCATGCGTATATCAATTTTATTACCCAGTGCCCTCTTTAATGCACGATATAAAACATCTGAAATGTTGCCTGAAGCATAGCTAAATGTGTACAAAATGCAGCCCTTCGCTGCCTCACAAAGATCACTTAATCAACAGTGAAATATCATTATTGATCATAAACGTACAAAAGAATTACAAATTTAGAAAAAAAAGGGACTTATTTCTGGGCAAGTTGATTTCACCAGGCAACAAGTAGCACGAGAGGGTTCATTCACAAGACTGTAATCCGTCATATTGTTACAGTAGCAACCGATTTCACCTGTTCAATAAAGAAGCAATTCTGTTGTGCCCTTTCACCCACTTTCTTACGCAGGGCTAGGTCTTTTTAGATTCTGTTGAATTTTTCCTGAGAAAGGAAAACACACAATATGTTTTGAGACATTGAGCTGGTCTCGATATAGGTCAAGTCAAATCGCTACCGTCTGTCGTCTTCAGGGCTCTGCGGGTTCTCCAGTGAGGCCGTACCTTAACGGGGCACAGGTAACAACAGAGTCACGAGGGAGCTGATCGCTTGCTTGCTCGCTCTTGCTGCCTCGCCAGTTACTCGCACCACAGGCTGAGCTCTACAGGCTGAGCAGACGTCCACAGTACAGGTATGTGCTCACGGTCAGTCGGGGTACATGTGATACACATGCAGTGGATTGTGGGATACACCTGTCAGTGAGGATACATTCATTACACGTAAGTACCAACCCGACAATTGAGAATATTGTCATGGGGAGACAGAGAATATTGACAAAGGGGAAACAAGACTTGTCACCGAGTCGGAAATCACTTGCTGTAGAAAATCTACCTGCGTGTTCATGCTCAATAACGGCTGATCGACGGCTAGATGAAATACCAGGCACATTCCTGACACCAGCTTTATTATAGCTGAAATTATAACCGAGTGTGTGTACATGTTTAAGTATTTGTCCTGACTACAAACAAATTAACTGTCTTGCCTGTAGAAGGGACTGGGTATCTGTGGAAACTGAAGTGTCTAGTAGCGTATGTCACAATAGTAAGTAAGATATGGACTTGTTCCTATCACTGTTGTATCCTGGGGGGCCTTTATTCATCAACCGATAGAGCCGGGGCAAGTCCACAGTCATGGCAATCAGCTGGCTCACAAACACATAACAAGTCTATCAGTATCAATAAATATGTGATTTTCCGCACAATAAGCCGTGATTGGAGGCTGCGGATAATCTGACAGTGGTAACCGTGGCTATTGTGTTTTAAATGTTGGACCCGTTGACCCCTTACAGCCCCTGTCTCGCCACCATGTGTGGAATCCCTGCTGTACAATAGCCCCTTCCCTTCCACAAGCTCCACAAAGGGCTCCCTCCCATGGCCGTGTCACAGTCCATCGTTAGGGGTACCTGATACTGCATTGTGGGTGGAACACTGTTTCACTTCTCTCTCAATCATCGCAGTTCACAGTTGGTTGACCATATAATCTCTGTAACTCGTCAGCATTGTCCGACCGATTGTATCTTTCAATTGACAACTTTTAAAGGCTATATTTAGTTACATGCATATGATATGCAAATCTAAATTTAAAGATTTATTTTATTGAGGCAATTACCCTAAAGACTGGACGAGTCAATATTCTTTAAAATATAAAATCTAATAAAAATCCAGTTTTACTGGTATTTAATCACTTGTGGTACTAAACCTCTGTGGTATTTAAAGTGTATTTCAAACAAAGGAATTTACCGTCATCCACTTAACTTGAATAGAATCAGGTTGTAATCTTATGTGCATTTGCCTGACAATGATGACATTAAAGATGACTGTGTTAGAGATGAAATGCTTTCAAGGTGACACCTGAAGAAAACTTGAAAGGCTACATTTTGAAAAAGAAATATCGAGTCCTTGAGGAGGATCCGAGTTCCTCCTGTTTTGATAGTGGTGTGGCCCAGCTTCGTGTTTAGAATTGTCCTGGTGCTCAGGTTAGTTTGGTGTTGATCAAGGTTACCTCACGCTGCTCCCAGAACACAGTGGACGATGTTGCTTCGACAACGAAGCTGCGGCCTTGTGGCGGCAAATAACATAGCAACATTGGAGGGCAATTTCCGAGAAATAGAAAACACAAAAAATGGTGGTGGAAGTTTGTGCACATCTGATCAAAGGTGTTGTCATCGTGGTTCAATCTTGTCAACTCCTTGCTCTCAGATAGATTTGATGCATGTTTTTCTCAAAGATCTTCCACTTTGTTTGCATTGTGGTGATGCGAAGTGTTTGATTTGAAAAAAGTAAAATGCTTCTAGTTCCGCCCAATCCTGTCTATGCAGCTCCCAAGTGAAGGGATTGGTAGTTGGCTTTCTGCTG
This sequence comes from Haliotis rufescens, assembly GCF_023055435.1. Taxonomy (NCBI): domain Eukaryota; kingdom Metazoa; phylum Mollusca; class Gastropoda; order Lepetellida; family Haliotidae; genus Haliotis; species Haliotis rufescens. The sequence goes on along the minus strand of NW_025963891.1, from coordinate 4,781,563 downwards.
TTGTGCAAGGGTGGTTTACCAGAGATACTTGAAATCACTGAAGCCAAATATTCCTTGTTTTCTCTACTGGACGATATTTCTGGAGACACATATATTTATTATTTAATTGGTGTAATTCTTCACAATTTTACTTCCTTATTTTGGGCTTCCGTTGACAGTTGGCATGTCAAACATCAATTTTTCAAGTTACCCCATCAATGGAAAATATTTCTACATTCTTAATAATTTTCAAAACAATTTTCTCAGGTATAATCAAATTAACATTGGACTGCCGCACGGTTTTCAGCTGCAAATAATTTCCGAAATGAACTCATGCTACTGAGTGGACTTCATTCTAGATTTCAACTGGAAACCTGTTCTGAGAATCAAACTAATCAGGTCATATCTTTCTAATGGGCACAAACTAATTCCTCTACACTAGACTCTATGATGAAACTGGTTTAGTTCTTTTCACATCTATTTCACACGCTACAGTAGCCACTATTCTTCTTACTCAAACAAATTAGATTAATTTTTACCACGGTTCATTTTAACCTTTTAACCTCATGTAAATTGATGTATGTCTTCAAATACTACTGTTGGTTTCGTGTAATTTCTAGTTCTAAATTTATCTTCATCAAAACATTACATTTCAGGCATTTTTTTATGATTTTTAGTAATTAAACTTTGGTGATATCTGGTAGGTCTCCCTGTGTGTTGATATTCATAGTCGGTGATACGCATGGAGATAAGAGAACATGGAAATATTAAAGGGATCCCAAGTAGGCCATTAACTTTTGTGTGAGTGTATCCGCCCTGCCTAATTGAATGTGTCGGTTGAGTTTGAAGTAATTTTTAGCAATATTTCAGGAATATAACAGCTGGGGACTAACTTCCTACAGTGCACCATGTTGAGATTCAACCCAGCATGGGCTTTAACCACTGGGCTACCAGCCATTGCCTCATTGCGCAGAGAGTGACAATCTGAACAGGCTTCCACATGACTGCCGACCTATGTCGATGTGATGTCATAGCCTCACCAGCACACGTCCGTCAGATAGATGGCGCTTCCACCCCGCTACTCCAACCGAATCAATTCCACATTAAACAACCATCATCTTGGCACTATGCACTAAGTTAAATCACCCTTTACTGACTCAACTTCCATAATGGCAACTTGTGTTTCATGACACCCCTAATGTTTTCCGTGTCTATTGTGGTATGGACAGATCTAACTATGGTGTACAGCAATGTCTTAAGTATGACAAATAATCCATGGCCTGTTAGCTCCCCAATAAACTCAGAAATTACAGGCCGTCTTTAACCTTCCTGAAAGACATAAATCTTTTCTGTGAAACTGTGGATGCCCTGGGACAAAGACACCGGACAAATTATGGAATAACAGCCATTCACGGGCGCGCGGACATATTGCTGGCGAGAAGCTCACCTGGGCGGAGTGTCAAAACACTTGATATGTCAGGGAAACGTTTAGGATCATAAACTACCATTGCCATTAATATAAAATAATGAGATGTAATTTCACACAAGTGAAATCCTAGACTTACAGAGGGAAAGAGTGCAAATATGACGGAAGGTTCACACAAAGGAGTGTGTGTCGTGGGAAAGGTGTACAATGTGTGCACATAGAACCACTTGTCATACAAACCAACAGGTACTCAGACTGTCACATTAACCCAACTGTAAACAGGTAGATTTTAAAATTCTATTAAATCTCATTTTGGGGTGGAACGATATTTATTCGAACCTTTAAAGGTATCATATCCTTTTGCAAATTTTCAAACCTGTAACCACTTTTTACCAGAAGAGGAAGGCAGCTGGAGAAACTTTACCTTTCTCACAAAAAATATGCACAGTGGAGATGAGTACCACTCAACGTGGTAATGTTTCAATGTCCATCTTTAAATACTGAAATGTTTTAAAAAATCATAATTCTGATCACACCCAACTTCTTGAATAGTCCTGTGTCATTACTGTGGAATTCATATATTTTTCAAATTAATTTTACTAAAAGCCTAGGTATGTCTGGATCATACTAAACCAAGTCTAGATAAATTACAATTATCATTAAGAAATGTTTTCATGGACAAGTTTAGTTTAGTTTAAAATTGTTTTTATTTCAACTGAAAATTAGAATCGGTAAGCAAGACAGCACTTAGTTTAATACCTCTCCCTACATAGAAATCAGGTAGCAAAGATAGGTAAGGTGTATACATAATACTTACACACAAAAATACCTTGGTGGTCAGTTGTCAAGCATGATCAGCAGTGTCTGGTTTTGATAGTCAGAATGATGGGATTATACGTAATATGAAGTACTACATAATGTACACAAGATACCTATATATGATATGTGAGGGTTTGGGGTATTATATAAGTTTATATCTACCAGCTTTATGATGCTAGTATGGACAGATAGAAGAATTTCTTTATTTGCTTCAGATGATTGGCCTTCACATCCGTAAAGTACTTTATTAATATCATACCCGTTTATGTAAGACAATGAATTGCTTCTAATTTGATCATAATTGCAACAAAGTAGTAGTGTAGCGGGTCTTCATAGTGGTGACCACAGGAACTTCTTTAAACTGCAAGAACTACTTATTAATGAAAAGATATCAGTTTAAAAAAAGGAAAGTAAAATTATTTGTTATATCATTACAAAGTTCAATGCTGTTAACAGCCTCAAATGTTTTGAAAGCTTAAGATATTATAAACCCAGTACCATGTTACTTACTTCTATTAGAGATTTAACGTGTGCTTTCCGACTGTAAGCGTATGTCGCACACGGGCCCGGCCAGGCCATTTAATGTGTTTCCGAAAGGGGAAAAAGTGATTTTTGCAACCCAGGAGGGGGGTTTTAGGGGATGCTTATATAGTAATTTTGAAATTTTGAGAATTGGAATGTATGCCAAGAGAGGGTGGGGGGCGAACCATGTTCCTGTATGAGTAGTTCTTATAGAATAACGTGCAGAAGAACTATCCTGCAGAACTAACGTGAGTATTCCTAAAAAATATACCACTACTCACATCTGGAATGTCACCGGGGATAAAATCAATTAGGCATGTCAAAGATAAAGACATAATCATTAATCAATATACTCTAGAAAGGCAACATGTCATTTCTTGACAACATATTTTTATAAACATTCCAGCAAAATGATCTTATAATATTGACCCTGGTGACTTATGACCGGAACAGACACAGGTAATTGTCTGTTGTGACAGAGAGATAATCCTCTATTGTAACATGGAGACAATAACGAGATGCTGCAGCCACTAATGAAACACACTGATGTCTAATGAGTGAGGTCATTCACAAACAATTGCCCCGGGGTGGCCCATCCAACTCTGTGACAGCAGGAAGTCATGTGACTACGAGCCTGGGGGGAGGCAGAGAATCACCTGTACCAGATCAACCGCTAATAGTTCAATCTGCTCATCCTTGTGCTCGTCAAAAGGAATGTTAGGCATGGCAGTTATATCAGCATGATCAGTATTGCTGCAAGTGGTCACCGAGACAGGTGCCCCTCGCTCCACCTTGACACTGCAATAATTACATGTCATAGTTACAATTCACTATCTCATCAGATGATCACAGCAATGAGAGCCATCAGTAGGATCTCCTCTCAAAAGTTCCCACCACTAGTTGACATCCCCTGTGTATGTAACATTGCATACGTCACTGAAACCCACAGTAGGGCTTCCACAAATACATAGTATAAGGGTGGTGGGGTAGTCTAGTGGTTAAAGCACTTGCTTGTCACACTGAAGTCTGGTTTCAATTCCCACATGGGTATAATTAGACTATAACATCTAGTCTCTGAAATGAACATATTTTACAGAAAAAACAGTTGTTAAATTATAATTATAAAATATAATAAAAAGGAGCCCAGAGTCTTTCTTCATTCCTGATACTGCAGTAATCTAGACTTGCCAAACATTATAGATTTGCATGGGCTGTATTGGATATATTTGTTTCAGGGTCTGTATGACCAACTAGGGTAAAATGTGTGAAGCCCATGTCTTGCGTCCTCCGCCTTGACATTGCTGTAGTATTGCTAAAAGCGAGCCAAAATCCCACTCACAAAAAACAGTCAGTATCACCACAATGTCACACCACTTAGATACTTAGCGTCTTACACATAAAACTGCATGCAAAACTAAATTTTGTACCAGTTTAGAACTATTGCCTTTAGTCAGTATTACATTCAGTCTCTTTCCAAAAACAATATCATCCAAAATTTAAATAGTATTTTCATGAGGGAAAACAGATAGAATATTAGACAAGTTTCTTTCTGAATGTTTTATAAGATAACTATTTTCATCATACTCTCATCCCATTTGAACTACTGCTTGAAATGGAAGTCTTACGTTGGGATCACCGTCAAGTATTGAGTTCACGTGCTTATAACAGTGTTATCCCCAGGGCCTAGGAGCCAGTGAAACCAAACAGATTCCATTACACATTACACTTACCCCAATTATTACACTTAACTTGACAACAAACCCACATTGCTTCTGGTTGAAAGAGATATCAATCAGATCAGAAAAGGTTTGATATGGCCACTAAATTTATACAGAATATAGAACTTCACAAGGTTTAATAATATAGGCCTAAAAGATTCTCCACTGTGTGGAGAAGCAAAGAGAAAACTACTACCTATATTGATGAAATATCAAAACCAGCATTATATTCTAGAACTAGCAAAAAATGACCTATGGAAACTGGTTGATGGTTGAGTATCCCAAGAGACCTAAGAGAGCATGTAAACTATGTATTACAATTTATAGGAGACAAATTTCATCACATTATTGTTAATATTCTTTAGATGTAAGTAAAAAACTTTTAAATAATTACTACTTCACATGGTCCAACTGAGCAAAGTACCAGGAACTGTTTTCACAATTTAAAGTTCCAACCCTTAGAAATCTAGCAAAGTCCCCACGATACACTAGAAGTGACTTGTAATTGTCTGATGTCATCTTACTGTAAGTTATTATGTCAACTCTATATTTGTACTCATGTACCGCAAGTTGTTAGAGTTAAAAACATCTTGCTGCTCATGTGGACTATCTCTTTATTATCCTCCACTAATAGCTCCACCTCCTAATCCACATTGATTGCCACGTAGGTTATAAACCTGTCACCATGATTCTTAATTATCAAGCTTTACTGCATCAGCTTAGTCATCTCCTCGTGGTGTTTAAAATACTATTTGCCACCAGTCTACTCTGCTGCCAAACCCCACCACTTGCTCCTGTATCCCAATAAATGTAAATGACATTTCAGAGGCCTGTTCAAATATAAGGACAATTTAAACTGTATGGCAAACCGCTTGTACACTTGGCTTCATAGAAGTGTTAGCGACACAAAAGCATTTCCAACCCAAACCAATAAAGAGTTGTTCTCCATGACACTTCTCCTCCAGTTTATCATGCTACAGATAATCCCATTTGTAATCGTCTAATCTTACAACATGAAAGGTGGAAGGTTTTTAACTGCCTCATATAATATGACAATGTCTGTAGTTACATAAACCTATTACTGGCATTCAATGTTATCTTCAATGTACAAGTGGTAGATACTAAGACCCTAAACAAATCAATATTGGCTGACAACACGACCTGGCTTGTCTGTTACCCTACTGAAGTGTAAAACACAAAACACAAAACACAAAACACAACAACTTAAACACTTGATCTCATATCTCAAGAATACAAAGTCATTTTTCCTTTCCAAACATCCAATTCAAGTCTAAAACCAATACAATATATTTTCTACAGGTGTCCTTAAATCTCTCATTCATACCCTGAGACAAAAATATCAAAGTATCCTAAACTGAAGTCTAAAAACATTTAGAAAGACCACGGATTGGTCTGTGGTAAGACTAGATTTTTTCTGTTTCTGAAAAGTAAGATATTCTTTGGACTCTTTTCTGTTACATATTAAAATACAATAAAACATGTAGGATCTTTCAGACTTAAAGTAAGTCTGCAGGTGTCATGGTGATGTTTGAGTACAAATCATCAGTAGTGACAGGCTGAGAAGCTGTCGTGATGCTCTATTGATCTAGCGTGATGCTCTATTGATCTAACGACACAGCCAGTTTATTACATAACTATTCCGTCATTGTGTCTGCCACACAGGGCAAGTACATCAACTCTGCTGGATCCCACAACAGTTCACTGATAGACTACTCAACTCACTAATCTCTCACAAAAACATTCCGGTTGATTTTCATCTTGATGTAGAGTTATATTCAATCATATTTACAGCATGCTCAGTTGAGCAAGAGGTCATCCTTTGTACCATCCACAGTCGATCAGTGCTCGCATCTCCGCAACATGACATGGGTTATATTGTAGCTCATTACACAACAAACACTTGAAACATTTCAGAAAACATACAAATTATTATACTGATTGAACTGGATTCAATTTTACTGATTCAATAAACGTCTCAGTTGCCCAAACACACAAACAAGCATCACTTTAAGAGAGTACTATTCTCTTTACTGCAAGCTTTGTATGGCCAACTCAAGTTATTTATCAAATCACTAAATTTAATCTCTGATTATTTCTTACGTGGAAAGAAATAAAGGAAAGCATATACATCTTTATTGCTTCTTTAATCCCATAACTACATCAAAGTAGTCTGCGATGGCGTGAATGTTGGTGATGTGATTGTTGTAGTTGACGACGATGAGAACACGTCCCCCAATCCTGTCCCCCTGTGACACCGATGTAGACATACGAAGGTGCCCTATGTCAACATACGGACCTCCATCCACCATAACCTTTCAACCGGTGTCATGTTTCCTCTACAACAACGAGGGATTAAACACTAGGACAAACACTCAACCAGATCAAAGAAGCCTGCTGTGTGACTAATTACTGGTTAATTAGCTAAACGAGGTCTACATCAGACAGGAATCACATGTATATAAATTCATTTAGCACTTTCATTCCACCCATTAGTAGCTAGACTCTCAGGATATAAGTTTGTTCAGTATCTAAGCCTGGATTGATACCAGTCTCTGTGGTTGTGTCCGATATCTCTCCTCTCGGACTTGGCTCCTTCTCTACACAAGAGTAATTCCTCCCAGTATTGCCATAAACCCAGTCATGTCCTTGGCTACTTGTAAGGTAAGGTATTATTGATTTACATTGGTCAATGTTTGACCTATTTGAACATTGATTTCTTTTGATGTCGATAATACTACTTGCACCTTTCAGTGATAGCATCATCTGGTACACACAGGTAGCCACTTAACTCACACTTACAGCTCTTATCAGTGCCAAACTCAAAGAACACTTCATTACTTACCAATATAATATAACTCTGGAATAAATTATGCAAGAATATTATGGTAATTACAGTTTGATTGTTGAGCTCATTTTTATAAATATTAGATATAATCTCCTATTTTATGGAAATTATCATAAAGGTAAATATGAAGAGAACAATACAACAACACATCAAAGTCGTAGAGTAGCTATTGAAGTTTTTCTCAACTTTCATAAATCTAGTTGATAGACAGATACTGTGATTATGTCACAATAGAGACATGCTGTTTGAAGGGAACATTTCGTGTTGACTCTTTGACGTGAAACAAAATACCAACAAGCTGCTTCAAGGCTGCGGGTGAAATACTGAGTATAACGATGACTGTAAGACATACTATTTGCTGTATGCAACTTTGATGAGACCGACACAAGGGCTTTAGGTAGATTTACTTGGCTCAGATACCCCGTTGCGAATACGGGTGGCGCAGGTATGTTATCAGGGTTAGATAACACTCTTGGGTGTTATCTCCTGGTCGGTGTATAAAGTATAATTTTAGTACTCATGTGTTTTGTCCCCTAAATCTTCTTGAAAAGCAACAACTTCACATGTTGTTTGGGGAAAAATTAATTGGTATAGTTTAAAATCTTTAGTTACAAATTTTGATGACATTAAAAAAATTGGGCTATTAATTCTTAATTGTGTGATTATATCGGTTCATGGACAAAAATACAATTTCTGATTCCATGTGACAACTGTTATTTATGTGAGATACAGCAACATGTTACTGCCTATGTTTAACCGGTATAATGTCAAGCCCTTCTCACATCAAACACCTCATATCAAAGGCAAAAGGGTTCAGTTTTGAGGGAAAATATTGATTTTCTTGTAGCTACTTCAGTTACAAAGTTATGTAAGAGTTGGAAGATATATTCCTGGTGAGGGACAGCCCACTGCCTCACTTCTTTGATGTTTTCTCTCGGAAGCCGTAATCCGTGGGAAGTCTGTCAATATTGGTAGACTAGCCGCTTGTGACTGACTTGATCACCAGCTGTACATAATCTGATGCCCTTGTCTCACTGTAAGTCTGGACACGGGCCCCTATTGTTCCCTTCTGGTCCGGGCACCCGGGGAACACACCAGCAATCACTGGACACAACATGGCCTGACCACCCATTGCCAGCCTTCTTTAATTAGGTAATGTGTTTATTGGAAGTGATTACCTTGATCAGTGGCCCTACCCCTGCCCACCGATGTGGAACAGAGCCAAGAGAGGCTCGCACCTCCCGCCACCAGTCAGCCAATCACACGGCCAGGTCAGAGAGCGACAGTGGTGGAGTAGTAGCAGCCGTGAGTTGGCCAGTGAGTGCAGGGAGTGAACCGACAGTGGTAGGCCGGATTACTGACAGAACCACTGGAGTCGTGTTGATGTTAGTTAAAGTAACATGTAGCCATATCTACAGGATAGTCTATGGTAGACTCAGGGTTACCTGTGTGGCAGGCCACAGCCAGGTGTTGGGGCAATGAGTGAAGGCCTATATATAGGGGTGAGCACCTGGAGAGAGACGACTTTGTTGTGGATATACGTATCTGTGGGCATTCGTAACAAAGGTGAGAGCTGAGGCGTGTTCTATGTGTGTCTGTGCCCTCTACAGGTGAAGAGTTGGTCGTAGTCTTCTACCTGACAATAGTTCACTTTTAAACTGTTGGATGACACTAGTTTCGCATCACACACCATCGGTTACTTGAGACAGGTAGATTAAAGACAGCGACATTTCTCCAGTACTAATGAGCAGGGAGTAGTAGTTGTGACAATGTTTATATCATCTCACTAAACAAAATTAATCTTGTACTACAACTCTGGTGCAATACTTTATATATTCAGACTTTGAATATTATTTGGCCACAATGTTTATATCATCTCATTGAACATTAATAATCTTATAGCTTCCACTCTGGTACAATACTTTATATATTCAGACTTATTTGGTCACAATGTTTATATTATCTCATTGAACATAATTAATCTTATAGCTTTAACATAATGGTACAATAATATATTCCAGTCTTTGAATATTATTTGGTCACAATGTTTATTTTATCTCATTGAACATAATTAATCTTATAGCTTTAACATTATGGTACAATATTTAATATATTACAAACTGTGTGTAGTATTTGGTCACATTTTTACATTATCTCAATAACCATAATTAACATGGCAACTCTGTTGTGCAATACTTTATATATAAAATAGAGTAACTGCAGAGTATCAGTAATATTGGACACACAGACTCAATACATCAAAATATTTCCCCATGTCATTAATTACTGTGATTTGTCCTGTAGTCCGGTCACAATCAGTGAACGATACATGGACTGTGGTAGATATTAGTAAACAAACCATACACTGGCCGTAAGCAACTCCAATTCATGTATTTGACTTAGGTGAAGGAAACCAAAACATTTATACAATTCAAAAACAAATATGATATATCATACTTTACAGACTACTAACTTATTTCACAAACATTATATTTTCAAAATAGCTGAAAACTATTGATAACTATGACGGCATGAATATTCAAAGAACATTTCAACACGAACACTTTCATGAAATGCTTCTGTTCCAACTGTCTTGAGTCAATCTGCTTCAAGATCTCTGTACCAATTTCAAAATCGGCACTAAATGAGCAATGCAAGGAAATAAACAGAAACATAAATCAAAAAAGGTATTTTTATAACTTGTTTATTAATCATTAACAATTTTAACACGAATCTGACCAACGTTAAATTATTACAAGACAATATGAAGTGGCAGATGTTAATAGTTGATGAGTCACATTCAGGCAAATGTTATATTTTTCAACTGCAATAAACGTTATCTACTAGCTGGTGTATAAATATATAATATTCCCCACTATAGAGATAGAGATCGGATAATAATGTCGGACAGTGAAGTACTAATGGCCTTAGTCATATTCTGAAGTGGCTTGTCTCAACATCCAACATTACTGTGTGGAGCTTACCATTAATTATTTATGGTAATTTGTAGAAAAGAAATCTATACTTTAGATTGCCTTTCCAGTAGGACCTATGCACAAGGAGATCAGTCACTGCCATGATAAATCATTCATATTTTCATAACCCCAAATGCCTATGACTCCTAAAGGTATCATTCTCCAGGAAGGAAACTGTGTTAACATTGAACCTATCTAACAGAAACACCAACCCATGCAAAATAACCAACGTCAGAAAGTGAACATGACGTATGATATCACTTATGTTGTTAAAATAATTATAACTATCTTTTGTATATATCATATTTCTAAACTGAACTTGTATACAGATTTCTGGATAATGTACCTGTCTAGGTGTGGTATTGTAGGTAGGACTAGAAAAGAACTGTTGTGCTCTGGGTAGTACAATTGTTTCTTTGGACTTCTCAATGTTCATGGAATGTTGTAATTAGGATAGAACACCTGATGTAATGTTGTATTCTGGGTGGAACACCAGATGTAATTTTGTATTCTGGGTAGAACACAGGATTGAATGTTGTATTCTGGGTAGAACACATGACAGAATTTTGTATTCTGGGTAGAACACATGACGGAATGTTGTATTCTGGGTAGAACACATGATGGAATGTTGTATTCTGTGTTGAGCACCTGATGAAATGTACCCTGTCTAGAACATGATGCAGCATTTATACCTGGGTAGAACATGCAATGAGGCGTTCTCCTCTGTGGACCCAACTGTCCATCGTTGTCTGTTCCTGCCTCCCACGGAGGACAATGTTCATAGCAACCTAGAGCCAGCATGTCGGAATGTTTGAGATCCCGGTACAGATGTGTGTAGGATTAGCTCATAAAACACTATCGACATGATGCAACCTACGAGATGAAAGCCGAGTGGAGCCGGCCCAGGTCTGACCCAACACAGCATCACTATGCCCATCATGCCCACCCTGGACAACTCTACCACACAGTGGGGAATTTCCTTTCTACTGTATCAATGCTTTGTTTCAGGGCGGTGACAGGGATATTTGCAGCCCTGCACTCACAACCCATACATGCAACTTCCCCTTAAAACTAATGTGTGTTTTAACTTTATCCAGGATTTTACTAACAAACAGACGCAACTAAATATACTCCTTTCAATCACGTTTACATGACTGTTTTTCTCCCGATTACGTAAAGGTAAAATGATTCTTTTTCAATCACAAAATCTGTAAGATCAGAGTCTGTTATCATGGTGTGATCCTGTGGTGCTCCAGGTGTACTGTTGGTACATGGTACCTGATACCATCTCTCCACAAGTGTTACAGTGGGTATCGGTGGGTAACCCGCTCTCCCAGCCGGCCATCCCCATACAACTCATTGTAACACAGCGCTGTGTTTGTGTCACGGTTGCTCGTATTGCTCGCTGACTACCACCCATGAAACTCTCTGTATCATATCTTCTGCTCATATCAACCGACAGTGATACAAACACACACGTATGCACCATTGAATAATACCCTATCACAATGTGCCAAAACATGACAACAGGGAAATATCAGGAGAGCCATCAATGATATCATGTCTACATTGGCCGACTGGCCTACCAACTCTATCTCTAAGACAAGCGTCAGAAACATTATCCATTGGAACGGTTAGCCTCAAACAATGAATGATGACTTACGACCATCTGACCGGAAACTACTCCGGTAGTGTTGAACAACAATTTACAGAGACATGTTAATCCTAGCAGGTGGAATACACTCTGTCACACCTGAATAGTGATCTGGAACAACAACCAGAAGTAACAGGCTTCTACCGAGACCTCACTAAAATAACGCTAATCAGCTTTATTGGGTACAGTAACTATTAGGTCAGAGAAGTTAGAGGTCACTGGTCAAAAGCACCGGTCATCCCTATAATCCATGAGGTGTCCCACTGGGAAGAATAAACTGTTTCCTTTAGGGGGCTTAACGGCCATGAACCCAGCTAACGGGACTGTTTATTGCCGGTGTCATGGCGGTATTGTGTCCTACTTGTGGGGAGCAGCAGGACTACCGGGTTCTACCCTGGTAGGTGTTGGGGGACGAAGGTGTCGCTGGACGGCTGGGAAATGACAGATTTCTCTCATTACCCCAACACACCACTACTAGTTCATTTAGGACGAAATTATCAATTTCTTCCAAACAGCATAATCTATGGATGCTAGTCATTCTACAACTTCATGATTACTGTATGCTTGAGATTCCCCTTGCTGATTTTACATGTACAAAATACTCATCACATTCTGAGGATATATTCCAATTGACTGAATTTATTTATAAGTGCCATCACTATTGACAAAACTCAAGTCTTTTAAATGATGAATATAATTACATCATGTGTTAAATATTTGAAATGGAGGCAATGGTCATTCTTACTGGTAAATTCTATGTAATTAAAATTATCCTTGTAAACAAAATCAGATTTTTCATAAAACCAGTTAGCGATACAGCACATCCACCGTGATGTTCATAACTAATTATTACTCGATCTATAGCTTGTACCGGGTGACCTTCAAATGGACAATAGGCATCGCATGTCAAAGGCCATGCCTCCACTAAAACACCAAGACACCTGCCCTGCTGAGCTTTTCTAGTAATGGGAAAATAAAATGTCAATGTAAATATCTGCAGTTTAGTGAAACGAAACAAGCTGTTGATATGAATAGTTAATAACCACCCATTATAGATCGTCTCCCACTGAAGAACAACTCAGCTAATCATCCCATTTGAAAATCATTGTTTTAGGACAATTAGCCTATAAAAACTGAAGGCAAGTAAGAATGGCTAAGATTTTCTTGGGCATATTTCATCTGTGTGTGCAATGGTGTTTATCACATGTATAAGTTGTGAAGGCCTGCATTCCTGTATGAATAATAAATCTCCCGAAGCAGGGCAGTGCTGGCAGTATACAGTGAAGAAAGGCCTGCATTCCAGACGACCTAGCCCTGATCAACAATGGATGTAGAAATACCAGGGTTTCAAACATGAAATCTTACAGTGGCATAGTTAGGACGGTCAGTCCCCATGTGTTAAATGGCCGTGGTGGATGTGCATGCTGAACACAATGCAGCCTGTGGGGTGAAGCTGCACATGTCACCACCCTGACAAGTGTCAGATCCTTGGCCTGGGGGTGGGTCTACATTGAGGACAAGATTCAGAGGAGCTCTATTGTAGAGGGTGAGGAGACCGGTAGCATCTACCCTGGGGTGGATCTGTCTGCAGGAAGAGGGCTAGTTATTGTCCCGTGAGAGGGGAGGCTGTGGCAGGTGCCCTGGGGTGGGATGATTAATCCTGATCAATACATGACTGTTATGTTTTGGCCACTTGTTACACTGAAGCCATGGGTCAGGGAATCAGGCATTGTGTTCCGACACTGGCCAAGGTTGAGAGGTGATCCCACTCAGCCAGTGTTGTGTGGAGGCAGGATGGGTGTGACTGTGATCATTGTCAGGTGTGTGGCAGTTAACTAGGCCACAACACTGCATCCCTCTCATACCAACTGACATGCATGTGTTTCCCCTGGAGATGGTTTGTCCAACAGGTCAGTCCAGGACCTACTTTCACAAAGTGATTTCAGCGCTAAGACTATTGTAAGCCTATGTTAAAGTATGGGAGTTACTATGATTTTAGTGCTAAGATCTTGTGCCAGTAGGACCATGCCCTCACAAAGATCCTCAAGGTTTAATTTATTCCATATTGGACACATCAGTTTCATGAAACGACAGTTGTATCATATGTGTGTGGTTATTTGTTTTTCTAATTTTGTGTGTCTATTTTCAGATTTCCGATGTGACCGTGGTGTCCACCAGCCCTGTTTAACCTTTATGATGGGGAAGTCGCAGTCAAGAGCCAACCATTATGATTATTGAAAGGAAAACAATGAATATTCTCTTCTATCTGGGGATTATTGTGCCAACAATCATCACTGTCATCTTATTTGTGCTTTTTATTGTGTGTTGGTATCGTCTGAAAGCTCGACGGGAGGTCTTGCACAAGAAACACGACCCCCACGGCAAGATGCGACAGCTGGGCGTGTCAAGGGTTCCTCCCCCTCCTCCCGTGTTCATCCGACAGGAATTCCAGCGCCTGTCTGTGATCGGAGAGGATAACGATGCTTACCAAGTCAGTCGCAGCCCCTCCACAGAGCAGGATCATGGGGCACGTCCCGGACTGTACCACGCCCCGCATGACAGCGGCTTGTCGGAACTCAGTGAGTTCCAGTGCAAGGACAGGCCTCACTCACAAGCATCACAAGGATCAACAGATTCGGAGGATTCCGGCTTCAGGAGTTCCCGTTCAGGACAATACCATCCTAGTGCAAATAATCAGCTTCAGGACATTCCTTTGCTGAAGCCTATCAAATCCAACAAGGGTGCTCTAGAGACAGTGCGGCTTCCCCCTTCAGATAATGCTCACGCTCAGTCGCAGATGCAGGCTTGTGCACGGCCGCTCAACTCATCAACTAGGAACATTAATTCATCAGCCAGACATTTCAATACATCCGACAGAAATCTCACTTGTGCAGTAAAAAATCTCCATTCTTCAAGGAATCTGAATTCTTCCTGTAGGACCATGAACAATTCTTCTTCCTTCAGTGGCATGGAGCTCTCGCCGCAGAAGGTAAACTTGACAGACATTAGCACCCACATCAGTTGGATGTACCTACAGAACTTAGCAACATCGCCAACTGCAGCGCCACACGGTGGCGGAGGCATCAACCCCACAGTCACCATGGCCCAGGTCCACTGCAGCAGTGGCACAACGGGGGCTGGGGCAGTGGTAGAATCTAATGGAGATTTATTAGGGTATTCTGTGGTATGACTGGGAACATTCCCAAACTGGAGATATTTACTGGATTAGACACTAGTTGATTCAATCTCCTGTTGTGTGATTTTGTGTGGATAACTAGTCTCAGAACCAATCTCATTTCATTCCAATCTGCAGCAAGCAAAGCTGCAGATTTACAGCTGAGTTCAACAAAAAACAAACAAATAACAGTTTTTCTTAAAAAATTGTTTAACTTGAGATTTGCCTGGTGTTTCGATGTTGGGAGGATCAGCGATGATGGCAGAGACTCATGATGACTGCAGGATTACACTACATTCCTCCTACGACTCCATTCCTCTAGTGCTACGTACAGACCAGCTGTCTCTGCATCCTTGTACATCAAAGATAGACAACTCATTCAGATAATTGTGGAAATAGTCTACTGGACAAGCTTGTCCCCTTGTAATTGTGTGTTTTATATGTGACTGTGTTTGTGCCCTCTGTGATACCATGGTAGCAGCCATGTTGTTGGTGTGAGGCCAATGTGCTTGTTTTCATCGGACAATGTGAGTGTGTTCGTTGATGGCTGGGAGTAGTTGGAGTGTGTGGCATGTTGACCGATCCGGGATGTTATTGACATGTGTGAAAGTTGAGGCGTGACAGGGTGCGTATGGTGGGTGTGATTTGGACAGAGATTTGTAAACTGTGAAAACATAGTTCTCAACAACGTCAATGGCTTGTTGACTAAACCTGACAAAATAAAATAATTTATGTACTTTTCAAATCCTTGTTTTTCATGCTATGCCCTTGTTCCATATTGAAGTGAGATGACGGAAGGTCTGGATAAAGCCGTGAACCGAGAGTATCTGCCCGCAAGCTCCACTTCGGCCTCCACACATGCTTTGTTAAGTCGGAATGCTTCCAAATTCTCTCATACAAAATCACACCAAATATACTTTGAGCACCGGAACCACCAAATTACCCTTCCCAAGGGGAGAAATATTTTTTATATACTCATGGATCATACGGCGTGAGTCTAACAGGCTGTGATTTTCCTGCAGCAAATGCAGATTAGAGATGTAAATACCACCTAATTCCACACTGAATCCCTGTTTTGTAGAATTGGAAGAATTTCTTTTAAGCGTGTTATCTTCAATAATGAGTGCTAAATCTTTCTCTGGGCATGCTTGAGTCTCCGGATTGAACCTTAACGGGAAAATGACATCAACAAGTGGGAAATGATAGCGCATGGTGCCATGTGGCAACTTGTTTTCTCGGAACATGCTCACACACTCATTACCAGGAGTTAACTGACCACCAGAGGTCGGCAAATCCCTGATTGATATGGACGAACATATGTTGATTTTGCCTTCATCAAAAGATGCGAAGATCACTTTCAGATTCATTATTGAGTCACATCCTATCGTGCAGTTAACGGCCACTTTGCGCCCGATGTCTGTCATAATGTAATCTTGTTTTTATTGAGAATAAAAGGAGTGGTCGATCAAGAGAAGCCGAGGCCTCTTTAATCTAACATTTCCGTCTTAGTCTTGCCTGGGGGAACAGGTGAAGAAGAGGATTTAGTGAGGGGGAGAGGGGTGGGGAGGAGGTGAAAAGGGGAGCATGATGGGTTGGAGGTTGTGGGCAGGTGGGGGGATCATTACAAGCAACTTAGATAGAGGAGGATTTAATGAGGATGGAGATCACTACGTTGCTGGTGCCACTACCTCGCTGGTGCCACTACATCGCTGGACATTATTGCTATTTAATGATGGTAATATGACATACCATGCTGGAGCCTTCATCACCCCAGTCAACACAGACCTGGGTGACCTCTCACACTTACATTCTCGTCATCATTCCATGTGTGACCAGGGACTTACCCAGCCTTATATTTTATCATGTAATGGTTAGGTTTCTTGGCACGATAAAGCCAACGGATAAAAACGATATCCGTTGGGGTCATATGCGGATAGAGATGCAAATATCAATGTTCAAGTAGGGAATACTTTCACTGTTTATAAACAAACATGGTGTAGCCCTTGTCAATCGGCAATCGAGTCAGAATTAACCATCGGGAATGTGAATGGCCGTGACATCTGTCTCACAGACTAGGGTTAGAATAGCTTCCCTTTGACAAAGGGCAGTTACTCTAGCGAACAGACCGATGGATTGCCGCGAAAGTCAAGTAGAAATATGTTTTGCATATATGTTGCTTTGACATTGCATAAAAAACAGATTTCAGTTGGAACTATATTGGTTACTGTCACTGTCTAACTGAGACATCACTTCACCTGTGACGTAATAAATATTAATGCATGCATTCCAGGAAAACTCGCAATGTATCGGTAATGTTTGTGAAAGAGGGAAAGCGATTTTCAAGCATAGAGTTAAAGAATGACATTATATGATAAAAAGGTTATCACGCTTGTGTGTTTGGTTTATGGTAAATATCCTGTATTAGGAACAAATACAGGATACAAATTGCTAAATACAATGTTTATTCCTAATGCATGATATTAACCAACCCCAAACACACTTGTGTGATAACCTCTATATATAATTTTGAGTCCAGGGGATTCGTAGCAATAAGCTTAACTTGATTTCTATGTATTTTAGTGATCAGTGCACAGGAGACTTTGGCCTACTATTGATGGAGATTTCAATGTAATACTGAAAACGAAACACAGACACCTAATTTTGAGTGTATTTCTTGACAATAGTAATATCAGTTATGAGTTCTGGTTCTATCAACAATATCACTCTGCTAATGAGTGTGTGACAATCTCCCATGGCTGATGATGTTAATGAGAAATTGATGAAAGTCATCAACCACCCGTCCTAATACTCTCCAACACAGATCAGCCACTGGTATCAAACAAGAGCAAACAGTCACAGTGATCAAATGTAGATTTGATACCTCATAATTGTATATTTCTATCTGTCCAAATTAATTCCCTGTTAGCTTTGTGCTGCAGTCTTTCTATGCAGTGAGTGATCAGGGAGCACAGTAGCTGGAACAACAATGGCTGCTCCCAACGACCTGTACACACCGACCAGAAAATCATTGAGGATAACGCTCAACTCGCTCAACTCGGTGACATCCCACACAAGTATGTCAGCTGGATGGACAAGTTGTATCAACATATCCCCCCCCCCGCCCTCCTCCTTCCCCCCCTCCCTGTATTCTTCAAAGTCATTGTTGAGTACAAACAAACACCAACAGGTAACCAAATCAGACTTCCTGTATGTACACATTACACTTTTTTAGAAGTACCTAATGAATAAATATTTACATTTACATTTCAAAATATTTACCTTTTTAAAAAATATATGTCACATTGGATTTTAAAACTCCTACTTTAGTTCCTTTTACACCACATAAATAAATGTTATAATAACCACCGAAAGAAAATCACACATGCTATGTGACCCGTAATATGTGAAATTTGACATTGTTATGTCGTGCAGAAAGGAGTATTGGTCTGACTGTCGTTGTGTGTTGTCTGACAAAGATGTGGAAACAGTTGATGCATTAGTCATTGTGCCCACCACTGTGTATTGATACACAAACCACATTCCTACTCCTTGCTATCCCGGCGACACAGGTATTTCATGCTCAACATATTGCCTTTAATCTTGAATATTTTTTTTTTGATAAGTGTTTATGACAATGGGCTTTAATCTTGCTTGTGACCTACCGAAAGAGAAGTGGTAACTTTAACCCTAATCGCAAGTTTGCCTCCGCTCATAGGTGGGGCGTGCATTGAAACTAAAATATCAATTTATTGATTAAGTGTCGTCCGGTGCTCTATTGATAATCCAACTGAGAATATTGATACAAATACAATTAAAACACCTTGAAAATATTTGCGAAACTTTGCAACCTTTCATTAAACCATTTTGTATTTTATCAACAAAGGTATTAACAAAAATCTTTGTAAAAGCAAAAAGTCAAGAAATAGAAAAAGGTGATTAAAAATCAATAACAGAATATGAGGACAATTCATTCATCACAAGCATAAACTTATTGTGTATCATAAATAACTGCTGCAAGGTGTCTGCGATACAGTAGGTGCATTGACACAGTGTGACACATTTCAGTCATAATATTGACATGGCAGTCTGCCTCAGCTCTGGGAACATGACCACTTTGTTATGCACGGCCAAACTTTGTGATGTCCATCAGAAAATCCATACAACACAGGAACTTTCAAAGGGTTTATATATGAATATTCATAAGTCCAAGTATCATTTGGTATAATTTCACACAGGTAATAGAAGTACATGATGTTTTAAGATAGACTAATTGCCTCTCAAGTGACTCAAAATAGCTGTAAATGATGGACACAAAGACTAAATCTTTTTTAGTAATCTCAGTTGTTATTTAAATATCTATTTTTCAATGCTTTTATTTAAATATAAAAGCATTGAAAAATAGATATTTAAATAACAATAACAGTCAGCTGTGAAACAAATTAACAATAATTTGAAATTAATATTAGAACAACATTGTCACAAATAAAACTTGGTAAAATTTAACTACTACAGCATAGATAATTTCTATGAGATTTTCAGTAATCTGATTGGCCCCAAACAATTCTACAAACCAGATACAATCCCACCCAGGTGACACCTCATTCTCCAATATTCACATCTCAAACACCCTCTCTATATACAGAGAAATATTAGACAATAGCAAATGATAAATCCACATAAATTCGGAGATAATGGAGGTATACACTGGGAGTTAAGGTATGGAAACAGGTTATATGTATGTCAAAATATTCACAGCCGCCTCAGGCTTGGCTGCTGCAATCTTAATTAACGCCGATCAGTATGATAGATATATCTTGGATACAAAAACTTGTTCCTGTGGATATCATACTGATGATGCTTAACACTTCTTTTAGTGTGTACAAATTTTTATGTTCTTTGAAATAAAATGTATTTTTACCAGCACGGTTATTCTTTACAAACAGTGCTATGCGGAAATTTGTATTTGACGAAGGAAGAACAAATTCAAACATTAGATTCTATTCAAAACTTCATATTAAAAACTGGCAGATGTTCAATTAAATGAATTGTTTGATATAAACTGCAAATAGATTTATTATAGATACACATCTAGTTTGGCATGTGCAATTCATTTGTTACATCTAACGTTCATTGATGTATTTATTGTAATATGTCCTATGTGTACTGGAGCGGTATTAACATAAGTGCTTGGCTTGTTTAAAAATCCATTTTCACATTTTTGTGAAAATAAATATGTCTAAACCATAAATCCACAGGTTTTGGTAGTGAGATTTCCACTTAAAAAACTCCCTGATAATTTAATAATCTAAAGACTGAGTTGTCCGTTGAACCGTTGCTGTCTGTACAGAATACAACACCCGTTGTTTCTCATCCTGGGGGGAATGCTACCTTGTTACCATGGCAACTAACATGAAGTTTGTTTACCCTCCTGCACCTGTCATGTGACATGAAATGTTCTGCATTAATATTGTCTTCCATACAGGGTGGTGTTCTCCGCACACACCACCCACTCAAATACAACGGATATTGATACTTATAATGATGAAAGTAATAACAGAAAGTACCATACAAGTGTTTTGTAGCACAAAAAACTAATAAAACTAATAATATATAATTGATAAAGCAATCATAGATAAGGACAATGGGTTGTTTTTTGCTGTAGCATATCAAGATTTGCACAGTTTAAAAGATTATATTAGAATCTTTATTGACCTATTTCATATTCTTTCCTCTACTTAAAATAAAACTGGTGAAACAGATATGACATTTAAACAAAATTTCTTATACCAATTGGGCACTGAGAATAAAAGGTTCAATAAAATTAATTATTTGACAATTACAAATGTATAACATTTTTGCGCTAATTAGCATGAACAACAAAAAATTAAGTGTTTTCTGCTGAAAACAATACCTGTCACCTTGTGCACCTGTGCTAACGATACAATTACTGACGAGAGCGGTGTTTACATTGTCCTTTGTGGTAAGTCAGGTGTTTCCACCACCGGATTGCTTGTGTTATTGTTTCACATGAATGCTGACGCAGCTAGAATTACACAGGTGACAAAATGCTTGACAAAACACGAAACATAAGTCGAGACAACAATATGGCCCCGGCTAATCCCCTTGACTCTTGTAAGCCATTAACCTGACTTATAACGAGTAGAGAAAAGACATGATGAATGTTTTGCCTGCATTGGCTGACAGAGGCTGAAACAAAGGCTTGCAGGAACAACAGGGGAGAAGGATGAGGGATACATATAGTAGTTGATAACGCCTAATTCCATCCGAGTGAGTTACCGAGTTCGGTTGTGATCAGACCTGAGTGATTGGATCAGCTAAACCAACATGATCACATTAATACCATGGAGACAACTTCAAACGACATCACACGCTCGCTGTCTGTGTCGCCGTTGAAGACTACGACAGCCACAAAGACATCAAAAGTCTACCAGTATACGAATGATGAATGAAGGCGCAAACATGCCCTCCTTCTCATCAAAGAAACAATGAAGATACATTATGTACAAACACAACCTCCATCAGATATATCAAGTGTTTTTCTTGCTTGCTTTGTTTTCAGACTTCGGTGGTAAACAATTATTTTTATTGTAGATCAGTTGATTCTAACATCAAAGATTAAACAACTTGAGGCCTATAACTTGTAAGAAACATGAGAGTTTTGTTTCTTGTAAATTTACTGCAAACATTGTTCTCCACAACGTGAACAGAATAAACAGACATCTGTATGTGGCTGAGCTACGTACAAGACTTGTGTGAAGAACAGATCGACAGGTGACCTCTTTGTCAGACAAATTCTATACAAGGCTAGTCAGGGAATGACTGTTAAATATTCTGTTTGTGTGAGTGTGGTTATATGTGGTGATTGAGATGTGGTGTTTGATACAGAACATAATAAGTTGGCTACTAAGAACAACATATGTAAGTGAGCAAGTGTGTTAAGGTTAATGCTGTATTGAACAGTATTTCATTTATATCACAGCATCTGCTACACGTTGCATTTTCACTTACTCATTTACTTGGTTAAATGTAAGATATTGGCAATAAAATCAGTGAGAATTGAAGAATTTTAACAGGTTCCTAATTTGAAATGTATTCCACATTCAATCACGAAAAGTTCAAGAAAACTTACCAATTTGATGTTTGCCTTGGTCTTATCCTTTGTATGTTTCCAAATGTCAGGATAGTTTTAATAACATGTATTTTTTTTATCAGGAGTGAATGTGCAAAATACTGGTTCATATGTCCTTTATTAAAAGAAGCCTCGAATGTTTGAAGTCACCCAATCTGCCTTCAGTGCTATATGCTAAAATAAAGGTGTGCTGGAAATTAACAGGCAATAGGTTAATTGTTGGAGGGAAGACGTTGGTGACAAGGTTTATAGTTGTTTACCATATGTTTAAATGAGAACCAAGAGTATGGTGCTGACACACTCATGGGAACACTGAGGGACTCAAACCCAATAGCTTGGACACATCTAAGGGACAAAACTCTGCACAGCAATTGCCTGGTTCAGACTTCGGGCCACAAGCGCTCTCCTTATGTCCTTATGCGTTATCTGGGGGCAGTCATTTGTGACGTCTGGCTGGTTCTAACAAGAGATTAACTGCACAGTAGGTACAGAGTGTGGACATAAATCAGTCCCCCCCAGATAACCAGGAACAACACTTGGCACTGCTAGCTGAAGTCTTATCACCAAGGAGTGGTGTGTCACGTTACCGTTGAGGTGAACAACTAACTCGTGCAGGCTTTCTGTAGCATTTGTCTGTTTGCTGCACTGTTTGCTGCATATGTTTGATGCTGCACTCACCAATATATGATGGCTGCCTGTAAATAATCTGGACCAGCGGTCGATATTGTGAGTCCATGTGTCGGGGCACGATGACACGTAATCGACAATGTCGCCACGTCTGACCACCCGATCCATTACGCTACCTCTCATGACCAGCACAGATTGCTAGGGACCTGTTCTAACCTTGAACTGAGCTGCAGCCTGGCTGGGTTAGTGTGTCATCATACCCAAACAATGAGTATCATCGGCTGCTACATAGCTAGGTACTCTTGCAGTGTTTGCAGCAACTACCTGTTGAAATGTGAGTTTTAGGGTCAGAATGCCCTGGGTCTTCCCAAGTCAGAGGCCCGTAGGATGCAGCTCGTGAGTCAAATAGAGCAGAACATTTTCTGATTCATGCAACAAGTTACAAGCATTCAACCAATCATGCATTTCAGACGAGAAACCACGTGATCTCACTCACTAGAAAATGGAATGAATGTGTTTGTTATGTGTGATGTTGGAGGTGAGGTGAAATGGGTTTAACTTTGCATCCAAGATTATTGCACTTATATAGCGACGTGCATGCACGTGTATGTGGCTGCTTGTACTAGTCCGGATGGATGCCGATTTATAGTGCTAGCACACTGAGATACCATGCCACAGTTTAACATGAATACCCCACTCAGACACAGTATACTGACTCCGAGCCAACCAGTCCTTGTTTTAGCCCCTTAATGCCGAGCACCAGACAGGATAACAACAAGTACCATCTTTTAACGTCTTTTGTTATGACACGGCTGGGGATCGAACCCCGAACCTTCCGCTCTCCGGGCGGATGCTCTACCATTAGACCACGGAGGCAGTGTGTGATGTTGGAAGGTGCAACAAGTCGACTCCTTCAAGTCATTCCTACAAACTGCAGTGTGAGAAGACTGTTCATCTGTGACTTACCATGTAGTCCTGCTAATTACAGTCACTGTATCACTACATACTGCTGAGGAGACCCTCCACTCCTACACGACCCATGTTGGGTCCTCTCCCCATACAAATTGAGAATGTATTCAAATAATTTATGTTTCAAGTCTTTGGGGCCACAAAAAAGTATCGCTGTTTGAATCAATGAAGCTAATTGAAATTGGAGATTGCATGCTACATATAACTGACATTTCTATCCTAGTAAGAAATAAACTCAAAGTTCAGCTTCTCAAGGTAAATTTCTTCAATCCACCACAAAAAAGCCATCCTTAATTGGTTTAGTCTCCTGAGCACGTGCAGTGATATGACATCAGTAACATTCTGGGAAATCAAGTGAAAGGCGCCGCATGTTGTACGGCAGCCTGGGACCCCCATGTCCATACCTTGGTCCCCCTAAATTATTACTGAGAGTTCCTGGACTGGTGAAACTACACTGTATAGAACTCGCCACTTGAAATAGAAGCATAAAATATCGCGATGATTGATTAACGAAGATAGCTGCATGTGTGCTAATACTTATAAAGTGAAAACAAGCCGTTCTGAGGATGACACACTGCATGTACTTGCAGCAGGTTGTAACCATGTGATCAAACTCAGTGATGATGTTTATTTCTAAGAAAGTGGATATTTCTTTGCAATTTGCAATTTTTCTCATTACTGTAAGAAACATTCCTTATCGCTGGAACGCCTTGCTTTCACCTTATAAGTATTAGCACACATGCAGCTATCTTCATCAGCTAATCATTGCGATATTTCGTGATTCTATTTCAAGTGAGGAGGACTCAGCGACAGGTCCTGGAAAACGCCTGTTCTGACCCCCTCACTCACAACTGAAAGCACCCTACCCAAACACAACTACATGTACTGTGTCATCGGCGGTAGACTGGAATTGGTCACATTTTATACAATTATTTTATAATTTACTCTCCTAAATAGTGTGTTCCCAATGTATTAAGATTATCCCTCAAAGACATTTCAGCATATTTTTGTTGGCTCCCTCTGTTTCATTACTATCGGTACCAACAGACATTTATGACATTCAACAGGCAGATGAACCTGTTTTCTTGTTTTACAGGTGTGTCTTCCTTATTAAATTATGATAAACTAAGAAAACATGCAACTTGATGGATAACAACTTCAAGTTTATTGCATTTAATGACATTGTTTTCCATAAAGTTGTATGTTTTCATATTTACTCATCAACTTCCAAAATGCCAATCAAACAGTCTGAAACTTGTAATTGATAAAAACATCCTTTTGCTTGTAGTATTGTTTCAACATTCACCTCAAGAGGCTTTGTAAAAAAACAATCTAAAATCAAGTATTTGTAATTTTCCCTCCTGCCTCTTTGGATATTGACAAGAAATTCTGTAAAGCAAGAAATTAATTGGCGTTGGCATTAGTTGCCTCCTACTCCCGGTGCAGGTGATTCCTGCTCATCAATACGCCACGTGGACAGAGAAACTGGCTCAACACACGGACAAGGAGAACCTGGCTCAACACGTGCAGCAGCAAATTGATGAACTACGCATGACTGCACATGGACTCACTACCTAAACTGGTGCTGTCTGATCAGGTCAAGATCTCACGCTGGATTATCTCGTGCATTAGTCATTCGTGACAAGATATCCGTCATCTCCGTCGTCGATGACAGCCCCGTTGACAACTACATGGACAATGATATTGATATGACATCCAGTCTATTGATGACTGACCATTCACAGGCAGACTGGACACAAAGCTGTTTAACCGATGGCCGATGAGTGGACAGTGACTATCGACTGTCCAGTTGTAGCACGAGATTGATTACATGGCTTATTGAAATTAATGGATAGTATCTCTGAGATTATTTCTGTCCATTGAAACCAGGTACAATCTAATCGCCTCAGTCACAGTGACTATAACGAGATCTATTATCTACCGGCCATTGAGGTGAAACACTCCAGCCCTGGAATAAAGCTGCTGCAACCCTGGGCCACATGGCAGCCAGAGACACACTTTCAACAAGAATTGTTGGATTAACTTCACAGAGAAACACTTTCAACAAGAATTGTTGGATTAACATAACAGAGAAACACTTGCATCAAGTAATAATGACCAAAACTCTGCAATAGATACAAATAAATTCATGTAAAATAAGACACATTCCAGTATTTGGCAGTTGTTTACAATGAGAAAACAGTTCTAGTATTTCCCTTATCGTATAATGGGTAGGTTTCTTGACAGAATAAAGCCAATGGATAAAAATGGTAAATACAATTTATTCCTAATCTATTACTTGGCTGTTTTTCAACATGAGATAGCATTGTTGTATTTGGCCTTATTTCAAGGTAACCATGTTTTCAATTCGTTTTTCCGCTACTTTCCAACAGAAGAATATTTTCCCCATTCCGCATGTTGAACATTATACCTTGCTGCTGAGTCACTAGGACACAGCAAAGAAGTTTTTGTTGCATAACAGGTGCTATGAGTCACAGAATATCTCTTCCCAGAATTAGAGACAGCCTGTCCAAACGGATGGATTTTCCACGATCAGAGAACTTTTTTGCACGGCAAATGAGAAGATATCAAAATGTGGAGTTCTGACTGTGTAGTGGAGCAGACGCGCTGGAACTAAGTGAGCCACAAATTGCTCCGTTCCCATCACACGCGGCCAGACACGTGGTACTGCTTCACGCCAATAAGATATTTCAAAAGTTTCAGGAAAGCTAAACTAGATAATGACAGTGGCCCTGAGTAATGAAAGCCTGGGATTAACCAGGAGATGCTCCTAGGACATGTATAAAGGGCTTGTGTTTTTATGTGTCACCTACTTTTCATGATATTGTAAGAACTCAAAAAAAGCTAAATAATGACGTACATTCTCAAACTTTCCCCAAAGATAAGACATTTTTACCATGTTCTGGTCTAGATTTTGTTTTTGTCAGAAATGAAAATTTAAGGCCCAAACTAATCTGGAGATGGTATTTAAATAAATGTTGACGGCGTTATACACTGTTGTCTCTCCTTTTGCATGGGATGTGATGTGATGATATGGTAATACTGTATAAATCCCACGCACTCACCTCCCCTGTGGGTTTTGCTGAAGTAACAAGGGAATAGTCGACCACGGACCACAAGGCGAAACGAAGGATAAGACTTATCTACAGTTTACACAGATGCTTATATCGCCTATGAATACTTAATTCGCGACAGTGAAGCAGAACTATTTCCAGATTTCACAGAAATATGATAGTTGCGAAATCCGCCATTATGTCGGTGTCGCAAGGAGTCATCATCATGATTTGTGAGAAAGGTTATCTATGGCTATATACAACATGGCAGAATGCAGGGATATACATAACTTGGGGGTAAATGTTGTCGATTATTGAAGAAAAACACAGATTTTGCAGTGAATGAGTGAGTGAGTGAATGTTGTTTTATGCCACAGTAACTCTCCAGCTGCCATGTACCACTCCAGCCATTAACCATTGGCCCACAGACCAATGGCTGATGGCATGAACACTTTGTCATGTTGTCATGGTGACACACAATGTGAATCGGAGTCCAATGGTTGATGACATTAAGGCTTTCCCATGTTGTCATGGTAACACACAATGAGTCTGTGAGTCGGATGGTTGATGGCATAAACACTTTCCAATGTTGACACACAATGTCTTGTTTATTTGTCTTGTTTAATGCCGCACTCAGCAATATTCTGTTTGTAAACAATCGAGTCTGGGCCAGATAATCCAGTGATGGACATCACAGCATCAATCTACACAATCGGAATACCCGTCACACATTGATGCATGTTGTCAAGCTGGCATGATGTGCTACAACTAAACTACTGCTCACAGCTGCATATATAACTGAACTACCTATTGAGAGTGACTAGGAAAAGCAGTGGTTACTGGCGTCCATTCCTGACCCAGTAAATCACCAAACACATGAAGTCAGAATACCAATCGTCTGAGATGAAATCAAACTTATACATTTTGTAAGCTTCTTGTAACTGAGTCGCTATATAAGTGCAATAATCTTGGACGCGACGTTAAACCCAATTTCACCTCACCTTCACCTCTTGTTACTGAAATAATTCTATACAAATTAGAATTAGCAAGAACTTGTTTTACTCCAGACCATGTGGAAATGTTTTCATTCATGTTACAATGTGTGGTTTGTTTTCACAGAGTTTGACAGATGAAATGTAAATAAAAATGACAAAGGTAACATCATCAAATGATTTAAAAAAGAAGAAGAATATATTAAAATAAATTTATTTTGTTTTTGTCTAATTTTGTCTATGGCAATGTGAAGTTTAAATCAATCAGGAAATAGTTTTAGACTTGCCATGAACACTCCAGACCATGGGCGGATACAGAGGGGGGGTGCATGGGTGCGCACCCCCCCTTTTTATTTTGAAAAAAATCTTTATTTCTATATAAATTACCACCAAAGACAATAAATAGATCTTAATTGTGCACCCCCCCTTTTCAAAAAAGCTGTATCCGCCCATGCAGACTATCATGCTTCTGATATTCATTTTATTCAACATATTTTGGAAGGTTTGATAAAAAACAGTCAAATTCAGATTGCACAATGGAATTATCTCTAACAAGAGGTACACAGACCTATATAGGCCAAACAGTTTTTTTCAAATTATCTCACAAGATAGTCAGTTAAAGCCATCAGGCACCAGAACAAGAGCCTGACTCTTTATATTACAGACATTATTCCTCCTTGGGTTCAATATTAGGTTATATTCTCCAATATGCAGACCATCCACCAAATACATCTAATCACATCAATTAGAGGTAAAATGGCAGAAAGCAATATAAACACGTGCTGGACAAAGACAGCTTGGTAGTCTGACCTGTGGGAGTTGCGGGGGTTGACAGGCGATGAAAGCAGCTATTGAAGCACACACAGAAGAAAGCACGGCAAATATCCTCATTGATTAAGAAATATGGCCCATTCTCTACAATAGAAGGCAATGATAAGCTTCTATATCAAAGAAAGGGGATATTACTGTGCAGGTGTGGTCAATACGGATTGATATTCCCAAGTGGTGGTGCATGGTGGGAGTTTACAATGGTCGTTGGTGACATCGGGTTCAATCTCGTAATGTGCCCGAGTCATAACGTTAGGCTACCTATACGGATATTCCATTCATCAAATTATTGGATAAAGATTTTATTAGCATAAATTGCCTGATGATATGACATCTTGAATAATGTCTTGTGATTAGCATTCAGTAAGGATGGCTTTGATCTCAAACACCAACTTCAAATTTGTTTGTAAGATCGGAACTCCACAACCAATATAATACTTTGTAATGCTGAAGGAATCTCAGATTGATAGAAAGGGGCTACACTCGTGCTTGGTAGTGTCATGTGATGATAGCATACGACAGACATTATCAAATGACGTTTTCAATCTCAACAAAATGTGGTCAAAGAGGAATGGTTGACCGAAACCTCGAGACTTGGGCCACACGGTCACACCTGTCACAAGACAGTCTCTTTCAGAGCCACCCATATGAAGTGAGGTCAAGGATCAATCAAGCGGTTCCTTCAATTACAACTATATTGAAGAGTATTATCTGTAAACAGGGAGCTGTGTCAACTGTATGTGCGTCCAAGACTACAACAGCACTTGTAAAACCCCTGCCCCTGAGGGATGCTCGAAGGACAACACGCCTGTGTCAGGGGGAAGTCGGCTGATAGATGCTTGAGGGGGAAGAGCGGAGGTACAGACCACCACACAATCAACTATTTACTCAGCATATGCCTCTTCTTCTGCCTGAGAGGGCTTTTAATCACCTTATGAATGGATGGATGTGCCCATGCCCTCTCTGGTGGGGAGTATGTGTGTGTGGTATCTCCTCCGATGACTCGAGCTGGGAGACATTTCTCCGCATGTTTACTTTGTTTGTAAATGCCTCGGTCCACGACGAACCTCCCCCTTCCGTCAGCACTCTCCTGACTGGACAATAAGATGTAATATTGATCTCCTACGAGGCCTACTTGGCTCTAAGGACTTGGACACGATTGTTGCATTAAACAAACACAAGCCATGCATTCTCCACAGGCTCTGGTCTGTAGTGCTAGCCATACTTTGTCTACTCACGGGCAAATACAAGTAGACCAGTTCAACAAATCACTGCATTAAACATCAATACACACACAATTACATAGGTTCGAGTAATGGCCCTGAAAGGTGGAAGACGATGGGAAGCACTGTATGTATCGATGTGAGAGTCGTGGACAGATGTCTTCATTACAAGGTGACTCCCCACAAACAACCACCCTAATTCTACCCCAGGGGCTGAGGGAACAGTAACAAAGTTCACTGATGAGCATATGAAAAAAATGAATGAAACACTAAGTGGGTGTAGCAAGCGAGCATAATGTCAGTGCAAAAGTGTCTTAGGACTCAGAGAAACAAACCATGCCTTGAAAAGTTGTAGTGTAGTCAGGGTGTAGAGTGGGGTGTGGGATGTCAGGGTGTAGAGTGGGTTGTAGAGTGGGTCGTGGGAAGTCAGGGTGTAGAGTGGGGTGTGGGATGTCAGGGTGTAGAGTGGGGTGTGGGAAGTCAGGGTGTAGGTGTAGAGTGGGTTGTGGGATGTCAGGGTGTACAGTGGGTTGCGGGATGTCAGGGTGTAGAGTGGGGTGTGGGATGTCAGGGTGTAGAGTGGGGTGTGGGAAGTCAGGGTGTAGAGTGGGGTGTAGAGTGGGGTGTGGGATGTCAGGGTGTAGAGTGGGGTGTGGCAAGTCAGGGTGTAGAGTGGGGTGTAGAGTGGAGTGTGGGAAGTCAGGGTGTAGAGTGGGGTGTAGAGTGGGGTGTGGGAAGTCAGGGTGTAGAGTGGGGTGTGGGAAGTCAGGGTGTAGAGCGGGTTGTAGAGTGGAGTGTGGGAAGTCAGGGTGTAGAGTGGGGTGTAGAGTGGGGTGTGGGAAGTCAGGGTGTAGAGTGGGGTGTGGGAAGTCAGGGTGTAGAGTGGGGTGTGGGATGTCAGGGTGTAGAGTGGGATGTAGAGTGGAGTGTGGGAAGTCAGGGTGTAGAGTGGGGTGTAGAGTGGGGCATTGGAATTCAGGGTGCAGAGTGGAGTGTGGGATGTCAGGGTGTAGAGTGGGGTGTGGGATGTCAGGGTGTAGAGTGGGGTGTGGGATGTCAGGTTGTAGAGTGGGGTGTGGGATGTCAGGGTGTAGAGTGGGGTGTGGGATGTCAGGGTGTAGAGTGGGGTGTGGGATGTCAGGGTGTAGAGTGGGGTGTGGGAAGTCAGGGTGTAGAGTGGGGTGTAGAGTGGGGTGTGGGATGTCAGGGTGTAGAGTGGGGTGTGGGATGTCAGGGTGTAGAGTGGGGTTTAGAGTGGGGTGTGGGATGTCAGGTTGTAGAGTGGGGTATGGGATGTCAGGGTGTAGAGTGGAGCGTGGGATGTCAGGGTGTAGAGTGGAGTGTGGGAAGTCAGGGTGTAGAGTGGGGTGTAGAGTGGGGTATGGGATGTCAGGGTGTAGAGTGGAGCGTGGGATGTCAGGGTGTAGAGTGGGGTGTGGGAAGTCAGGGTGTAGAGTGGAGTGTGGGATGTCAGGGTGTAGAGTGGGGTGTAGAGTGGGGTGTGGAATGTCAGGGTGTAGAGTGGAGCGTGGGATGTCAGGTTGTATAGTGGGGCGTGGGAAGTCAGGTTGTAGAGTGGGGTGTGGGATGTCAGGGTGTAGAGTGGGGTGTGGGATGTCAGGGTGTAGAGTGGAGCGTGGGATGTCAGGGTGTAGAGTGGGGTATGGGATGTCACGTTGTAGAGTGGGGTATGGGATGTCAGGTTGTAGAGTGGGGTGTGGGATGTCAGGGTGTAGAGTGGGGTGTGGGATGTCAGGTTGTAGAGTGGGGTATGGGATGTCAGGTTGTAGAGTGGGGTGTGGGATGTCAGGGTGTAGAGTGGGGTGTGGGATGTCAGGGTGTAGAGTGGGGTGTGGGATGTCAGGGTGTAGAGTGGGGTGTGGGATGTCAGGTTGTAGAATGGGGTGTGGGATGTCAGGGTGTAGAGTGGGGTGTGGGATGTCAGGGTGTAGAGTGGGGTGTGGGATGTCAGGTTGTAGAGTGGGGTGTGGGATGTCAGGGTGTAGAGCGGGGTGTGGGATGTCAGGGTGTAGAGTGGGGTGTGGGATGTCAGGGTGTAGAGTGGGGTGTGGGAAGTCAGGGTGTAGAGTGGGGTGTAGAGTGGGGTGTGGGATGTCAGGGTGTAGAGTGGGGTGTGGGATGTCAGGGTGTAGAGTGGGGTTTAGAGTGGGGTGTGGGATGTCAGGGTGTAGAGTGGGGTGTGGGATGTCAGGTTGTAGAGCGGGGTGTGGGATGTCAGGTTGTAGAGTGGGGTTTAGAGTGGGGTGTGGGATGTCAGGTTGTAGAGTGGGGTATGGGATGTCAGGGTGTAGAGTGGAGCGTGGGATGTCAGGGTGTAGAGTGGAGTGTCGGATGTCAGGGTGTAGAGTGGAGTGTGGGAAGTCAGGGTGTAGAGTGGGGTGTAGAGTGGGGTATGGGATGTCAGGGTGTAGAGTGGGGTGTGGGAAGTCAGGGTGTAGAG
Source organism: Haliotis rufescens (assembly GCF_023055435.1). Taxonomy (NCBI): domain Eukaryota; kingdom Metazoa; phylum Mollusca; class Gastropoda; order Lepetellida; family Haliotidae; genus Haliotis; species Haliotis rufescens. The sequence goes on along the minus strand of NW_025963891.1, from coordinate 4,749,105 downwards.
TGGAGCGTGGGATGTCAGGGTGTAGAGTGGAGTGTGGGAAGTCAGGGTGTAGAGTGGGGTGTAGAGTGGGGTATGGGATGTCAGGGTGTAGAGTGGGGTGTGGGAAGTCAGGTTGTAGAGTGGGGTGTGGGATGTCAGGTTGTAGAGTGGGGTATGGGAAGTCAGGGTGTAGAGTGGGGTGTAGAGTGGGGTGTAGAGTGGGGTGTAGAGTGGGGTATGGGATGTCAGGGTGTAGAGTGGGGTGTGGGAAGTCAGGTTGTAGAGTGGGGTGTGGGATGTCAGGTTGTAGAATGGGGTGTGGGAAGTCAGGGTGTAGAGTGGGGTGTAGAGTGGGGTATGGGAAGTCAGGTTGTAGAGTGGGGTGTGGGATGTCAGGGTGTAGAGTGGGGTGTGGGATGTCAGGGTGTAGAATGGGGTATGGGATGTCAGGTTGTAGAGTGGGGTGTGGGAAGTCAGGGTGTAGAGTGGGGTGTGGGATGTCAGGGTGTAGAGTGGGGTGTGGGATGTCAGGGTGTAGAGTGGGGTGTGGGATGTCAGGTTGTAGAGTGGGGTGTGGGAAGTCAGGGTGTAGAGTGGGGTGTGGGAAGTCAGGGTGTAGAGTGGGGTGTGGGATGTCAGGGTGTAGAGTGGGGTGTGGGATATCAGGGTGTAGAGCGGAGTGTGGGATGTCAGGTTGTAGAGTGGGGTGTGGGATGTCAGGGTGTAGAGTGGGGTGTGGGATGTCAGGGTGTAGAGCGGGGTGTGGGATGTCAGGTTGTAGAGTGGGGTGTGGGATGTCAGGGTGTAGAGTGGGGTGTGGGATGTCAGGGTGTAGAGTGGAGTGTGGGATGTCAGGGTGTAGAGTGGGGTGTGGGATGTCAGGTTGTAGAGTGGGGTGTGGGAAGTCAGGGTGTAGAGTTGGGTGTGGGATGTCAGGGTGTAGAGTGGGGTGTGGGATGTCAGGGTGTAGAGTGTAGTGTAGGATGTCCGGGTGTAGAGTGGAGTGTAGGATGTCAGGGTGTAGAGTGGGGTGTAGAGTGGGGCATTGGAAGTCAGGGTGCAGAGTGCGGTGGTGGAGCTGTGTGTCTGTGGTGGAGCTGTGTGTTAGGCCAGAGAATCAGAGGGATATAAAGCTCATGGACTGCTGACACTTGTTTAATCAGGATATGACCTTTATATTGACTGACCAGTGTAGCTTCTGAACACAGGATGCTGAATTTGATGGCCACTGTCTAGACACCCATCACATGTAATCACACCACCACAACACTTACAGGGATATTGTACGAGACAAATAAACAGTCATAGTGCACAGCTTGGGTGATTGTGACAGAGTGTCATCCATTTTGTAGCCTCCATTAATACCAGAGACAATCATTGTGTAAAACCATCTTTATAGACACACTAAGTAACTGCATATTGACACACTTTGAAAACACAATCTTCCAGTTTCTCTCAAACTATGTAGTAGCCATTAACAAATTGTTGAAGTTTATGGCAATAATGTCCCAATTTAGAGCTGTCATACTGTCTCTAGGGTTGCCATGGTGTCACATTCCCAATACATCTCCGTATTTGGTCTTCAATCACCTTAATAATGGAAGCTGACAGTAACGCTAGGAACCCAGTAATCTAGAAACCTTGAATTCGCCATACCCACCAACCTCCAACACACCCACATAGACATTCACCAGGTCAACCAAACGCCCACCCGTCCACCTGCCCATCTATCCACCCGTCCAGCAACCCAGTAATTCATAACAAAAACAACACTTAAGTAATCCAGTAACCCTTTGCAAAAATCTCTCATCCAAGAACCCAGTAATCAAGAAACCCTCTCATCCAAGAACCCAGTAATCAAGAAACCCTCTCATCCAAGAACCCAGTAATCAAGAAACCCTCTCATCCAAGAACCCAGTAATAAAGAAACCCTCTCATCCAAGAACCCAGTAACCTAGAAACCCTCTCATCCAAGAACCCAGTAATCAAGAAACCCTCTCATCCAAGAACCCAGTAATAAAGAAACCCTCTCATCCAAGAACCCAGTAATCAAGAAACCCTCTCATCCAAGAACCCAGTAATAAAGAAACCCTCTCATCCAAGAACCCAGTAATCAAGAAACCCTCTCATCCAAGAAACCAGTAATCAAGAAACCCTCTCATCCAAGAACCCAGTAATCAAGAAACCCTCTCATCCAAGAACCCAGTAATCAAGAAACCCTCTCATCCAAGAACCCAGTAATCAAGAAACCCTCTCATCCAAGACCCAGTAATCAAGAAACCCTCTCATCCAAGAACCAAGTAATCAAGAAACCCTCTCATCCAAGAACCCAGTAATAAAGAAACCCTCTCATCCAAGAACCCAGTAATCAAGAAACCCTCTCATCCAAGAACCCAGTAATCAAGAAACCCTCTCATCCAAGAACCCAGAAATCAAGAAACCCTCTCATCCAAGAACCCAGTAACCTAGAAACCCTGTCATCCAAGAACCAAGTAATCAAGAAACCCTCTCATCCAAGAACCCAGTAATAAAGAAACCCTCTCATCCAAGAACCCAGTAATCAAGAAACCCTCTCATCCAAGAACCCAGTAATCAAGAAACCCTCTCATCCAAGAACCCAGAAATCAAGAAACCCTCTCATCCAAGAACCCAGTAACCTAGAAACCCTGTCATCCAAGAACCAAGTAATCAAGAAACCCTCTCATCCAAGAACCCAGTAATAAAGAAACCCTGTCATCCAAGAACCCAGTAATCAAGAAACCCTCTCATCCAAGAACCCAGTAATCAAGAAACCCTCTCATCCAAGAACCCAGTAATAAAGAAACCCTCTCATCCAAGAACCCAGTAACCTAGAAACCCTGTCATCCAAGAACCAAGTAATAAAGAAACCCTCTCATCCAAGAACCCAGTAATCAAGAAACCCTCTCATCCAAGAACCCAGTAAACAAGAAACCCTCTCATCCAAGAACCTAGTAATCAAGAAACAAGCTAATCCAAGAACCAAGTAATCAAGAAACCCTCCCATCCAAGAACCCAGTAATCAAGAAACCCTCTCATCCAAGAACCCAGTAATAAAGAAACCCTCTCATCCAAGAACCCAGTAATCAAGAAACCCTCTCATCCAAGACCCAGTAATCAAGAAACCCTCTCATCCAAGACCCAGTAATCAAGAAACCCTCTCATCCAAGAACCCAGTAAACAAAAAACCCTCTCATCCAAGAACCCAGTAAACAAGAAACCCTCCCATCCAAGAACCCAGTAACCTAGAAACCCTCCAATCCAAGAACCCAGTAAACAAGAAACCCTCCCATCCAAGAACCCAGTAATCTAGAAACCCTCCCATCCAAATACCCAGTAATCAAGAAACCCTCTAATCCAAACACCCAGTAATCAAGGAATCCTTTCATCCAAGAACCCAGTTATCTAGAAACTCTCTCATCCAAGAACCCACTAATCAAGAAACCTTCTAATCCAAATACCCAGTTATCAAGAAACCCTCTAATCCAAGAACACAGTAATCAAGAAACCCTCCCATCCAAATACCCAGTAATCAAGAAACCCTTTCAGCCAAGAACCTAGTAATCAAGAAACCATCTCATCCAAGAACCCAGTATTCAAGAAACCATCTCATCCAAGAACCACATAATCAAAAAACCCTCTAATCCAAACACCCAGTAATCAAGGAATCCTTTCATCCAAGAACCCAGTTATCTAGAAACTCTCTCATCCAAGAACCCACTAATCAAGAAACCTTCTAATCCAAACACCCAGTTATCAAGAAACCCTCTCATCCAAGAACCCAGCAATCAAGAAACCCTCTAATCCAAGAACCCAGAAATGTAGAAACCCTCCCTTCCAAGAACCCAGAAGTCAAGAAACATTCTTATCTAAACACCCAGTCATCAAGGAACCATCTCATCCAAGAACCAAGTAATCAAGAAACCCTCTAATCCAAACATCCAGTAATCAAGAAATCATCTCATCCAAGAACCCAGTAATCTAAAACCCTCTAATCCAAACACCCAGTAATCAAGAAACCCTCTAATCCAAGAACCAAGTAATCTAGAAACCCTCCCATCCAAGAACCCAGTAGTCAAGAAAGAATCTAATCGAAACACCCAGTAGTAGTCTCATATAAGAACTCAGAATAAAGACCACCTCTAATCTAAGAACTCAGCAATCAAGAAATCCTCTAATCCAAGAACTCAATAATCAAGAAACCCTCTAATCCAAGAACTCAGTAATCAAGAAACATTCTAATCCATGAACCCAATAATAAAAAACCCTCTAATCAAAGAAAACAGTAATCAAGAAACCCTCTAATCCAACTACTCAGTAATCAAGAAAACTTCTTATCCAAAGAGTCAAGTAATCAAGAAACCCTCTAATCCAAACAATCAGTAATCAAGAAACATTCTGATCCAGGAACCCAGTTATTTAGAAACACTTTAATCCAAACACCAAGTAATCAAGAAACCCTCTTATCCAAGAACTCAGTATCAAGACACCCTCTAATCCAAGAACTCAGTAATAAAGACACCCTCTAATCCAAGAACACTGTAATCAAGACACCCTCTAATCCAAGAACCCAGTTATCTAGAAACTCTCTCATCCAAAAACCCACTAATCAAAAAACCTTCTAATCCAAACACCCAGTTATCAAGAAACCGTCTTATCCAAGAACCCAGTAATCAAGAAACCCTCTAATCCAAGAACTCAGTAATAAAGACACCCTCTAATCCAAGAACCCAGTAATCAGGACACCCTCTAATCCAAGAACTCAGTACCAAGAAACCCTCTAATCCAAGAACCCAGTAATAACCCCCCCCCCCCCCCCCCCCTCATAACACACACATAATATATCTGTTTGTATGATACACCTATTCCACATAACTCATACATAATATGTCTGTTTGTATGATACACCTATTCCACATAACTCATACATAATATATCTGTTTGTATGACACACCTATTCTACATAACTCATACATAACATTTGTTTGTATGATACACCTATTCCACATAACTCATACATAATATATCTGTTTGTATGACACACCTATTCTACATAACTCATACATAACATTTGTTTGTATGATACACCTATTCCACATAACTCATACATAATATATCTGTTTGTATGACACACCTATTCTACATAACTCACACACATATATACTCACCGACAAAAAAAATGTGAATATTAACGTGTTGGTTAATATATAAAGAATTACTCATATTCAAGAGATTTATTGGTTTGATGCACAAACGAACATACTGTTATGTTGTGTGAACCAACGCTTATGAACACATCAAATGTGACATCATACATCCATGACTCGAGATGCACCATTTGTCTCATGCAGGATTAAATGTGTAAAGTTTGGAAATCATGTGCAGCATATCATGATAAGAATAAAGACTCTCCGGGGTAACGCTTGACTTATTGTTCGATTTGTCATTACGTGCTTCACATTGGAAACATCTCTTCTTAAAGGTTTGGGGCTGAGTATATATCTGTTTGTATGACAGACCTATTCTACATAACACACACACCCGTGGTTCACATTTACCTGTACACCTTTGTCACCAACGGGCGGGTTGCCCCTAATTAAATCAATTCCCACCATTACAGATTCTTGGTGTGCATCGGCTGTACACCATCATTGTTAGCGCCCCGACTGATCTCGATTCATTCCCTGGCCACAAAGGTACTGACGATTTTGCCCCAGGTGAACTGATGGGCGTGGCAGTGCTTACAGTCGCCGGCAAGACAAATATGACTTTAATCGCCTAATGACAACCTTCATCAATACGTACTAACTTTTACTGCGATTACATGAAGTCATAATTACACATGTGTCGTGTATTATGACAACATAAAAACGGTACAACAATATGGGAACGGACACAACTGGTTCCATCACTACAGTTCACTGAAGCGCAAGAAATCTCTGAAGCATCACATGTATATCCTGGTGTTACAAGCAAGCGCCATAGTTATTTTCTTAATGACAGTATAAGCTTTCACCAACAATACACTGAATAAACATTTGATTCACAAACTGTTGACGCCCATTGAGATGGAATCAGTGAAGCGAAGCCCACACCATGGAGAGATATCAACACTCTACATATTTCATCACATAGCATATTGGTTACTTAGTTATGCTCCAATGCACGGCTGAGTATATTGAAACAAAGTGCTGTGCCATCCTTCTTGAATATGCAGCGGTTTAATTCCCCCCTCGGGGCAGTCTCAGTTCCTTCACCTGAACAGGTTCAGATTCTTATCAGGGCTTTTTTCAAATTGCTGACAAACTCAAAACAGTTGTTATTGCTTTAATGTGCAATATTAGAAAAAATATTTATGACCGAGCCAGCCTGTCAAAGGCCGGTATCTGTGTGGGCTAACATTGGAATAGGATGGGATACAGTTTTTATGACCTAGCCAGCCTGTCAAATGACTGTATCCATGTGGGCTAACACTGGAATAGGATGGGATACAGTGTTTATGACCTAACCAGCTTGTCAAAGGACTGCATCTGTGTGGGCTAACACTGGAATAGGATGGGATACAGTTTTTATGACCTAGCCAGCCTGTCAAATGACTGTATCCATGTGGACTAACACTGGAATAGGATGGGATACAGTGTTTATGACCTAACCAGCTTGTCAAAGGACTGTATCCGTTTGGGCTAACCACGGAATAGGATGGGATACAGTGTTTATGACCTAGCCAGCCTGTCAAAGGACTGTATCTATGTGGGCTAACCACGGAATAGGATGGGATACAGTGTTTATGATCTAGCCAGCCTGTCAAAGGACTGTATCCATGTGGGCTAACACTGGAATAGGATGGGATACAGTGTTTATGACCTGGCTACTATGTCAAAGGACTGTATCCATGTGGGCTAACACTGGAATAGGATGGGATACAGTGTTTATGACCTAACCAGCTTGTCAAAGGACTGTATCCGTGTGGGCTAACCACGGAATAGGATGGGATACAGTGTTTATGACCTAGCCAGCCTGTCAAAGGACTGTATCCATGTGGGCTAACCACGGAATAGGATGGGATACAGTGTTTATGATCTAGCCAGCCTGTCAAAGGACTGTATCCATGTGGGCTAACACTGGAATAGGATGGGATACAGTGTTTATGACCTGGCTACTATGTCAAAGGACTGTATCCATGTGGGCTTACACTGGAATAGGATGGGATACAGTGTTTATGGCCTAGCCAGCCTGTCAAAGGACTGTATCCATGTGGGCTAAAACTGGAATAAGATGGGATACAGTGTTTATGACCTAGCCAGCCTGTCAAAGGACTGTATCCGTGTGGGCTAACACTGGAATAGGATGGGATACAGTGTTTATGACCTAGCCTGCCTGTCAAAGGACTGTATCTATGTGGGCTAACACTGGAATAGGATGGGATACAGTGTTTATGACCTGGCTACTATGTCAAAGGACTGTATCCATGTGGGCTAACACTGGAATAGGATGGGATACAGTGTTTATGGCCTAGCCAGCCTGTCAAAGGACTGTTTCCATGTGGGCTAAAACTGGAATAGGATGGGATACAGTGTTTATGACCTAGCCAGCCTGTCAAAGGACTGTATCCGTGTGGGCTTACACTGGAATAGGATGGGATACAGTGTTTATGACCTAGCCTGCCTGTCAAAGGACTGTATCCGTGTGGGCTAACACTGGAATAGGATGGGATACAGTGTTTATGACCTAGCCAGCCTGTCAAAGGACTGTATCCATGTGGGCTTACACTGGAATAGGATGGGATACAGTGTTTATGACCTGGCTACTATGTCAAAGGACTGTATCCATGTGGGCTAACACTGGAATAGGATGGGATACAGTGTTTATGGCCTAGCCAGCCTGTCAAAGGACTGTATCCATGTGGGCTAACACTGGAATAGGATGGGATACAGTGTTTATGACCTAGCCTGCCTGTCAAAGGACTGTATCCGTGTGGGCTAACACTGGAATAGGATGGGATACAGTGTTTATGACCTAGCCAGCCTGTCAAAGGACTGTATCCATGTGGGCTTACACTGGAATAGGATGGGATACAGTGTTTATGACCTAACCAGCTTGTCAAAGGACTGTATCCGTTTGGGCTAACCACGGAATAGGATGGGATACAGTGTTTATGACCTAGCCAGCCTGTCAAAGGACTGTATCTATGTGGGCTAACCACGGAATAGGATGGGATACAGTGTTTATGATCTAGCCAGCCTGTCAAAGGACTGTATCCATGTGGGCTAACACTGGAATAGGATGGGATACAGTGTTTATGACCTGGCTACTATGTCAAAGGACTGTATCCATGTGGGCTAACACTGGAATAGGATGGGATACAGTGTTTATGGCCTAGCCAGCCTGTCAAAGGACTGTATCCATGTGGGCTTACACTGGAATAGGATGGGATACAGTGTTTATGACCTAGCCTGCCTGTCAAAGGACTGTATCCGTGTGGGCTAACACTGGAATAGGATGGGATACAGTGTTTATGACCTAGCCAGCCTGTCAAAGGACTGTATCCATGTGGGCTTACACTGGAATAGGATGGGATACAGTGTTTATGACCTAGCCAGCCTGTCAAAGGACTGTATCCATGTGGGCTTACACTGGAATAGGATGGGATACAGTGTTTATGACCTAGCCAGCCTGTCAAAGGACTGTATCCATGTGGGCTTACACTGGAATAGGATGGGATACAGTGTTTATGACCTAGCCAGCCTGTCAAAGGACTGTATCCATGTGGGCTTACACTGGAATAGGATGGGATACAGTGTTTATGAGTGGACGTGATAGGACATGTTTGTGGATGGCTGGGTGGTTTATTCGGGGTTTAGTTGAGTGGAGGGATAGAATTTGTAGATGGTAGATGTGTAGGGCTTGTGGGTCAGAGGGGTGGGTGATCGGTGTGGAGGTTAGACGAGTGGGAGGGTTTGTGGATGGGTGGATGGGTGGGTTGGTGGATTTCGGAGGTGGGCTGTTTGGTTGGAAGTTTAGATGAGTGGAGGGATGGATGGGAGAGTTGTTTGAGGAGGTGGCTGGGCGGATTAGTATATTTAAAGTGAGTGAGTACCCATAATCTGGGCAGATTGTCACAAGAAATGGGGTAACTGTTAACATTCTCAAGTATCGTTCATCCAACATTTAATCACACAATCACCATCCTAGGTGTTCAAACTGCATGCAAGGGGACTACAAACCTTCCAGAGTGTTCCTTGACACAAGAATGTGATAAACATAATATAACCAGGATCACAAGCCCCACTGACTGATTCCATCTTTAAGTGAGCAGGGCGTCAATGGTGGTCTCAGCAAAGAAAACCCCATCTCCTAGCAACAAGACACCCGTGAACATCCGGGGTAGAATAGGTCTTCAACAACCCTTACTTGCGTTAATAGGCGACTATGCTTGTCGTAAGAGGCGACTAACAGGATCGGGTGATTGAGATCGGGTGGTCAGGCTTGCTGACTTGGTTGATGCATGTCATCGTATCCCAATTGTGTGGATCAATGTTCAAGATGCCAATCACTGGATTATCATTTATTTACAGACCGCCATCATATACCTGCAATATTGCTCAGTCGGCATTAAACAAAAAAACCCCAACTAAACCAAACCAAGCAACAAGAACTCATGCTGTCCTTCACGGACGGCCATGCCATTACCAATACAACAGACTGAAGAATAAGTCCTCAAAGTTCTTTATTCTGAACTGACTTGCGCCGATTATCATCTGGATGAAGTCATTACACAATAGCACAATTACTCGTATATCAGACGTCAGACTGACACCACTCCATTTAATCTCATGTAGGCATCATTGTCACATCTATGTACTATTATTAATATTAATAGCTTATTAAACAAACTGCTTGACATATATGCCTAAGACTATACAAATACTAACAAATTATTTTCCATTATTTTCCCAATTCATTTCATTCAATCACAAGCTCTTTTATCTGGAAAACTGATTTAAAGAAAACAACGACTCTCTGTGTGATGCTTTCTAGTTGTGATTACATTGGTATCTGTTCAAACATGGAAACAAAACAACACTATACCAGTGTCTACTTCAGACCCCAGTGCCATAACAGCCACAGGACAAACTCAAGAATGAACACTGTACATCAACAATAAGTATTTATACACAGATCCATCCAATGTCTGAGTATCCAGCAAGTCCAAACAAACCCCTTCCACTGCCTCACGCTGATGCATCAACTAAGAAAACTATGAAACTCCATCAACGTTTTATTATTATTTTATCAATAATTTCTACTAAAAAATTCATACCTAATCATGATTTGTTTGAAGACCTGATATCCCCCCAGAGAAGCCATGTATAATTGATGTTCACCGATGTGCATGGTGATGACCTGACAGGCCCAACCATAATCACGTACTATCTGTGACAGAACACACCTGTTATGACAACCAATGGAGAGATATATTTCTTTGAACTCAAATTACAACCAATGAAAATAACCTGCTGAAATAATTACCTCGGATCATATGACTTAACTGTTCTTCAAAATATATTAACCAAAACTGACGACTCCTCCACAAATTGCAGAGGTAATGACACATTAATCTGGAACGAGAAGCACATCCATTAAGTCGCCAGGAACACTAACAGGCGAAAGCTACTATGTTTTTAGGTTCATGCTTTTTCTGACATATTTCTGATGTCCATCAGAAGATTAATTGTTGGAACTGCCTCCAGCTCTTTGCTCGCTCCATGAAGCGTATGTCAGGCGGATGCGTTGACAAACCTTTGATCTGCGGGGAGTGACAATTATCATCATGCGACATGTTTACATTGTGATTTTACGGAAACACAGTATCTATAAATACTGGGTACTGACAACATAACGCACTGTGATCATCGTAGACTAGTTTGTGTTGGAGTTAACTACGGATTCTGTCAAGACATCAGATCAAAGCTGACTGGACACACGTGGGACGACACAACACTCATTTCTGTATATTCCACGTACAACATTTAATTCTGTATATTCTGGTACAAAATTAATCTCCTGCATATTCTGGTACAGCATTAATCTCCTGTATATTCTGGTTATAACATTAACATGATTAATCTCCTGTGTGCCAATCAACCAGCATGAGCAACAGTTACTAAGTGAATCACAACCTCACCTTCGACGGCATTGTCATGCATAATGTACACCAGGACTATGGTATGTAATTCAGTGGATGAATGGCGAGAGTTGAGACAACAATTAGTCCCCCATCATCAATCCACATGCTCTTTCCCCCAGCGGGCCGGAATACTGTCCCAAACTCGCTTTTACAAGAAAAGAACAAGTTTACTGTATCTAGGCAACTATGGGGATGATAAATACATCAAAGAAGCTGTGGGTTGGTGGTGATGGCAGTATGAATATTTCAGACACTGATGAGTCGTATATGAGAGCTGACATGATGTAGTCCCTTATATCTTGTGGTGCCAGTTTACCATGCAACATGAATATTAGATGCTGCTCCAGGCTATGGTGTACGATACATGACCTGCTCTCTTACTTACACCACTCCAGATAGGCTACGATACATGACCTGCTCTCTAACTTATACCATTCCAGATAGGCTACGATACATGTCCTGCTCTCTAACTTATACCACTCCAGATAGGCTACGAAACATGTCCTGCCTCTCTAACTTATACCACTCCAGATAGGCTACGATACATGACCTGCTCTCTAACTTATACCATTCCAGATAGGCTACAATACATGACCTGCTCTCTAACTTATACCATTCCAGATAGGCTACGATACATGTCCTGCTCTCTAACTTATACCACTCCAGATGGGCTACGATACATGTCCTGCTTTCTAACTTATACCACTCCAGATGCGCTACAATACATGTCCTGCTCTCTAACTTATACCACTCCAGATGCGCTACAATACATGTCCTGCTCTCTAACTTATACCACTCCAGATGGGCTTCGATACATGTCCTGCCTCTCTAACTTATACCACTCCAGATGGGCTACAATACATGACCTGCTCTAACTTATACCACTCCAGATGGGCTACAATACATGTCCTGCCTCTCTAACTTACACCACTCCAGATAGGCTACGATACATGTCCTGCTCTCTAACTTATACCACTCCAGATGGGCTACAATACATGTCCTGCCTCTTTATCGTACACCACTCCAGAAGGTGGGGCTGTGATACAGGTCCTGCTCTTACACCACTCTGTAAGACATGGATAGCATTATAAGAAGAAGAAACTAGGCCCTGTTTCCCAATGCAACTTTAGCTTCATAACATACTGAGCTCAGGTGTGTGTCAGTCTCCTTCGTCAAGTTCAGCTATTATTACAGTTACTGTGCAACAATCACAGGAGTGAGTGAGTGAGAGGGTGGGTGGGCAGGCCAATGAGAGCGTGAGAGAGTGAGTGAGTGAGTGAGTAAGTGAGTGAGTGAGGGTGAGTGTGTGAGTGAGTGAGAGGGTGGGTGGGCAGGCCAATGAGAGTGTGAGAGAGTGAGTGAGTGAGAGAGTGAGAGTGTGAGAGAGTGAGTGAGTGAGAGTGAGAGGGTGAGTGAGTGAGTGAGTGAGAGGGTGAGTGAGTGAGTGAGTGAGTGAGTGAGTGAGTGAGTGAGTGAGTGAGTGAGTGAGTGAGTGAGTGGGCCAATGAGAGTGTGAGTGATTAAATGAGTGAGTGAGTTAGTGAGTGAGCATTTCAGCTTCAGCATCTCAGGTTTATCAGTGATGGAAACCAAAAATAAGTGACACATCTCACCACTTTGGTAAAACCCAAGGCCATGGCTGGTGCTCGCAAACCAAGGATCATAGTCAGGGTGAATCTGGGATTCAAACCCATGACCAGCAGTTCAGGCTGAACAGATCAAGTCTCATAACAAAGTGCAGCCTGTTAGACCACTGTCCCACCCAACCCTCCAACTGCTGAGATAGACAACATGTTTCATATTATCATCATTGTATCCTCCATGGTGATACTCCACAAACGTAGAAGATGACAAGCAAGCTGACCCGCTGCTGATGTAACACTTTGTGTCACACACACACCACGCTGACTGGAACCTGTCACCCCCACAACAATAGTGTCAGCACTGACATGTGCAGTCACTGTAGCCTCCACACCTGTAATAGGACAACCTGATCTCTGTGGCAACCAGGTGGGTCTCGGGTAAGAGGTTTAAAGCATGAAGGGACATAATATGCCTTGGAAATTATTAACCTGAATGTGGAGAGACATGAAATGTTTAACAGATTTTATTTGATCGATAGAAGTGCATGTTCATATTAGTTACACAGAAATTGTTCATAACCACGATTGTTCATAACTTTCAAATTCAGTCTTACTCTTATACTGTAAGGGAAGAAGTTGATGGTATGTCAAGTGTGTGTGGGTGAGTGAGTTGGTGGGCAAGTGAGTGAGTGAGTTCGTGGGTGGGCAAGCGAGTCAAAAAGTGAGTGAGTGAGTGAGTGAGTGTTATTGCAGTGAGTGAGTGAGTGAGTGAGTGTTATTGCAGCTATAACAAATATTAAAGCGCTGGGGATGCTAAGAATGCTTAATCCATTGTGAGGAACAAAACACAGATTGCCACTGTGACAAGCAACTGCGTTTACCATGTGGCCACCCCGACATCCTTGATCATTAACAAGATGTCTCAAGAAAGCATAATCTGTGGGGGGAATCAAATCCATGTTTTCAGCATGTTTTGTCCCTTTGTCCACACAGCAGCTGCTGGATCTTGAATCCTTTCTGTTTGTTTGTTTGTTTAAAGCCGCACTCAGCAATATTCCAGCTATATTACGGCTGTCTGTAAATAATCGAGTCTGGACCAAACAATCCTGTGACTGACATCATGAGCATCGATCCTGGTAATTGGGATACGATGACATGCATCAACCAAATCAACAAGCCTGACCACCGGATCCTGTAGTCGCCTCTTACAACAAGCATAGTCGCCTCAAGCATCCAGGGTTGCTGAAGACCTATTTTCAACCCAGATCTTCACGGGTCGAATCTTTTCTAGATGGGTAGGAAGAGACACCTAGTCTGTTGATCTTCCCTTGTGGTGGCCATCCTCAGCAGCCATTGTGGGCAACCAATCCCCCCAATATTAGTGTGTGTGTCTGTGTAGACAACCTGGGCTCTCTCAGGAGCAGGAGTTGCCATGGGTCATGCCTGGCCGGGATCTGTAATCATAGACTAATTACCTACTGAGAGTGAAAGGATGTAATTGGTGGTAGTGTGAAGAAGGAATGAGGAAACACCCTCAGCTGACAAATTAGGGTCTTCACCAGGAGCAGCACGCTCCCTGGCCTGTGAGGCGTGAAGCTTGTCAAGGCAGGGGATGAGTGGCAGGGGGAGGGGGTGGAGAGGCGAGTGTGCGGACATGGCCAGGGAAGGAGAGAAAGGTGTCGGTGAAGGGGGGAACGTAGTGTCCAAGAGGGAGGAGTGTGGTGTTATGGAGAGGACAGTGTGTTATTGACGAGCAGAAGCGTGGCGTCGGGGAGGGGGAGTGTGGTATCAAGATGGGGGTCATGGTTTTGGGGGGTCATGGTTTCGGGTGTAGTGTTAGGGAGGGGAGTGGGGAGTATGGTGTTTGAGAGGGGAAATAGTCTGTGTGGAAGGTGGTCTGGCAGAGGTGTCGGTAACGCAGGGAGCCGACAGAGGGGATGAGATTCATCACTGGATGTCTAATTAGTACATGGATCTTCAGGAAGCCAGACAGACTGGCAGGATTTGCCACTTGTACGATCAAATGCTCTGGTATCTCGTACATTAGAAGATGAAATTGGGGTGATAATTCCATTGAGACCCTGACCCAGTGTGTGAGTTCCGACACATGCAGTCCAGATTAGAACCTGCAGATAGGTCTGGTCAGGTCAGGTCAGACAGGAGAGACAGCATGACAAGCACATCCCTGAGAAAGTCTGACATCTCAATGTAGATTATACCGCTTGGCTCTTCCATCACCTCCCCCATCTAGTTCGTTTCTTCCCCAACCCCTCTCCGTATTAGTATATCATATGAAACGACATAGGCTTTAAGACAACTGTCAGTCAGGATTTAGAAAAGGCTTCAGAACATCAATCTATCAATCTATCTATACTCTAAACTTATATAGCATTATATGGCAGTGTATTTTATTGTTGAACAATGATTGTGGCTGTGTCACATTGTTTGTATTGAGATTCGGTAGACGTTCAATGCATTGTGTTTGGACAGTGATCAATCATTAGGAAGTTACTATCTTTAGATGCTAGTGTGGTGTGTTAACTTCAGGTCCAATATCCTGCGGACGGTGATAGTATGTTACAGAAATGTCTGTAATGTTCTATGTTGTGAGGACTGTGTGGAACTTTCCAGTAGCTGGTTAGGCTGTATATATAGTTGGATAAGAGCCCGTTTATATATCTCTCAAGCATTTCATCGCTTTGGAACCAGCTTTCATGTGAGGATCGCTTATCATTCCTGATTCCCTGCCTAGCCCAGCTCGGAAGCTTGACCACTGTTGCTGCTTGGTGAATATATATACTACTCAAAAGAAAGTTAAGGAACAAACAATTCTTTCATATTACTATAGTTAATATGTCATAATCTGAGATATTAACCATAGTAATATGAAATAATCAGGTGTTCCTTAACTTCTTTTGAGTAGTATATTATTATCAGTGACTTTTGCTACCACCACTTTTTGTTTTTGATACTGACCACTGCCATCACATTATATATTGCCGATGAATATCGTACTTCCACTCTATTGTGTACTGCCGCTGTAGTTGCTGTGCAGTAATTGGTATTGATTTGTAAATTTAGTGAACTATGTAATACATTTGTTGATTGCATACCACTTGTTGGTTGTTTGTTGGTTTCACAGTAAGTTCTTTTATGGACAGATTTCTGGATTAACATATTGTTTCAATTTGGGAATGGACACAAAACAACAGACTCTTTCAAAAGCAAAAAGAAAAAGCTTTACACTTTTTGTAAGATTTTAAAAAAAGGTTTTTGATTCAGTAGATTGATCAATATTACTGAAAAAACTTATGTTCCATAAGTGAGTGAGTGAGTTTAAATCTAACGTCACATCGGCAATATTTCAGCCATATAGTGACGAGATCAATTTATACAAGCAATAATATATACATTTTGACTATATAAAAACCTGTCAACAAAGGACAGTAAAACAAACTAGACTATCACAGATATGAATATAAAACTAGCATTGAACTATAAAAAGATGTAACAATACACAATTAAGATATGATAAAAACGGGCTATTGATCGCCAACGACTGAAGATAGATCACCATACTGGTGACCATGGGGACTTTCAGTACCTTTGCTACCCGCATGGATCCCAGCAGGATTTATACCATATCTTCAGTCGCTGGCGATTGTGCACATTTTTAGCCAAAATTAAAAAGACAGATATACTAGGATTAAAAGACTAGGAGATATAAATATTCATTGAATGAAAAGGGACTTACAATATCCTCTCAGGGGGACTATAATTTTACACTACTTTAACCCCCCTCGAGGATACAGCCAATAACCAATCTCAGAAATATATTCCACCTAAATTTAAAAATAATTTTTGTACAAGACATCAACATAAAATCTTGGGAAGTGTCTTACAGTTATTATCATCCCTTTAAAGTGATATATCTAATAAAGTAAAACTACAAAGGTATCTCACAACCATTAAATTCAAATATAGGGGTCAGACAAGGATGCATCTTATCTCCCACACTTTTCAATATATTTGTCAATGACCTCCCTTCATACTTTAGTTTAGACAATTGTGTATTACTGAATAGTGACAATATTTGTCACTTGTTGTTTGCAGATTACTTAGTACTTTTCGCAAATTCACCTCAAAAGCAAAAACTACTTGACAATCTCAGTTCATTCTGCAAAAACAACAACATAGTTGTAGAACAAGTTATTTTATACAACAGTGAATTTGGGGCATTGATTCAATTCTAATTAAAGGCATTGATTCATTTATACCAGAAAAAACTTCAACTTCCATTTTGCAAATATATTTTTGGAGTCCGCAAAACTACTCATAATGGTAGCAAGTAGAGCAAAATTAGGGATGTATCCTCTATTATACACAGTAGTCAGAAAGGTGATAAACTTTGACCAGCATATGTACATATAAAACAATATAATACTCAAGGATGTTTCCAATGAAAGTAAAGCAATGGTAATGGTAAGGAAATGGACAGGTTGGACGTACCAACTCCACACTTTCCTGGATAAGTATAACATTAGCCAATCATCATTGACTTCAAAATCAATAATCAATACAATTCAATCCAAATTCAATACCCTCTTCCTAAACTCACTTCAGGATTAAGGGTGAAACGATACACCGATATTCCGATGCATCGCGATACTTGACCCACGATACGATATAGGATAAACGTAGGCCCATTTATCGATACGCCACGATACGGAACGCAAATCTCAAGTACAGTGTATCCTCGCTATTGTGCCTTTAAATAAACCGCTTACTTGGTTATAGTGCGCGGTAACGCATGGCTCCCAAAAACGTACTTACATTTTTAATAAGCTCAGGTTTTACACCGACAGATGTTTTTCCCGATCTCAAAAAAACATTATCAGCTGATCCCCGCAAGCACATAACAATGGAAATACCTGTCAGCAAATCCGAACTGAAGTACGCAATTCAATACCATTATCATACTATCTTGTTATTAAAATGTGTTCATTGTATATCTGGACTTGTGTTTGTAATATATTTTAATAGTTTTTTTCAAATTTCATTTTATATTGTCTTCATTTAATTACCGTATTCGACGTAATAAGCGCCCCGATCTAAGAAGCGCCCACGTTGAGATTTGCTGATATATTGGCTAGTGAACAATCCCAATTAGCACCCCTTCCGACCCCTATTCGCATATAATACGCACCGCTTCCTTCCCCTATTCGCGTATAATATGCACTCGTGTGTTATATGCACCCTTTATTATTGGCAATTAAATTCTGGAAACATGTATCTGTCGTACATAAACATTTCAGGCTGTCAGCATAAACCATGAAATTTAGCTTTCAACTCTGTTTTTTTCCACCAAAATAATATTCTAATAAGAGCCCCCTATTTCTAATTTTGAGAGCGCCCTGGGCGCCTATTACGTCGAATGCGGTATGTGAAATCGTGTGTGAAGAGATACAGCAACCACGATCAGATTACCGCTTTTGACGCATTGAAGCGAACTGTAGTTGCTAGAGAATGGATACATATATTAAAAATACCATACTTTGACTCGTTAAAAGTCATATTTATGGCAATTTGGCTAATATATGTCAACATAACGTTTTCGCAATCGAAATACATGTAGCACGGGAAGTCCCTAGGGTGACTGGTCAAACTGTTCCATGCGTAAAAACATTCTGCAACAGCAATCACCAGTACCAAAATGCTACACTTGTGGTTCTTATAATTTTAAATACATATATAGTAAAAGCTGCAACTAAGGTAACACGATATTGGAATATATTATTCCTGATAAAACAATAATTTCAGATACAATTTCTTCGACCATTGCATCAAAATTCTTTGACGTTGTATCACTGGTGGAGCACATTAATTATTTTCTGGTGTTTGAACTTTGAATTGTTTTTAAGGAAAGTTAGAGAAAGTTCCACTTTGAAGCTGAACAACTTCAGTAGTCTTGTTATTATGAAATAATTTTGACTGTTCCAAAATCATGAAAGGTTCAATCTTGACATGCTTTAAATCTTGTTTTTTTATCATTGCGTATCGAGATACGTATCGTATCGTGACCAGAATATCGAGATGCGTATCGTATCGTGACTTTCCTGTATCGTTGCAGCCCTATTCAGGATACATCAACTTCTAAAGGTATGAGAAAAAACAATAAAGACATACATCTTAGTAAAATATTATAAAAACTCGAACCCTATCTTAGCCACTGCCAACCTTGAAAATTTTGTTTATTTTACTAAACTATGTCTAAGTGACCACAAACTAAACATAGAATTAGGGAGACACTCCAGACCTCCTACTTTTTTCGAATTGTGCCATCATTGAAGATGAAAAACACTTTATATTACACTGTTCCAAACATAATTATCAAAAGACTTCTTCTATATAAAGATTGTATAATTTTAGGTCAATTGACGAAAATTGTTTATTCTTATACATTGTTACAAATAATGACATCAACACTACAAATATCTGTCACCATGTTTACAGTTTCAGACAATAATGTGCCAAATTACATTCCGACAGTCTCGCACTCCAACTCCGACACAACTAATTTGCAACAAATTTCCGAAATCACTCATTAATCAGTCTCGATAATCCGATCATGAACATTGATAGAACTTAATTTCATTTATCCCACATACTCGACATCATATGCAACCAACCATGTCGTATCAACGGGACTTGACTATGCGTTTGTATGTATGCATGTACATATCTTATGTTTTGTTTCTTTTGCTTCTTCTGTAAATCTACTCTAAATGTTACATGAATGTTTCTGTCAATGGATTGTGCAATATCTATGGTTCTAGATGGGCTACTTCTGCCTGTGTATGGTGACAGTGGTCCCTAAGTGGTTGTGGTCTCAGCTGCATTAGCAGGCAGTGGGAGAGCAGTAGCCTTGCTGGCTGTCTACATCCACTGGGATACCTCCATTGGAGATCCAGGTCCCTGGGAGTGAAATATGTGTCATTACCCACATGGAATTGCCCTCCTAATGGAGATAATAACTCGGCCAAATTAACACGCAACGCACATCTTTCAACTTGACACGTCTCCTTCACAATATTCTACATAAAAACACACTAACATCTTCTGAAAAATGTCGGAAATTTCTATTTCATCTCTCTCACGTTTTTTTAAATCTTGCTGATGGAGAGATCAAATTCCACCTTTTATTAGAGGAATGTTGATTGTTCTAATGATCATTAACAGAATAGTCTCAACCACTAAACCATCAGATGAGACTGGACACTGCCATACAGCAGACTCCATCCTTGCCCATCACTGACAGAGACTTGCTCACTTTACATCAACTTGTGATAGTTTCATTGATTGCTCTGCCACATTAGGAAAACACACACAATAAAAACAGCATTAAACAAACTGCTCTTGCTGAGAAGCAAATGATAATGCCTCGCTCCATCATGTCCGGGTGGCCTGCTTGCCTTCCCAGCCGGGACCCGACCTGTAGATCCACAGTGGCTTGCCAATCAACGCGGTAACGAGGGATGCATTAAATGGCAGGCAGACACGTCTCAGCTCCACAGGAAGCACATGCTAATAATCCAATTATTCGACAAATCAAGATTGTCCTGCATCTTATGGATGAATGCCTGCGATTTGGGCTCAAAAGGTTTGTCAAATTGAACCAACGGCTCATATAAGGCAATCTGATCAGCTATTTGAAGGCATGCAGTGAATCCTGATGCAGGAAATTGGCAAAAACGGGGAGACAGGAGAAGTTAACATGGTGGACAGATCGGAAATAGAGAGGCCAATAGTTTAGGAGCAGTAGTCTGGGTGTCTCACAGGTTAATAATCTATAATAGAATCATTCAAACAGGAACAGGTTATGAAGCAAGTGCCGATCAATCTGTCCATGGTTCCAACACACCAGCAGCTTTGGTGTGAACTGTCAACATGGGTTTTCTTCCTCACAGCGTCCGGCATGGAGCTCCACACTCCAATTAGGAAGGGCCGTCACCACACTGAACCCTTGGCTTGTGATAACCATAAACCTGGAGGAAAAACCCCACAAATCCCCACAAATGTGTTCTCAACTGGTTTTGTTGGTCCAATTTGCTGGAGCCTGGGAAATTAATTGGGTGGACGAGGGCCTGAACTGCGTACTCAAGTTATCAACTGAAAACTTGTCAGTTCCATTTTTCTGTTAGTTATGTGATCCACTTGTCATTTAAATATGGCTGTCTATGAAAGGTTCTTCCTCCAGTTGTGTGAGAGACCCAGCTGGCTTCAACAGTAGAGAAATTGTGTCTGGCCCTTCTCACAAGCAAGACCAGCTCACAAAGTTTAATAAATAAGCTTAAACAAAATGTTCAAAGCAAGATATAAATTAGCTAGAAAACAAGGTCCAATGCCGCTGTCAACAAAATTCCAGCAACCAGTAATCAGGCTGGACCAGACAAACCAGGTTTGATCCTGGTCATCTGGGTTGGATAATACACTACCAGACAACTGAGACTTGCTGTTTCCTAAGGGTTATCAAACTCTGAATTATTCCAACTGAACAGCCATTGTGGCCACCCAATCACCTCCTTATCAACCCTTACAGCAACAAGGGATAACCTGTTAGGGAAGTCAAATTTCGGATCAGGAGTTACATAATAGGTAATTGATATGGCGCATATTTCCACACCATTCAGGGACATGCGCAAAGCGTTATTATTACCCTGGTCACAGGATCAGTGAGCACTCAACAATCATTCTTAGCTCCCTGGGGAGTATACAACCCAAGCTGCCTGTTAGGTGCTGGAAGGTTAACAACCACATTGCCATCTCATCCTACCTGGTACCCATTCACTGCTGGATGAACAGAGGCACATTTCGAACAAAGTCACTTTCCCAAGGAGATGCCACATGTGTTACATGTGCTTCGTGGGTGAGAAGGGTTTAGTCAGCCTGAAGGTGTGTCAGAGACTGAGTGACTTGGGTTAAACACCACCTATTGCAATATCAGTAATATCTGACTAGGGTACGCCATAAATAAGCATCACATATTGTACCCGTTTTTGGAATCAAACTCAAGCTGTCAGTGTGATGAACGTAAACTTAACCACAACGCTACCCTACCGACCCTGAAGCTGTATAATGGCAGGCACTAAATGAGTGAGTGAGTGAGTGAGTGAGTGAGTGAGTGAGTGAGTGAGTGAGTGAGTGAGTGTGTGAGTGAGTGAGTGAGTGAGTGAGTGAGTGAGTGAGTGAGTGAGTGAGCGAGCGAGCGAGCGAGCGAGGTTTTACGCCGCTATTAACAATATTCCTGTTATATCACGGCAGGAGGACACCAGAAATGGGCTTCACACATTGTACCCATGTCGGGAATCAAACCCGGGTCTTCGGCGTCATGAGCGAACACTTTAACCACTAGGCTACCCCACCATCCCCGGGCACTAAGTGAAGAGACTGCACACAAACAGTACCATGTGAGGGTTTGAACCTAGTGTTGTGAGATGATTGAACACTTCTACCACTTCACCATCAGGTGGTAAACATAAAGGTCATGCAACATAACCCAGACCTCCTTAGTCAAACTACATCATAAGGTGACTTATATTTTCTGAACTTCTAAGCAATTCACTGTTCTGTTTAATTTACCAAGGTTAAACGAAACTCATTGATGTCCTCCTGAAGTGACATTGAAATATTTGTATACAAATAGTTTATTTAAAATATATTAAACTTTTCATCTTTTCATTTACCTTGAAATGAAATACTGTCAGGACGACTGTCTTGCCTATTAGTGTCAAAAAAATATTCCAAACTCCCAACTGATTTGACATTCTCTACTTGATGGCAACAGAATACAGAAAAATCTCTCACCCCAGGTGCTAACTAAATGTCAAATCTAGAAATATAATTTTCTCAAAATAGTTGTTTTAAGATTCTCCTCTCTGCTCCAATGACACAAAGAACATCCATCACTGAATGAATCGATGCTGGTCACTAATTACAGGGGGACTTCAGATGCAGTCACAGTGGAGTCGTCACCAGCAAAACACCAGCTGACTAATGACAAGAGCTTCCTTGGCAGCTAATGAGGCAAATCAATGTTAAATAGTTTTTTAGCGTCTTCCTGCTTGTGTGGAACACCTGTAGGGCAGTCAATCAGCCACAACTAATACAGTGTCGCCACCTACTGGCTGGACAATGCCTTATCAAACACTCAGCATGCATGAACACTTTGGCGTTCAAACGACACAAGCTGAATGGTAATGTGTTAGAAAAATATTGTTCCTGCAAGGAACACACATAGCAAATGGGTGGTAATTGGTGTGTGATCACATGATGGCATGGTCGAGTCTCCTGCAAACAGCTTCCATTAGTCGTAGGTACATGATCTATGATTTCGCTGATTGGGAACCACCACAATAATCCCCATAGACTTAATTAGATGACATTCCCCACACATTTCTTATATACTTGTCTCCTAGGACAGAAATAGACTAAAATAGTAACCAAAATTATAAAATATAAAAAATGTATAAAAAGTTTCCGATAAGGAATTTATGAAAGTCAGGCGAAATTATGTTTTTATTAAACAGCTTTACAGCTGTTGTTCAGTCTATGATGTCCACTGGGACAGCCATTAGTCTCTTCATGGCCACCGGTCAGTATTGACTCAAAGCTGATTGGTATTAAAGTCTACAGGAACAAAGGTCCTGTGTTTGCCCTGGCACGAGGAACTGGCAGATCTATACGCCAGCGTCCTGGGGACACGGGGAATTAGTTTCACATCAAGCCCACAACGAGTGCAGGTAATCGGGGATGTAACCGAAGCAATGGCGAGGAAAACTGAGCATTACAAGAGAAAGCAATAGCCCGGAGTCGGTGTGATCGGTGTAATTCATTGCCATGTTTTCCCTGCACGGTGTGAACGAACACAAATAATGCACATGGATGGTGGGATGTTGACAAGGAGAAATTGATTGTCAGCATAAACACGAGATTATATCATGTTATGCTACTGACTGCCACACCGAACCACAGGTACAACAGCCACAGAGAACTATTCATCAGCATTAGGAGCAGGTTTTCTCAATGTGTCTACCGAGATGAAAATCAGCCCAATACATTAGTCCGCATGGTCCAGCAGCGATGATGCTAATGACGCATGTTAAATCAAACATCAGTCAACACTGATCGCAGAAGTCAATTTTGTATTTGGCTTACATAATTTGTACATTCCTAGTTAAAATTACAGTTTATACATTTGTTCAACTTTACTTTACGCCGCTTTTAGCAATATTCCAGCATCACGGGGGACACCAGAAATGGGCTTCACACATTGTACCATGTCGGGAATCAAACCCGGGCCATCGGCGTGACGAGCGAATGCTTTAACAACTATTAACTACATGTATTAGCAACAGAGAATTAAATTAAATTCAGAATTTGTAAAGCGCATTTTCCAATTAACAACTGCTCAAATGCGCTCAGACCATGATTAATCTAGACAAAGGCCCTCTTGAAGAGACAGGTCTTTATAATTTGTCAGATTTTCAGGTACTCAGATTTCATGGGCAGATTGTTCAATAATAATAATAATAATAATAATAATAATAATAATAATAATAATCCACATCACTGAGTGACATGCTCAATGCGCAAATAGCAATGGTCCATGGTTCATGTCACAGGATCCAAAAATATTTCTCACATTTTAATATAACAATTTATGTAACATCATCACACATTTTGAATACACAGGTGTTTTGTTTATTTATCGTTGCGAAAGATTATTCTTTCAATTTGTTTATAATCTTAAAGTTAATTTATTTGTGTAGATTAGTAGATTTAAATGTCACTGGACATAACGAGGAGCCTCCCCCCAAGTTAGTTTCTGCACAGACTTTGCTGGCTGTCAAACACACTTACAGAGTCTGTGTCTATGTCTGGACATCCCGAAGGCCAAAAATCTGCAGTGCAATTTCTAAGAAGGAGTTGGATGGAATATCTGACTCAACAAGCAATAATGAACATTGAATTATGCAATTTGAAATATTGAGTATTATCATGACAATGAATTTAAGGGTAAGTGAAGGGTAAATGTACAGTGCTGGGTCAGTGTATATAAAACATTGGGTATCAAATAACAAGCCATAAATGTCAAAAACAATAAACGTTTGCAGCTTTTTTTTCTGTAACCTTTTTTTTCTGGTCACCAGTTAAACACATTGTCTCCAAGCAGAAGAAAAAAACACTGTTTCTCATATTTTGTTCCAGCTTAAGTATTCTATGTCAATCTAGGTTCAGCAGAATTGTAGGCCCTTCTCTTAATCTTTTGCAGATGCAGGGCGAAGAACAACGCAGTAACATTAACACATTTAAATAAACTGGATAAATCAATGCTCCTACAGCAACAACTACACCTACATCGCTGTGATGCAGTGCTGTAGCAGTCAACACACCATGCAACCTATGATTGTTGTGTTTAGCAGCATGTCACACCTGCAATTAGCACCTGTTGTTGTGGGAAGAAGATGTAAGTCACACAACAGTAGGTGCACACGTTCAGACTGCACAGCAGGTGTGTCTCTTTAGATGAACTAATTACTCTTCACCAGAGCAGCAGAACGAGCTAACGACCAAGAAAACAATACTGTGAGTTTATACCCTGAGGCTACGAATAATATATGCATTCCACACAATAACTCTGGGAGATAAACAATATTTCAATTTCATTCCAATCAATGGGGATAAAACAATATATAGAAAGTTTTCTGATCTTACTATGAGACGGCCGCTAAACAGACAATACACATTCAATTCACCCTCATTTTTCTGATTGATACTGATAATTGAATGTTATACCCGATAACTGAATTTTTTAACTGATGATTGAATGTCATACTTGATAATTGAATGTTATGCCTGATACTTTAATGTCATACTTGATAACAGAATGTCATACCTGATAACTGACTGTTTCACGTCAGTTGTTTCTTGACATTTAATTTTATTGACATCAATCAGTGTTCAAAATTAACAATGAAAGTGAAAGAGTTCTGCCACACTCCTAATGTTCCAGGTGAAACATTTTGTGTCCTCAGATGAAACTGCCTAGGACTAAATATGCCAAAAGAATTCTAATTTCTAACACTGTTAATTCTTCAGAATTAGGCATAATTGGATGACCTTATTAACGTTTAAGAAGTGTAAAAGAAGCAGAGTTGTATTTAGAAGAAAAATAAAATCATATACTACTCAAAAGAAGGTAAGGAACACAAATGTTTTCCATATGACTATAGTTATTGGCCATTACATATTAACTGTAGTGATAAGAAAAAGACAGGTGTTCTTAAACTTATTTTGAGTAGTATACAGGGATGTGAGTAGGTTTTCACATAAAAAAAAAGAGAAAAAGTATTGGGGTGTGTGGGAGCATGCCCCCCCCCCCCCCCCCCAAGAAATATTTTATACATTTGATTGCATTTTAAGCAATTTCGTGCAGTTTGGAAAACATTCACACCAAGAAATGTAATAAGTCAATGGCAAAAGTAAATAAGTCAAATAACCAAAGATGGTGGATGCAGTAATATTTCGAAGTTAAATCAGTACTTTCAAAAAATCGGGCATAGCTTCCTCACACCCGGCGGGTCTGGGAGCAATACTGCCACATACTTCACCCCCCATCCCCCAGACACAAGGACAACTGTCACAAGCGTGCAATGTCTGACCCTTTCCCCATGTTGAAGCATATTAAAAAACTTACCTTGTACTTACTTACCTTTTGTTGAAAAAAAAGAAAATCCATTGCAAACGTAAGACATTAATACAACATATATCCCCGTGTTATGGGTTTTCAGACACTGAAGAAACATTCATAGTTTTCTCGCAAATCACATGAACAACTGTATAACATCTCATTCGCGTATAGGCTAAAAGACAACTTTATCTTAAAAACAAGCCATCATCTGAGTATTTACAATTTCTGTGTTACGCCACACCCCATGTTATAGTGCAAGTATTTGTGATAGAAAACGTATGATGCTGAAAGCTCTGATAAAAAAACCAGGACAATCCGCGAGAGTTGTCCGGTTTTCGATCACATTTTTTTGAGTGTTTTTTAAATATATTTTTTACGTGGAAGATGATTTTTTTCCGAGGACTAGTGTTTTAAAAACGTGATTTTCCGTGTTTCAGCGGAGATTTCACATCCCTGAATAATTTAATCATGAAAGTGAGACAACATGTTACAATGAGACAAAGTGAGGGGTACAGTGATGGGCTTCACACATTGTACCCACGTGGGGAATCGAACGCGGATCTTGGGCGTGACGAGCAAATGCTTTAACCACTAGGCTACCCGACCGCCACTCATTTCAATGGGTTTGCACAGGCAACAAATCAACAACACATGCTATGCACCTGTAGATATGACAGGTAAGTTTGTAGGATTCTAAAGAAAGAATCTTTGCATTTAACATTCATGTAGCAGTCAATGCAATGTTGAACTAAGCACTAAAGCCTCTCACTCTTCATTGGTCCTGCTCTCAGCGATATCGCAGTATCCTCAACCAAGCCATTACATGAACATGAATTGGAAATGTTTAATTCCCATTGGGGAATTTTTCCTGACATTTGCTGCCGACTTGGGTCAGAATTTTGGCTCCTGAGCAGGTCTAGATACATCCATGTATGAATATGCATCAAGTATCAAAACAAATTCTCCATTAGCTGGTTCCACTTCTGCCAAAATGTTTCAAATACCAGATCCTTTAATCTTTTTGATACTGAGATTAGTCTTCGACTGACAATGAAAATCTGTTAATTTTAAATGTGCATATATCTCTTGCTTGTAAGGATTAAGTTATTTTTCATACAGTCTTAATTAAGTCTTGAGTCATTACATCTGTTTGAAGATTTTATTGGCAGTAAATATTCTTGCAAGTTTAACATAATTTGAAAATGCCGTAAACAAAATTGGTTGGACAATACAGATATTAGTTTTTTGTTTGTCTTTCTATAGCTGCACTCAGAAATATTTCAGCTGCACAAACTCTTCAGGATTTATTGCAATTTACTTTAATCATTGACAATGCAATTTTGTTCAGGAAATAAAGAGTATCATTTAATCAATAAATCATGAAACCATGAAAACTTGTCATATGAACCTGTGGCGGTCCCCTGACTCTCCATAAGTACAGTCAATGACAGATCTCTGTAGCACTGGGGATGTAAAACATCTCATTATTTTCTTTCTAAAATATCCAGCACATCTCTCACATGTCCTGCAAACTCATTCTGCTGGTCACAGGACCTCAACAATGCAGGGGAGATAACTCCAGCAACTTTACTTACTTTGTTCAACATTGTTTGAAGTAACATAAAATCCTGTTGTGAGCTATCAATAGTTATCATCATGTCAGTTCAATCTCAAACTGGCAATAATTCACACATTGTTTTAAAAAACCCAGCAAGCAAAATCCTTATATATTACATAAATTTCTTCTAAAATGAAAACAGGAATTTGTGTTGATCACTGATAAAGAGACTGTGACGGCTTCATACAATGCAATACATTTGCAGATATTGATATTCTTGTCTGGTCTGACAGATCTTCCCAGTTAAAAGGGAGCATATTTGGCCAGCACTGATCAGCCAGCCTAGACCAACACTGGGTCACACAGTCATCAGACATGAACCGTATGGTCAAAGAGTGTCTGAAGTTTCCTGTCTGCAAGTCATGTCAATGTAACTCCAGTACAGAGTGTGAGGGTATCTGCAGATCAACATCCCGCACACATGTAGACACCACTGTGTGTATGTGAGTGAGTGAGTGAATGTTGTTTTATCCAGCTGCAGACAGTGAACGCACATGAACCTACATCTATGATGCATTAATGATGACACTATGCGATTGGCTGCCTCGTGTTATCTCTTCAGTTGTGTCATAGCAGCCTATAATATACCACTCAACTCTTGATAAGGATAATCTGTGTGCCCAGTTTGAGAGAGTTGTCATACAAATAGTATCTCATATTGCAGTGGAACTGAGTCATGTTCGGCTTCATTTCAAGTTAAATAAACGAAAGTACATATTATTATGTTCACTATTTTTGTAACAGGATAAAAATTCCAGTACCCCTATCAATTGTTGAGTGGTATAATTGAGCCTGGCAAATCGGTTGGCAGTACGATGTTGACCGTGCATGATGTCAACCAGGTCACGCAGCGTAACACCTGATCTTGATTTGTCCCTACTGGACCATCCTTGGCACTGGGGATCTAGTCTGCCCCGGAATCTCCACAGGAACATTCTGTATGTATTATTATTATCATAGGAAACAAACGTGACTTACTTGTGTTGATTTTCCTGACTGCTTCTTGGAAGGTCATGAAACACATCTCCTCTCCTGCACAGAAACCACACAACATCTGTGAGTACACAGATAGTGAAAGTATAACTGTTCATGGATCCTGATAACAGTGGATGACACAACTGCAGAATCTCTCAAATCCACATAGAAGTCTATATATATTGTAAACACTGTTAATTTCTTTGGGGGGCATTTAGAAGTTGGAGTACTAAGTAAGGATAAGGTTTAAGGATGAACAACTTCTTTATTACAATTAGGAGCGACGTTTTGGTGTAGGTTCTAAAACTGTTATCAAGCAAGTGATGTACAGAGTATGGTTGACAAGAATATATACAGGATAGGCGGCAGTGTTTATACAGTACAGTAAATATCAGATGTAGCTACACTGGAGTGAAGAAGCCTGTTATGTACACATAAAAACCAGTACTTTGTCAGTGAGTAGATATTGTTAAGGCTGTTAATGCTAATATCAGTGCTAAGATGGATGACTTTGTCATATTTCATGTCACACTTCCTGACTGAAGGACATCAAAGTGGTGCTCCATGATGAGAAGTTTCTTCATGTAGTGCGGACATATTCTCTATTTCACAAGTGCTGGCTAAAGACTCAGCAGTGTTGCTCGTTTGGCTCATGGAATCAGCATTCTGTAAAACATCTCTGTGTTCTGTGTGCACGAGCACTGTTGTGGCATCTCAGAATTGTCCCTACACTCAGCCATGAATCAATGCATCAAAAATGACTAACGTAATCGACGTAATAAGCACCCAGGGGGGCTCTTATCAGAATATTATTTTGGTGAAAAAACAGAGTTGAAAGATAAATTTCGTGGTTTATGCTGACAGCCTGAAATGTGTATATACGACAGATATATTTTGCCAGAATTTAATTGCCCATAATTAAGGGTGCATATAACACACGAGTGCGTATTATACGCGAATAAATAATTCTTGTGTACATTGGTCAATCGAAAGGGGTGCTAATTGGGATTGTTCACTAGCCAATACATCAGCAAATATCGCCGTGGGCGCTTATTAGAGCGGGGCGCTTATTACGTCAAATACGGTACACTACGTTTCTCCATCACGCGTGAATACACAGTTTGCTCTTGCTGTGTACATGGTGTGAGTGAGTATGGTTTTACACCGCTTTTAGCAATATTCCTGCAATATCACGACGAGGGACACCAGAAATGGGCTACACACATTGTACCCATGTTTGGAATGGAACCCGGGAGTTCGACGTGATGGGCAAACGATTTAACCACTAGGCTACCCGACCGCCTCCTTGCTGTGTAGAAATTATGTGTGTCTAATTTTGATCATGGCAGTCCAATCAGACAACACCGGTCCTGACATTGAAACAGTGTGTTAAGTAGATGACAGTATGGCTATTGCGGGGTACACAAGATACATTGCCGATGTAATCTGAGTGTATCTGTGATACGATACATGATATACTGAGATACCATGCCACAGTTCAACATGAATACCCCACTCAGACACAGTATACTGACTCCCAGCCGACTAGCCCTTGTTTTATCACCTTAATGCTGAGCACCAGACAGAATAATGCCAAGTACCATCTTTTGGTATGACATGGCCAGGGATTGAACCCTTGGCCTTCTTTCATTTCCAATTTTAGACTGTTAAAAATATATCAGAAAAGTAATTTCAATTTTATTTCAAATTTGCTATTTTACATTTTTCTGTACCATCCACCCCCCAATTATATTAATCTCCTAAAGCTAGGACAGTGATGCATTAAGATATGTACTGCGGTCCCCCTGTAGACAATGACTGTACAGCTACTTACCAACAGCCTTGTCATGAGCCTGCAGATGTCTCCGAGCCAGGGCGTTCCATGTGACAGCGTGTTGGGGGTACAGCTCCTTCAGACTGGGGACATCGTCAACATAGACATTAGCTACACTATGGTGAGTGTGTGAGTTGAGGTCAAACATAGACTAAGTCAATGGGTGTTGTTTAACGCTGAAGTCAGCAACATTTCAGTTATATCTCGGTGGCCTGTAGATAGTCATGTCTTGTCCATACAAACCAGTGGTTAATATTATGAGCAACGGCCCATGCCTTCAAAGGCAACACCACTCTCCACATTTGTTGCCCCTTACAACAAGTATTATAAGGGGTACTTCAGTCACAGGGCACAGGTGTGGTGCAGGCAAACCAAGGATCATAATTAGGGTGAATCTGGGATTCAAACCCATGACAAGCGTATCCAGGTATGTCTAAGGGACATAACTGCACCCAAAGTATTGGTCATTTGCTGCTTAATGCTGAACTCAGCAAAAATCGACCTAAAGTGGCCTGCAGATGATCCCGAACCAGACAGTCCAGTGATTGATATTATGATCAACAATCCAAGCTGTCAGGGTACAAAGACCACAGTCCACCAGGTCACTGAGCCTGACCACCTGAACCAGTATGTCGCCTCTTACATGAATCACAGGTTGCTGAGGACCAAACCGGACACAGATATTGTGGTGTCTCATACCACTAGGCCACCTGTACTCCAAACGATGTGAAGGAGTGATGCTGGGTGTCAACTGGAAGAAAAGGATGTTAACTGTATGGCACTGTGGCTGTGCATGACTACAGAATACGAAGAGGACACTGGAGGAGACTTACTCTTTGTACATGGTGCTGAGTTTAGGGGCTGTGAAGGGGAACTGCTGACACACAGCAATCAGAGCCAGAGCCAGATCAACATCTCCTGCAACAGACAGTGAGTGAGTGAGTGAGTGAGTGAGTGAGTGAGTGAGTGAGTGAGTGAGTGAGTGAGTGAGTGAGTGAGTGAGTGAGTGAGTGAGTGAGTGAGTGAGTGAGTGAGTGAGTGAGTGAGTGAGTGAGAGTGAGTGAAACTATAAAACTAAAAAAGTCCAGTTTCAATCCACGCCAAATTTGGCGAGAATTTCTCAGACAATGTTTGGCGTTGCGTGGCGTGGCGTGGCGTGGCGTGGCGTGGCGTGGCGTGGCGTGGCGTGGCGTGGCGTGGAGTAGAGTGAATTGAGGGATTGAGTATGATTTGTAAATACTTCTCCAGAATGTCCATTTCATGGATCCTTGACCCAGGTCTCCAAGACGACAACCTATCAGACAAAGGCACAAGGGTCATGACAAAAGGCTCAGGTGACTATCCTGTTTCCTGCATCTGTGATTATGAGTGAGTGAGTATGGTTTTATGCCGCTTTTCCAGCAATACCAGGGCGGGGGACACCAGAAATGGGCTTCACACATTGTACCCATGTTGCGAATCGAACCTGGGGAGCAAACGCTTTAACCACGAGGCTACCTGACAGGCCGCTCTGATTATGAGAACCCATCTGTGTACTGATGGAACTATTTTCTTTCTAAACTGACCTGGAAACTGTTCAACCGCCTTCTTGTACACAATCTGTGCCACCGTCCCGGACAACACCGCTTCCTGCTCCACATCAGCAAACTGTGCAACAACAGCAACAACACTCATCAGGTGGTCTACACAATATGAGACTACACAACACTGTACAGCACTGTACAACACTGGATGGGACTCAAACCAAATCTGTACTTTACTAAGAGAGCTTTATTCCAAATATATCATTTGTTACAATTGACCACTTTCTAAATGGCATTGTGTATTCAAAGCTTTCGGCCATGACAGCAGTGCCAATTTACACTTATCAGAGGGGTACACAAAGTATGTGATCTAGACTGCCAGCTGTCAGACTTTCATTTTGTGGAAGCCTCAGTGGCTGAGTGGGTTTGATCGCTGACTTTATGTGCTGGCGATTAGGTGCCTGACTCTGGGAATGTGGGTTCGAATCCCGGATGGGACTCTACCCCAAAGAGTACTAGTATCTGTACTAGAAAGTGTTATCCCAAATATAACATTTGTTATACAACACTGTATAACACTATATAACCATGCATAAGACAACATAACATTGTATAACCCTGTATAATACTGCATAACACCAAATAATTTAGTTTACACAATATATGGCTTTTCAGTTGAACGAGAGGCCGGTCACCTGAACGTGAAATTGACTTTCATAAGTGTATGAATGACACAATTTGATGTTCACACGTTTTTGACGAGACCGTGTTCTTGAAATGATGTAAACACTGAAGGACTACTTCCACATTCCCTTAAAATCATAAGAATTTACTTTCACTTTGTGCGAGTTCATTGGAGTATGAACCTTCATAGAGTGAGGGCCAAACATAAAGCTCCGGCGGTCACACAGTTTTGCCCTCACTCTATGAAGGTTCATACTCCAATGAACTCACACAAAGTGAAAGTCAATTCTTAAACAAGAGTTTGCCACAAACTTGGCTATATCCCCCACCCCTGTGGCAGAATTTATGACATGATTAAATCTAAACAAACCCTAACCTTTTTTAACCGAGGTGGAACTTGTCATGGAAATTGTAAAAAGAGAAGAGTTTGGAACCTAAGTCCATCTTGTTGCCATGGAAACATAAAAAATAACAGTTTCTAATATTTCTAAATAGCAAAAGGCACCAGTTCAGCATGTACTTGACAGACCTGCAAAGTTTCATAAAAATATATTGAACGGTTTCTGAGTAATGCTCCGGAAACGAAATGTGACGAAACGAAACGGACGGAGCCCAATTCTATATACCCCGCCAACTTTGTTGGGCAGGGGATAATGACACTACATAAGACTACATGACACTGTGTAACACTGAATAACAAAGGGGAAACAACTCACCTCTTCCAGCAGTTCTCGTCTTTTCCTCAACTAAAACAAAAACAAGTTGTTAAGTATTATCCATGTTGTAAAGTGTCTATTGTCAGTATCTGACATAAACAACCATGACACATTGCAGCTGACATGAATAGAGACCAAAAATGATGGAGTGAAAACTAAATTGTCACATCGGCAATAGCTCTGCCACATAGTGACTAGTCTCAGGTAATGGGTGGGTGAGGTGAGGTGAGGTGAAAATGGGTTTAACGTCACGTCCAAGATTATTGCACCCAGCATACTGACTCTGAGCCGACCACCCTCTTAATACCGAGTGCCAGACAGGGTAACAAGAAGTAACATCTTTTAACGTCTTTTGGAATGACGGGCTGGGGATCGAATCCCGGACCTTTTGCTCTCCGGGCGGAAGCTCTACCACTAGGCCATGGGGGCGGTCTCAGGTAATGGAGATTCCTGTTACCATGGTAATGAAGGGCCAGTTTATATTAAATCTTATTCTATCGTCATTACTGATGTTTTTGTACATTGCTTTCTCAGCTACATACCTTCTCTGCATATAGTAGCTCTAGCCTGTAGTACTGAAACAGAGGGAATAGGAGATTACAGCATGTCAGTGCTTGTTTGTTCGTTGTTAAACGCAGCACTCGGCAATATTCCAGCTATATGATGGCGGACTGTAATCGAGTCTGGACCAGACAATCCAGTGATTGACATCATGAGCATCGACCCACGCAATTTGGATACACGATGACATGCCTCAACCAAGTCAGCGAGCCTGACCATCTGATCCCGTTAGTTGCCTCTTAAGACAACATGGTGCCTTTTACAGCAAGCATGGGTTGCTGAAGGCCTATTCTACCCGGATCTTCACGGGTCGAGTGAGTTGGTTTAACTCTGAACAGTGTTTCAGTGACATCATTTGATGTCTTAATTTGGGCTGACCTCAAAATGAAACCCATAACATGGACATGATACTGGTATGGTGGTCAGAATATATTTCCAGTTTGCTTTTCAAGACATGCCATTCATACTCAGAAAGGAGCCAACATATTTTGGTGAAACAACAACATTATTTTTATAACATCCAGCAGTGAAATGTTATAATTGTATAATCTGAAAACTAATATTATTCCAGCTTTTCAGGAAACAGATTATTTTCAAGAAAGTCCTGAGCCCCGCAACCCCTTCAATACAATTGACCCGGAAGTGTCAAGTAGAGGCCGGAGTATCAACAAACTAAAGACAAGATGGCCGATCTACTTCTTGATCAGAGTTGTAGCAACATTTCGGTGTAGATTGTCATTATCATGGCAAGTTTTGTTGTGTTTGTTGTTTAACGCAGCACTCAGCTCTACCTCTATCCACAGCTGCTTGGAGGTGTCATTGAACCTCAGGCCCCTCTGCAGCAAAGTGCGAGCGTTCTCCGGGTTGATGTTGGCCTCAAACTCCCACTTGGCGGCCATGACCCACAGATCTGATACCGATACAACACAAGATGCAATGCAGACTCTCACTACACACAGACAAGATAAAGGCAGTTCTCACACACTGTCATACATATTTTCAAAACAAATACCTTTCAATTTTACACAAAAGTGAAACAAAACACTTCCATATACTTGTTTTTATCGAACGTTAACCACATTTACGCCTATATGTTAATCAGCATCTTCCCAAGGCAAAGGAGTTAACTGATTCCAAAAGTCCAGTTTCCACCCTTGCCGAATTAGGCTGGAATGTATTGGCTTGATCATAGCACAACCAGTGGCTATTTCGAGTTTCTATAAATCTTGAAATTAATGCGAGCGTGAATTAATTGCGAAAAATGCGAGTGGTCTTTGTTCACATTAAATGAAACTTCGCATTTATGTACTGGGTATCCAAAATGAATATCAACATTGAGACGGCATCACTGCACGGAAATATCAACTGGATAGCAGAAATACCAACTTGACTATATACACAAACACGGTTTATTGAGCAGCAGTTGTAACAAGTACATGACAATGTCAATTAAAGAATAGGAATTACACAATAGGCATCCAGTGAGTTATCACTGCTGGGGTCAAGAGTTGATTTTGCATTGATTTTGAGTCACATTTTATTTTTGCGGTAGCAGTCATATTAATTTGGAGACATTAATTTCAAGATTTACAGTATGTCCTTTCTATGCCCTTCCTATCGACCAATCAGATTCCACCTCTTGTATCACTTCCATTTGCTTCAAACACAAGGGAGGCACCCAGGCAAGACGATCTCATCAATGATCAATATCTGTATAGTAATAAAACAGGTCTTACCTAACAAAGTGCATCAAATCATGTGAGCACCTTGATAAAAAAAATATGAAAAGATTTGGAAAATATCGGTCAATGCCCAGTGGATGGAACACATCCTTGCAAATCTTGTTGTCACCCAAAATCTGGATGTTGAAATCCATGTGGTTTAAGAACCGGATGTCGATTTCATAATGCAATTCTGATTGGACGATACATAGACTTGTTAGTCCAGCCAAACTATAACTCCATAATTCCAGCCTAGTTCAACAAGGGTGGGAACTGGACTTTTACAGTCATTAACTCCCTTGCCTCAGGAAGATGGTTAATCAATAACCTTTCTGGTTTTTTAGAAAACCTGCAGTTGTTGATAACATTTTTAGCTCAGCTCCTGAGATTACACGTATACCACCCATTTGGTGTGAAGCTCACCTGGTTTCTTGTTGTGGACTTGGAGCATGCGGGTATACAAGCGGCTCACATATGACCTCTCATTCTGAAAACAACAGAAATATGTATCACCAGTCCTGTAAGAGACCCTGCCTTGTTGCTGGCTGCTGTCACTTAACAAACACAGCAGGAGTAGCAGCCATAGTGAAGGAGAGAGAGTTGGGTTTACTGCCGCTTAGAACAGTATTTCAGACTAGAACAGCTCGAAAGTGACGCAGGTCTCAGATGTTTACCACTTTGGAAAAACCCATGTGCATGGGTATGGTGCTGACAAAACTTAAAACATAATCAAGGCAAACAAGGGTCTGAACCCACAACTATTGGCTTTTGGCATCCCCAAGGGACGCAACTCTGCACAGCTAAATGAAGGGCTTCAGACAACTGGGCCACCCTTGCCTCCTCTTAGCTGTTGGACTGGCAGTAGTGGGTGAGTCCAGTAGGAGCATTGTGTCCCCTTTATAATCACAGTCAACAAGGTCAATACCAGACATACCAGTGGTTGACAGCATGAGCAACAAACCATGTCATCTCGGGCCAGGTCGCATGTGCTTAATCTTGTTGACTCTTACAAGCAGGGTAGCTGTGGACCTACTCTGACCTGCAACCTCAGCAAGTATATCTCTGCAACACTGCAACACAGTGTATGACGTCATGCATACTTGCTACATTTCATGGGAAGAGATTTCAAGATATGTACAGCCACCAGTTCTCTAATTTACAGCCTTGTGTTTCTCTAAAGACTAGTACTCTTGTCTTCAGAGTTTGTAGGTAGTCCTGCTTGAACAAGATAAAACTGTTTACTGTCACATGTCATGTGACCTCTGATTGGACAAGACAGTTTTCATTAGTCCACCAATAGGTCTATCCAGAGTAACCAATGGTAACAGGAAGAGTTTTACTTACCCGGCTCTTGCAGAACTCGATGTGAGACAGCCACAGTTTGATGTCGTCCTGTGAGAGAGATGCTACCTTGTGACAACACATCTACACAATCATATATTTATTTATCATCCTGTGAGAGAGATGCTACCTTATGACAACATATCTACACAATCATGTATTTATTTATCATCCTGTGAGAGAGATGCTACTATATGACAACACATCTACACAATCATGTTTTTATATATCATCCTGTGAGAGAGATGCTACCTTATGACAACACATCTACACAATCATGTATTTATTCATCATCCTGTGAGAGAGATGCTACCTTATGACAACACATCTACACAAGCATGTATTTATTTATCATCCTGTGAGAGAGATGCTACCTTATGACAACACATCTACACAATCATGTATTTATTTATCATCCTGTGAAAGAGATGCTACCTTATGACAACACATCTACACAATCATGTATTTATTCATCATCCTGTGAGAGAGATGCTACCTTATGACAACACATCTACACAATCATGTATTTATTCATCATCCTGTGAGAGAGATGCTACCTTATGACAACACATCTACACAATCATGTATTTATTTATCATCCTGTGAGAGAGATGCTACCTTATGACAACACATCTACACAATCATGTATTTATTTATCATCCTGTGAGAGAGATGCTACTATATGACAACATATCTACACAATCATGTATTTATTTATCATCCTGTGAGAGAGATGCTACTATATGACAACATATCTACACAATCATGTATTTATTTATCATCCTGTGAGAGAGATGCTACCTTATGACAACACATCTACACAATCATGTATTTATTTATCATCCTGTGAGAGAGATGCTACTATATGACAACACATCTACACAATCATGTATTTATTTATCATCCTGTGAGAGAGATGCTACCTTATGACAACACATCTACACAATCATGTATTTATTTATCATCCTGTGAGAGAGATGCTACTATATGACAACATATCTACACAATCATGTATTTATTTATCATCCTGTGAGAGAGATGCTACCTTATGACAACACATCTACACAATCATGTATTTATTTATCATCCTGTGAGAGAGATGCTACCTTATGACAACACATCTACACAATCATGTATTTATTCATCATCCTGTGAGAGAGATGCTACCTTATGACAACACATCTACACAATCATGTATTTATTTATCATCCTGTGAGAGAGATGATACCTTATGACAACATATCTACACAAGCATGTATTTATTTATCATCCTGTGAGAGAGATGCTACCTTATGACAACACATCTACACAAGCATGTATTTATTTATCATCCTGTGAGAGAGATGCTACCTTATGACAACACATCTACACAATCATGTATTTATTTATCATCCTGTGAGAGAGATGCTACCTTATGACAACATATCTACACAAGCATGTATTTATTTATCATCCTGTGAGAGAGATGCTACCTTATGACAACACATCTACACAATCATGTATTTATATATCATCCTGTGAGAGAGATGCTACCTTATGACAACACATCTACACAATCATGTTTTTATATATCATCCTGTGAGAGAGATGCTACCTTATGACAACACATCTACACAATCATGTTTTTATATATCATCCTGTGAGAGAGATGCTACCTTATGACAACACATCTACACAATCATGTATTTATTTATCATCCTGTGAGAGAGATGCTACCTTATGACAACATATCTACACAATCATGTATTTATTTATCATCCTGTGAGAGAGATGCTACTATATGACAACACATCTACACAATCATGTATTTATTTATCATCCTGTGGGAGAGATGCTACCTTATCACAACACATCTACACAATCATACATCAGAACAGTCAATCTTTCAAATAGAAGTACTTACTTGGAATCGCAGGCAGACAAGCTGAAAAAGCACAAAAGGAGATGAACATTATTTGTTTCGAGGGAAGAGGTTTTTATTGAGCATTCAACTCACATGGAACAAAGATGTTTGTGTCAGTCTCGAAGTTGATACACATAAAGTAAATTTGTAACAATTATCTTTATCTTTACACTAAGAGAATATATCCACCTGTTTCACTGAAACACAAGTGGAAAGCAGTCTTTTTGGTTTTCAGAAAACATTTGTTAACCGGGTATTTTTGTGACATGTTAAAGACATGAAGCAGATCGCTGGCATTATCTGAGAAAAAAGCTGCTTTTGTTTTCAGTCTAATCATGCTAATTGAATGATTCAGTACACAATTCAGTACATGTAATGAAGGTATGGATTTCGTAACTTGTAAACTGTATATTTCAAGTTTGAGTGAATGTGTATGGTTTTATGCCACTTTTAGCAACATGCCAGCAACAGTACACCAGGGGACACCAGATATGGGCTTCACACATTGTACACCTGTGGAGACATGAACCTGGATCTTCGTTGTGATGAGTGAACGCTATAACATTTTTGTCATCCGCTGACTAATAACTACATGTATCTGACGGAGCCACTTACCCGGAACAGTTTGTGGATCCGCTGAATAATGGCTACATCAATCTCCAGTCTCTTGTATGTACACCCAGATGCCTAGAACAACATGGCAGGAGTGACAGGGCTGCTGGGCCACAACAAATCAATTATCTGCTGCATTTTCTAAAATGTGATTAATCTTTTTTCGATTACAATTTTATGATGACCATATTTAGCAAAAATAACCTGGGACATAAATAATAATAAACTCAGTTCTTATATGCAATGCAAGCCTAAATATCTCAACAGAGAAAAAAATATTTGGAAGTTTTGAGCATTGTAAGACCTGAGGTGAAGGGACTGAGTTTGTAAAACCGAGGGAAAGCCCACCTAGGTTTAGCCGAGTTTGTCAGGAACCTAATGCAGTATAGGGGAATTTGGGGATGGGTTTATGAAAATACTTGGTGGTCACTGAATGATAAGTTCAAGTTCACCTGTCAACTTCTCACTTTTGTCAGAATTATCTGATGACCAAATCATCAATTGTTGTGTCTTTATCCATGTTATCAGTGAATGAAGGATTTCATTGTACCTACTGTCATAGCAATGACAGCTCATAGTCCCTTATGCGACAACTCAACTTGTAAAATTACAAAATAAAATCAAGAAGAAGGGCTGGGACGGGTAACTCGGGTATCCAGGTCGGATGAGTACTGAGTAGGACCCGGGTACCCACAGGACTACCGGTACCCATGGTTAGTCACGTAATATATTGTTTAATGACAAAAATTATCTCGAACTCTATGGTTACACTACAAGTCACTAATGTCACATTTCTTTCTAACTATGCACCCGTTCCTTCTGATTTTTCATATGGTTGAATAAAGACATGACTTAACACAACTTCTGTGTATAAATGACCAGATTGTCAAATACAGGGATGTGTGCAGGTTGTCCCGAAACAAAGAGGAAAAGTCTAGGGGGGTCAGGGGGCATGCACCCCCAGAAATCTTTTAAACATTTGAATGCATTTTAAGCAATTTTGGAGTACATTCACACCAAGAAATGGAATAAGTCAATGGCAGAAGTCAATAAGTCAAATAAACAAGATGGCAGATGCAGTAAAATTTCGAAGTTAAATCAGTACTTTTAAAAAATCGGGCATAGCTTCCGCGCACCTGGCTACCCGCCAGGTCTGGGAGCAACACTGCCATAAACTTCAAGCCCCATCCCCCCAGACACAAGGACAACTGTCACAAGTAAATTTGGACTCATCCCAGCCCTATCAGGGAGTTGCAACAAAATGAATACATGACATGCTCTAATGTAATATTCACTTCAGAGAGCCTCATTTAATTACTGAACAACTATTGATAATTTTGTCTGATACCAACCTCTCTCCTCTTCTCCACCAGCTTGAGAACATTCACTTCATACTGCAACACAAAGGACATGTAGAATATAATCCATCTTCCCAAAGGCAAGGGAGTTAACT
The DNA here is from genome assembly GCF_023055435.1 of Haliotis rufescens. Classification (NCBI taxonomy): domain Eukaryota; kingdom Metazoa; phylum Mollusca; class Gastropoda; order Lepetellida; family Haliotidae; genus Haliotis; species Haliotis rufescens. Next base: position 4,707,646 of record NW_025963891.1, on the reverse strand, counting down.
GACATAAAAGTCCAGTTTCCACCCTTGCAAAACTAGACTGGTATTATGGAGTTACATTTTGGCTGGACTAATGAGTCTATGCTTTGTCCAATCAAAATCGCGCAACGAAATTGAAATCTGGTTCATAAACTGTCGTTGAGATTTCGGTCAGTTGAAGGATTTGCAAGGCATGTGCAGCTCAAACTTGTTGTCAACAGATATTTTCCAAATCTTTTTATGTTTTGAATCAAGGTGCTCACGTAATTTGATGCACTTCATGATGTAAGACCCGTCTTATCACAATATAGATCTTGATTGTCGATCAGATTGTCTTGACTGGGCGCCATCATTTTGTTTGAAGCAAATGCAAGTGATACAAGAGGTGGAATCTGAATGGTCCATAGGGGAAGCTTAGAAGGGACATAACTCGTAATAGCCACTGATGGCGCTATGATCGTACCCAGGAATTCCAGCCTAGTTCGGCAAGGGTGGAAACTGGACGTTTAAAGTCAGTAAACTCTCTTGCCTTGGAAAGATGAATATAATCAGGATAATTAATTGATTTCTCAAAAGTCATCATCAATGTTTCATCAATGTTTCTGTAACTTTTCTCCATGTGGTTTCACTTGAGGACAACTGCTGTATAGATCTATACCCACAATACCAAAGGACTATACATGTTTATTCTTAGTCTTGGCTGCAGTATATGTGCTCATTGATGACTACATTCACTACATAATAACGCAAGCTACCTGATACTACTTACCCGAACACTACACACTATGGCAATACACTACAGTTACCATGGTTACCTTGACCATCAACAGGCCATGTAGCAAGATATGGTCATCCATCACCAATATTGCTTGGGGTGTTTGTATATTGCTAGTACTTCACTGTTGACACAGATCTGTGCATTCAGCGTTCAGTCAAATCATGCCCAATATAGTGTGAAAAATGGAAAAATAATATGATTTGTTTTCATAGAATTAAAAATTAAATTGAACTATTGTACATTGTCCAATGGCAGAATGTTAATTGAAAATGGATTATCTCTTTTACAATTTCAATAGTTTGTTTTTGAGAAAAGGTATTTTACATGTGTAAGCATTTGATAAGAGAAGGAAATGAGGGCAAATGAATTTTCACTGTAGACATGGTAGACAACTGTAAAACTCAATGGTATTGCATGTTTAGAAAATGTCTGACGCCCTGGTTCCATGACACTCCAGATTCCTGGCTCACCTGTACATATTGCAGGAAGTCTTCACGACACTTGGTCCGGCGCCGCAGCTTGTACTCATAGGATTGGCGCTTCTTGAGGATTTGTCTACAACACACATCAGATAAATGTAAAATCAATCAATGATTGAGGGATGAGGAGAATTTGTAAAACATCCCAAAACTCGTAGACACAATGAATTTGTTGAAAAGCCCAGAGTGAATTCGTAGATGCATTCTTTTATATTGGAATTGAATGATAACAATTAATATTATCGAGAACTTAGCAGAATATTGATGTGTCCTTTATATACCTGAACAACAATTTTTAGGTACAAGAAGGCATATGATTGGTTGGATCACTTCCAAACTGAAAGACACATTTTCACTGGTTGCAACTTTTGTACATGTTTCTGAGTGTTTTTTTTGCAGGTTCTTTTGTGAAAAAAATCTTAAATGTAAAATATGGCAAGTATTAGTATTTCTTTTGAAGGATCCTTTGTATTAATCATGTTAATAAATACTGTTATTAATGAATAATCTGGAAGGTATATCCAAGCTGAGAAGGACAAGAGGATCATTCAGTAAATGGTGAGTGGAGTTGGGGATAACGGTACATGCACTATTAATTGATAGACGATCAGAGGTTCCCTTTCTACTTCTATGAAAGATTGACATCTTTTCCCAAATGTTATTGTTTTGTCTACGAGTTCATGGAAGTAGTTCACTTTACTGGGCACCCTTTTGCAGATTTCAAATTGTCCCGTGTGAAGGATCAAACTGATATTGCCAGCTACGCTTAGCTAATGAGTTAAGCAATTAGCCTACACTTTACCTTGGGTGCTACCACAAGGAATTAGTGCTTGTTTACCAAGTCATCAACACCCAATTGTTTACCTCAATGTGAATACCCATACCCTACCTCACAACCCTAAGGATCGTAACGGGGTGTTTGATAGGCAAGTGGTGCCCAACCCTAAGGATCATGAGGGGTGCTTGATCAGAATGGGGATCCAAGGGCTAGGGATAGAGTTTGGGGTACAGTACCCTGACACAACTAACCCAAAGGATCAAAGAGCCATGAGGCATCTGTGAGGCGAGAGCAACAGCTGACAGCCTGAGCCAATATTAGCGATAAATATAAGTTGCGCGTAGTAAACTGCATTGATGTCGAGTTCACCATGAATTTCTGTCTAACAGTTGGAAGTGTCTATGTATTTTCTAGGAATTAATTTGTCTACTAGATCTAGTTCACCTTCAACCATTGAATGATACGATACATATACATGACAACATTCACAAAATCAAGTTTTGTGACACATGGCATTTTGCGACTTCGGAAAATTGACAGTCATTGTCAACCTCGGCGTCTTCATTGTGACAGAAAAAAAGTCATATTGGTTTTAACACAATGTGTACCCCTTCCCAGTTCACTCGATCTGTACATAATGTATCATATGGTTGACACTTCGCACACATTGACACAACTTTTACAAGTTCTCACCTTGTTTCTGCTTTAGTGAACAGTTTTACTCTTTCCATTTGCTCCAGTTCTGGAAGCATTTCCTCAATACTTTGTTGTACAAACTCTGCCATTTTGCAAGTTGTCTTATTTGTACAAAACTCCTGGTATAAGAACGTAAAAACACAAGTAAATAAACCACCCCACGTGTGTTTATACCGGAAGATGATTAAAATCCATGGACCACTATAAAATACAAACTAAGTGGAAACGAAATATGCTTTGTGAACACCTTCAACATCTATAGCATATATACCGGTATTTGCCAGTATTAATTCAAAACATAATCAGGTATATATAACGCATCATGTTAGGTCAGATGTTTGAAAAGAAAATGTAAATGACCAACTCTGTCAGTGTGTCAGTGTAAGTAAACCCAATCCCAATTTTGGATATATTTTTTCATGGACGGTCCCGGTTAAAATTCACGGAAGTGAGCAGCAGCTGACAACAAACGCGGCGGTTTCAAATCTGGCAGTGATCATGTCTAAACGAAAACAGGATAAACAGAAATCCGACACAAATATTTTAACTGAAGAAGGGTAACTACTTGAGGCCTCTGCCATCATCCTAAACAAAGGATAATATTCTAAGGATTCCCTTACCCAAAGGAACACGTAGGGGTTCCACATTTTAGGACAAAAGGCGACTAAAGAATAAAGATAAAGATAAGAAATGTTCAGATTTACGAAAAAAATATATGTGGCACTGGGAGTAATACAATTTACCAAGTAGATTCTACACCTTTTTCATTTCGACCTTACCCGTTAGTAAAGTTACAGAATCTCACCTTGGCGTCCTTTGTAAACGAAATAACCAGTGTCAAGGGTGGAACACCAGCGTCAGTGGCAGAGAGATTATTTATGTTTTCATTTGATTATAGCATCTTGGTAACCAATGACAAGTACATTGTAATGGTATATTCTGAGATTGCTTGATCTCACCCAAACAATTTCTCCTCTGAGAACCAGTTTTGGATGATAAAAAACAAAATATACCCCAAAATAAAAATGGTGGCCTAAGGTTTGCGTATACTAGATAGTCCATACCCACAGAGATTTGGCTAACTTACCCTGTTCTTAAAGTTCTTGTCAGATTCGTACTTGTTTTGGAGCCTTTATACTTTATTTGGCTGACCCGTACCCAAACTTGGAGGACTCATACCCATTTATAAATTAAATCAAGATGTCTGAAATGGAACCAGGGACCATTGCTATTTGCGCATTGAGCATGTCCCTCAGTGATGTGGATTTTGTGCTATATAAATAGCATTATTATTATCATCATCATCATCATCATTATTATTGAACAATCTGCCCATGAAATCCGAATAGCTGAAAATATGACAAATTATAAAGACCTGTGTCTTCAAGGGGGCCTTTGACTAGATTAATCATGGTCTAAGTGCATTTGAGCAGTTGTTAATTGGAAAATGCGCTTTACAAATTCTTAATATAATTTAATTTAATTCTCTGTTGCTGATAGTTGATTGAATTTTGTTCGTGATGGATCCATGTAAATGTTGCTATTGTGTGTCTACACAAATGTAACTATGTAACAGGGAGCGGTATTTATTTAAGCCAGTTAGGCCTGTTTACCAATCCCCTTCAAGTAAAGTAGGTGCGGTCGGGTAGCCTTGTGGTTAAAGCATTCGCTTGTCACGTTGAAGACCCGGGTTCGATTCCCGACATGGGTACAGTGTGTGAAGCCCATTTCTGGTGACCCTCAACGTGATATTGCTGGAATATTGCTAAAAGTGGTGTAAAACCAAACTCACTCACTCACTCACTCACTCACTCTAACCTTTGGGTACTAGTCTGCCAATAAAGTATGGGTACAGATCTCCAAGGATACCGAATATCCAGTTATAAGTAAAGGTAAGCATGTGAGCTGAGTTAGTTAGCATGGTTAGCGAGATGACAGGCAGCTGCACTGAATAAACTGGGCTCTTGCCACAATGCTTCTTCTTGTGAACAGTTGACGAATCATGGAGAAGACCCCAGAATCTGCACGTGTTTCAGGGGCAGCCTAGTGGTTTAAAGCGTTTGCTCGTCACGCTGAAGACCCGGGTTCGATTCCCCACATGGGTACAATGTGTGAAGCTCATTTCTGGTGTCCCTGTCTTGATATTGCTGGAATATTGCTAAAAGCAGCGTAAAACCATACTCACTCACTCACATGTAACAATAACCCAAAGATATCCAGGACACATGCAAAGTGGTGGTGGTGGCAACAGCAAAGTGATGCAATTCCACTGTATGGCAGAAAAATATACTCTAGTAAAGTGTGTACATCTAATTGGCGTTTTCTTGGATTTTATTCTTGCCGAATATAAAAGTATGATATATTCAGGAATGTTTACTTTTGTCTTATCATCCATATAGGCCCCGCTACTTTTTGAACCCAGAGTCTGTCAGTCACCACCTCTACTGCTCAATATGCCAGGAGGTATTCTCAGAACCACAGAGGGCGCCATGTGGTCACAGTTTCTGCAAGAAGGTACAACCAGACTTGTGTCCATTCGGTTTGTTTGTGAAATATCCTGGTCATTAGGCATGGTAGGAGGCCATAAAAATAAACTAATAAAAAATTAGATATATATTTTTTAAGTTATCTCATTCATTCATTCATTCATTCATTCATTCATTCATTCATTCATTCATTCATTCATTCATTCATTCATTCATTCATTCATTCATTCATTCATTCATTCATTCATTCATTCATGTGAACAGTATGTACTTAGCTTGTCTTGTCAGTCTGGCAGTTTGACCTATTGTCCAAAGTTCTATGCACAATACTGGTCCTCTCTGTGTGTTATCTTGTTTCAAAGGAAAAGGTTAGTGGTATATAATTATACATTGATTGACATTAGCCATGTGTTATTGCAGTGTATCCTACCCTGGCTGAAACATGGACGGACCTGCCCCGAAGACAGGTATGGATGCACTGGCCTGTAGAAGTGGTAGATGGTTACACGGGGTTGGGGGGAGATTGAGGGACACAGATACAAGCTAACAGAGCAAGGAATTCAACCTAGGATCAGTGACCTGTTCCACAAAGTGATCTTTGCGCTATCACTGTCTTAACTCTGTTAAAGTATGGCAGTTCCTATTGTCTTAGCGCTACGACTGTCGTCAGGTTATGTTAAAGTATGGAGTTCCTATCGTTTTAGTGCTATGACTTGTAAGGCTATTCTAAAGTATGGTAGTTACAATCGTCTTTGTCCTGACTAAGATGGCTTTGTAGAACAGGACCTGTTTTAGTCTGTATATTTGCAAGACCTGAGCATCAAACTGTACCAACAGCACATAAAGGACAAAGTATGTGGGATGACTTATGTTTACTATAAATGGGCATTTCTTTTTTCAATCGAAACTTATCATGGTGATTAAGTGAAGAAAATCTGTCCAAGACCCTCAAAGTTGGGCTCAGTTGATATTATTGGCATTCCAGTCTTATTGTGTGTTTGTATAGGATACTTTGCAACCGATAAAACCCTGAGGGATCTTTTTTACATTGAGCTGAATATTGGATGTAACATTACTTAAGTGGAAGATCCTGCTGTTGAAACATTCTTTTACTTTTGCAAATTCTATGTACAAAACTTACAAGAAGAGGGCACTTTCTTTCCTACTGACATTAACTATGTACTAACGACACTGTGGTCTAAGGTGCTTAAGTTCCTGGTGCAGAGTTGCACCCCCTAGCCCTGCCAGGATCCACTGATTGTGGGTTTGATGTATGTTCAAAGCAATGTTGAGTCACTCCATCACCTTGATGGTGTAAATGACCACCATAACAGCTGTTGTTTTGTACAGGAAACCGTTGCAAGCCCACCAGCTCCATCACGACTTCATCCTGGAGAACATCATTGGGGACCAGATGGTACATACCTTTATATGTGTCTTGTTTAATGCAGAACTCAGCAATATTCCACCAATATAATTATCAAAGTAGAATGACATGTAATGAACCAAGTCACCTTGCCTGACCATCCAATCCTTGAAGTTGCCTTGTATGACAAGCACACGTTGCCGGGGACAAATTCTACCCTGGATCCCCATGGTGATGTACATTTCGTGTGTTTCGTATAATACAATTCTTAGAAGCTGCGTATCAGGCCACTACAAAGTTACCATAGTAAAGGTCAAGGTCAGACTACATTGAACTGCCCCATTTGGTATAGAGTGCCAAATGTTTTGCATGTTGGATTATATCGTTTTTATACAGTGTTACATCCCCATTCTTTTATGATAAACACAGGGATTCTTTCACCAAAGCTTTATATTAAAAGAGCCATCCTCATCTCACTTACTCACACAGGAATTCTCTTGCTCATGTATGCAGCAATAGAAACCAACAGTGTTAGTCCACTGGTCCTAATAATGATAACATATAGCCAAACCCTTATAAGGGGCAAATTTCTACTAGACCTTGTGATACCATAACCCATAACTATTTGGCAGTTTGGCAAGGACTATAGGACTAGTACTAATTTCTAATACTGTGTGCTGTAATGTTATTGGATGGCTATTTTTAGTATCATGCTATTCAAATTGGGCTCAAAACAAAGCTACGGAAGCAAATGGGATATGGAGATATCATGCATACAAATTACGAACTCAATGTATACCATGACAGATTGACTGTAGTAATATGAAAAGATTGGGTGTTCCTTAACTTCTTTTGAGTAGTATATATTGTTTTTATCAGACTCACTGTAATTGGACCAGTGAAGATCCGGGGTAGAATAGGTCTTCAGCAACCCATGCTTGCCGAAAGAAGCTGTCATTGCACGTCATTGTATCCCATTTGCTTGGATCGATGCTCATGATGTCAATCATTGGATTGTCTGGCCCAGACTCGATTATTTACAGACCGCCATCATATAGCTGAAATATTGCTGAGTGCGGCGTTAAATAACAAACAAATCATAGTAATTGTTGTTGTCTCTAATTGTTGAAGGAGTTGCAATAACACCAGCTGCTTCTGTCTGCCAGGTGGCCTGTCCACACAGAGGTGGTGGGTGTGAGTTCGTGGGACAGCTGCAGCAGCTAGCATCACACAAGAAACACTGTGACTTCAACCCATACAACCTCCCAGACTTTGTGCTGAAGAACACACCTCACTGTCTGACTACCCCACCCTGTGTGGAGCTGGATGAAGACGTTGTGCCATCCCCGGGAAAGCCGTCTCTGATGTTGCGGTTGTTCCGTTCCGGGGAGTCTCAGAAGCAGCTGCTCAAGTCCATGTTTGATGGCAAGGAGAACAAGCCTTCCTGATAGACCATTTCCTGACCAACCCTTCTATATGTATTTATCTAAACTGATTTCTCTGCAGATTCTATAAGAACATAGATTAATCATTATCACTTGGGTTTGATAAGTTAGAAAAAGTAGTTTTGCAGCTCAGGGAAATAAATATATGGGACTTTGTCTATAACTGTTTCTGTAATTTGAGTAGTTCCACTTGTTGGGAGTCTTGTGTGTTACTCACACCTCACTTTATATCTCCCAGAGGGGGCAGTGGTGGCCTAGTCGTCCAAGGATCTGCAATACCCAGTGTAGAGTGGCATCCTTTGGGCATGCCAGAAACCTGTGATTGTGGGTTCATATCCTGGATTGCATGATCATGTTTCTAGGTTTATCAGCACCATACCTGTGCTTGTGAGTTTCAACAAAGTGGTATCACTTTGGGTTTTCTTCCCACACGAAGCTGACACAACGTGATATAACTAGAATACTGTTCAAAGCACAGTTAAGGATCTTTCATGCAATCGTAATCAGTAAACTGGTAGAATCTGCCACAATACCTATAAATAACCTGTAATGTGCTGTTGTGTCCATCATGTGACATATAGTACTCAATGTTTGATAGGGATAATGAGATAGGTCATTCTATTTAAATATACACCTGACATATTGATTTTGAATATCATGGAAAGATAAAAAAATATCCCTATGAAAAATTGAGTGGCATATTGATCCAGTTTGGCGCATCTCTTGGTTCTTACAGTGTGAAGTACTCATGGTGGAGACCTGAACAGCGATTGCACCAGGCCTGGTATCTAATACTAAACATTTTCATATAAATGTACATGTAATACTTTGCTATGGTCAGGGTAGTTCTGTCTCCTTGAGTATTGTGACATTGACACACTCAGCTCTGGGTCACCTATCTATGGTTATATTGAAGCAGTATGAACATGTTCATGATGGGGCTCCTTAGGTTTTAGCCTGCCTCCTGAGTTGTGAGCATCTGCTCTACGGCAGCACTACAGTATTGTACAGGCATGAGAGGTTTTCACAAATCTGGGGATATCATTACATCAAGGATCACCTTTGTTATACATACCATTACAATACATGTATACTTCATATAGTTCCCCAGATCCTTGACAAACCTTATTGAAGAAAAACATGTTCATCCCAGATTCTATAGAGATTTGTCTTTCTCAGAACACATACATAGTATACACATTTCTGCCAACATTTGTATATAGGATGTTCATGATGTACAAGTGTGCTAAGTTATTGTATTCAAAAGTATTCAGATGTTTTTCACTGGTACATGTTAATTGTAATAAATCAAAGATACATCATCTTTCCTATTTGTGTTTTCTGTCCCCAGAAGTCTAAAGTGCTTAAGTTCACCGAGCAGAGTAAGCACCCTTTGCTGTCAGGATCTGCTGAATTTGGATTCAAATCCCTGACCCAATCTGATTATAATCTTGGGTTTGTCAGCATCATTGCCATGGACTGTTTGTTCCATGCAGGGATATTGCCGATGCAATGTCCTATTTTCACTCACTCACTCATTCCAAGCAGCACTGAAACCAAAGTCATGTTTGTGTTTGAGATGTACTGCGACCATCAATGGGGTACAGTTTCAGTAAAATGATGCAGTCCCTTTCATGGTGACTAAATAATGCTAAAATGCTGATGGTTGTTATATGACAGAAATATTACCAATAAAGCGTTACCATGATTACATATAAGCTTCCTCACTAAAATGCTTAGTTACAAAAACAACAAACTCTTAAAATGTTTTGACAATTTATGTCATAAAATGCCAAGTATGCAACCAATACATATTCCTGGTGACAGGTGTCCCACTTTTCTTAAAAAACAAACAAATGAAATAAGTTAACAAGCATACTTTCACTGCAGTCAATTTCTCACTGACATTCATATTTATGATAATGCTTAACAAAACAGTCTCAGTTCAAAGACAACGACAATAGCTGAAACACACAACAAAGAAAAACTCAATTCTGCTTTGACAAATTCAAAGTAGTGTCTCAAGGTACAACATTGAGAAAAAAGTCACGTGCCTGAGAACAAATATTATGTTTAGCGATAATATATTTTACAATCAGCACTTCAAATGATGTGACAATCGTCGTTCCTGATCACAGTCCATTGTGAGTGGTTGTGTTTGATGGGGGGGGGGGGGGGGGGGGGGGGGGGGACCCTGGAGCCTGTAAAGAGTAATGATGACCCCCTTACCTTACTCCCCCCACCCCACCTCCCATCCCACCCCCAGTTATATAATGATGATTGGTGTGCCATTGCATGAACAGAACCATCACCTGGAGACCATCCTTTCCCCAGTTCATGGCAATATGACATTATAAGTTTGTAATACTGAACATTAAGTCTCAACACTTGCAAGTTTAAGGAAATGTATCAAAGAAAAATGAAAGTTAGTAGCTCAAAAATACATTAAGTCACACCTCTTGTACATAAACAAACATGAGAATAGTATTTTACAATTAATGTTCATACCACGTTACTGTCACCCTAATATATACTTGTATCACTTTGTACAGGACCAACCCATTCCATACTCGCATCATAGCACAGAGTAGTGATAACACCATAGCTGTAGCGATAACACCATAGCTATAGCGATAACACCATAGCTATAGCGATAACACCATAGCTATAGCGATAACACCATAGCTGTTGCGATAACACCATAGCTGTAGTGATAACACCATAGCTGTAGCGATAATACCATAGCTGTAGCAATAATACCATAGCTATAGCGATAACACCATAGCTGTTGCGATAACACCATAGCTGTAGCGATAACACCATAGCTATAGTGATAACACCATAGCTATAGCGATAACACCACAGCTATAGCGATAACACCATAGCTGTTGCGATAACACCAAAGCTGTAGCGATAACACCATAGCTGTAGCGATAACACCATAGCTGTAGCGATAACACCATAGCTATAGCGATAACACCATAGCTGTAGCGATAACACCATAGCTATAGCGATAACACCATAGCTGTTGCGATAACACCATAGCTGTAGCGATAACACCATAGCTGTTGCGATAACACCATAGCTGTAGCGATAACACCACAACTGTAGCGATAACACCACAACTGTAGTGATAACACCATGGCTTTAGCGATAACACCATGGCTGTAGTGATAACACCATAGCTGTAGCGATAACACCACAACTATAGCGATAACACCACAACTATAGCGATAACACCATAGCTATAGTGATAACACCATAGCTGTAGCGATAACACCATAGCTGTAGCGATAACACCATAGCTATAGCAATAACACCATAGCTGTAGCGATAACACCATAGCTGTAGCAATAACACCACAACTGTAGCAATAACACCACAACTGTAGTGATAACACCATAGAACACATCTGTAGTGAACACCACACACCAGAGTTGAATACACAACTCCGTACAAACACAGCTGCAGTGATGACATCAACATGACATATCACAACAGGTACAACTTATAAAACGCCTCATCAACTGGACAAAGTGACTGTAACACATCCCATGCGGATATAGCTACATATTGTTATTATGTCAAACACATGGTGAAATACATTTATGACATATTTAGTAAAAAAAAGAATATTTTTCAATATGCATATAAACTAGAGTGGCTATCAATATATCACATTGCTTGTGGATATTTAATCCAAAAGAATATCACAATGATAAGAGCACAAGGCTGACAGCCATGGATCAGATACAGAACTGATTTTCCATACAGCACCGGAGGCCCAGTTGTCTAAGGCGTCACAATTTGCTATGCAGAGTTGCGTTCCTTGGCGTGCCAGAAACCTAAGATCATAGGTTTGAATCCTGGTCCGCCCTAATTTCTAGGTTTGTCAGCACCATAACCACACTAATGGGTCTCACCAAAGAGGTAAATGACTTGCATCACTTCAAGCTCTCCTCCCACATTAAGCGGACGCCGTGACATAAATGCAACACTGTTTAAAGCGGCGCTAAACCAAATTCACTCACTCACTCTAACTTGACAGACTCACAATGTGATAACATCTCATGTTAAAAACACAGGCACTCAACATCAACAATTTATTTAATCTATCGCTATGAAAGATATTATATTTAACTGTGAAATGATTCAAGAATAATTCATGTCAATACAAACAAGTAATTGTTAAAAACTACTTGTTTGTTTGGACATAAATAACTTTTATTCATTCTCAGTTAAAAATAATATCAAAACAAAATGGGGAATAGTGGTATATTTCAACAATAATTGGTGCTAAATGCCTGTGTCAAAACATCCCCTCCCTCCTCTCCAGTACTTTGATAGTTATACGACGCACCAGTAGAGAAATCTAAATGTTTTCCACAAAAATACTCCATGACAATAGATCATGATATGCACTCTTATCACAACCTGCCATATGCTGAATGAAATAGGGCAAACATTGTACAAAACATGTGTTCTTGCGAACAGCACAAACATATATATAGTTGGTGAGACCCTGTTGGTACAAACTGGACAGAGCATGTATACCAAGGCAAAACTTACTTAAGTAGACGTAAGCATATATCTTTCTTCAAGTTGACAATGGTATCTATCTTCATGTTGACCTATGGGTATCTATCTTCAAGTTGACCTATGGCATCTATCTTCAAGTTGACTATGGGTATCAATCTTCATGTTGACCTATGGCTATCTATCTTCAGGTTGACCTATGGTATCTATCTTCACGTTGACCTATGGGTATCTATCTTCACGTTGACCTATGGGTATCTATCTTCAAGTTGACCGACTGTATCTATCTTCATGTGGACCTATGGGTTTCTATCTTCAAGTTGACTTATGGTATCTTTCTTCAAGTTGACCTATGGTATCTACTTTCAAGGAAAGCTATGCAACTGTCTAAATCTTCAAGTAGGCCTTTGGTACCTAACTTCAAGTTGACCTATGATATTTTATCTTGCAGTAAATATATAATATCAATATTCAAGTATACCTTTGGTATCTTTCTTCCTGTAGGCTCGTGGTACAATACATTTCTGTAAACGACATATGATTGACATGGTTTCAGCATGTTCAGAGCAGCTTAACTCTGGATGACAAGACATTAATAGCAGTGTATGGACAATTTGACGTCATTTGTGCTGGTAATATATGGTAGTATCTGTAACACATGCAAGACAGTATCACTTGCAATCTCTCCTATCTATCACAAGCTTAATGAACAGACTGCACCAGGATCACTAGCTTACAGAATCAAAAGCATGGCACATTAGCGCCCTACAGTACAGGTAAATACAGGTAAGTACAGGAAGTCTGTATAAATAACACAATTGTTTGGAACTTACTGTGACCTTAAGACCAGTTTCAGGTGCTAACTGTGGTCTGATCACGGGCATCCCGAATATGCCTGGAAGATAAACCTCCATCATGTGCCTAGGCCATTAACTCCCTGAACATTTTCCTGAACTGATAAGCTTCCTAAACTCTGTAAACCAAGTGGGCCTCACAAACTCCCAGAACTAAATGTGCCCTAATCACTAACTTTCTGAATTAACACTTCTTCCCAAGGCAAGGGCATTAACTGACTATAAAAGTCCAGTTTTCACCCTTATCAAAATAGGCTGGAATTTCCAGGTTCGATCGTAGCGCCACCAGTGGCTATTATGAGTTATGTCCATTCTATGTCCCTCCTATTGACCAATCAGATTCCACATCTCATATCACTTTCATTTGCTTCAAACAAAATGGCCGCACCCAGTCATGACAATCTGATCAGTAATCAAGATCTAAACTGTAATATAACAGGTCTTACCTCACGAAGTGCATCAAATTACTTGAGCACCTTGATTAAAAACATGAAAACATTTGCAAAAATATATGTCGACACCAACTGGCGCTAAACATGCTTTGCAAACCCTTCAGTCGACCGAAATGTGCATGTTGTATCAAAGTTGTTTACGAATTGGATGTCCAGTTCGTTAAGCGATTTTGGACTATGCATACACTTGTAGTCCAGCCAAAATGTAACTCTGGAATTCCAGCCAAGTTCGGCAAGGGTGGAAACTGGACATTTATAGTCAGTTAACTCCCTTGCATCGGGAAGATGGAATAAATGCGGATAACTAACTTTTTGAACTTATGTGCATGATCACTAAATTATGTGCCTGGTACTAGTTGGACCACTAGCTACTCCGACTACATGGATCACTAGCCGTTTCCTTCTTTCTATCACAGTCTGCATAAGGGGACATATCTATCTTCTTCCATCATAAAATCAAGGTAGGATATCGGAGTTTAATTGAATAATTTTGTACACGCCCCTGTCCTACTATTTCTATTCTATCACAATACATTGTGGCCGTCCCAAAAGCATTGCTCCCTGGCTCTGTCTCGAGAACCGCTGGGAATGTGATGTGTAGAATCCCTTCACTGTCGGCGGCTGACGCCCCGTCATGGTCATGACCTGCCATGTAGGCCGACACACATGAGTGTCTGTCGATGACACGCAGGATATCCTCATAGTTCCAGCACAGGCTGGAATAGTCTACGCATGCTTCAGGAAATATGGGGATGTGACCTGGAACACACACAGTACATATGAGACCCTGCCCTGGGTGCTGTGAAGATAGTGAGTGAGTGAGTATGGTTTTACGCCGTTTTTAGCAATATTCCAGCAATATCACGGCGGGGGGCACCAGAAATGGGCTCCACACATTGTACCCATGTCGGGAATCGAACCCGGGTCTTCGGCATGACGAGCGAACGCTTTAACCACTAGGCTACCCGACCGCCCCTGCTGTGACTGATTATTCAAGTAAGATATTACAGTGCGATCAAACAACCACACAGGCAATAATAACTTGTAAAACTGTAATTTGTATTTAAAGATGATTACTAACCTCAGTCTTTCATGTAACAAAGGTTATTTTGATAAACAGAGGACAAGGCCACAACGAAACCATTATTGACCTCACATCTTTTACAAATATACTACCGACAAAAACAAATTGGAACTGATGAAATGATAAAGAAGATGGTGAAGGTGTAATGATGTTAAATTTCTGAAAAATTAATTTTGAGCGTGCAGATCATTATTCAGGTGTCCACCATGTTGGTCGATACATGCATGACACCTTGATAACAAACTGTTGATTACCGGTATTTAAAAAATCAGCCATTATGCCTATTGATATATAATTGTTTCAAATCTGCTGATCATGCTGATCTGTGACCAAGGTTTACAAGACATACTCACCAATAACAATAACGTTTTCTCTGTTAGAGTCTGCTTCCAATAGAACTTGCTCAAGCCATTCAAGTTGCCCACTAGTAAGCCCTCCGTTAAACTCCACAAAGCGTCTGTCTGTTCCCATTCCATGTGGCTGATTTTTATCTGCATTCGGATTTCTCTCTAAGATTCTCTTTGCTTCATCGTGTTCAGGAGTATTTTCAGGAGTACCGATAACACTCAAGTCATAGCAGTCGAGAGCTACAATGCGCAGTGCAGGGGAGGCAAGAAATGTGTAAAATGCCTTCCCTGCTACTCCCTTACAGTTGACACGCGCTGCAGAGTTGAGGGCGGATTTAAGCAGGAAATCTTGAGAGAAGTTGTAACATTCATGATTGCCTATAACATGATAAACAGATTTTCTTAGGCTTGCCAAGGGTGCCATGACCGCCATTAGGGCAGTTCTAGATGCATCATCCTTCTTGTTTTTTCCATCTATAATGTCCCCTAACTGTAGGACAAAGTCAACCTTGGGTTGACAATCTCTCCAGTAGTTTACTGCATTTTTCAGCAGGTTCAACGAGTTTCTGTAGTATCTCTGACGGGTACCCTGGAAATTATAACTGTCATCGATATCAGCATACTGAATATCCGTTATGATGCCAAAAGTAGGGGCAGGAAGAGGCTTTGTTGATGGGGAAGACATCGCTCACACCTGCAATCATGGCAACATCAACTAAAACATAACATTAAAAAAGCAAACAGTTATCAAATTCCACAAAACATATTTCTCTATTACTGGGGGAAAACATTTTGTGAAAACTATTTTGAAATTGTCTTAACAGAAGCCTACATTGACATGCAAAAAGGATCAGTAAACATGGTAAACGTAGACAATTAAAATTAAATAAACAAAGCATTAAAAGATAGCATATGCTACTGTCAAAATCAAAGAGTCTTAATAAACGTTCCCAGATGTTGTTTGCCAGAGGCAGTTCTTTTATCTTGGACTGTATTTTGGCACATGTAAGTCTCAGGTGTTCAATATTTTAAATATAACATCATTTGAAGTATGTTCATGTAAAACATTGAGCTTTCATTATGTTAAGGAGTGGGACTACCCGTATACTACTTTGTTTGGTAGATAAGCTGTTCTATTACGATATACAGAAAGTGATGGTGTAAAATTGCTGACAATAGTACATAACATCGTTTGCTCATGTTGATAATATAGTATCAGTCGGATAGCAAGTCTCAAGATCGTTTTTGCCTTTCAATAATCTGGCTTTGTGTCTCCTACACTATTCTATCATGAGTTTGGTGATAGGATTAGCAGCCAACAACGTCTTACAATTGTAGGTAATTACGCACTTAGCCACTGGAACTCGTATCTTACCTCTGTGGAATTCACAACACCGTCTATACGCACCATTAAAGAATACACAGCAAAGAGCATATCTACGAGCGTTGACGCAAGGGCCCCTTTTTTTTATTATTATGGGAGACGTTATATAAACGCATAGAAGTGCTACAAAAACGCAGTAACACTAGTATAGACCATTATTCATATACTTCACCATCTCAGATGTCAGATCGTGCAACGTTAAAATAACACTTACTGATTAGTGTATGACCGTCTCACCCGGGGCCGTTTCCAAGGCTAAGATTAAATCGAGCGAACGTGAAAGACCTGTAATTTTCGCTACTATTACACCTGAGATCACCGTTTTCTCATGACATTCTCAGAACAAAATACCGATATTTGTTTGCTGTTCGTTTTAAGAACTGACACCGTGTCAGACAACGTACAACGTATTGCGTTTGACTTACAGACTTACAACATGACAGGAAATTTCTACACCGGAAATGAGAACATTTCTAACTTTATCCTTCGCGAATGTCTCAAGGGAGGCTACTCTGGAAATGCTAACACAACAACACGTTAAAAACGTCACATGGACTAATGATACTAGTATATGAATGTATCTTAAAGTAAAGTATAACAACGGCATCTTAACAGAATCTTAACGTTAATAACACTAAGCACATAAATTTTCGCGAAAACAGCTACTGAAGGTCAAGCGAAAACCGCACCTTATTTTAATCATAAAGATAAAAACGATTGCTGTAAATAATTCAAATCTCGTATCCAGTGCCCCCTGGTGGTGATGAAAATCCAAGATATACAGCATTGTTGCAATTGACCCTGAATAAATTACTGTGATAATTCGTATAAATGTAACAGATAATTATGATATATGGAGTTTAGATTGATATCATGAAGTATTTCCATCATGTTGGTGGCCACCAGGTGGCGCCGCTGAGGTGGATCCATATCCAGCCATGTTCGGAATGGATCAATGTATAAGTGTGCCAAGTTTGGCGCTTTTCACCCAAAGTGCAAAATTTTGACAACACCCAACCCAACCAATAAGGTCAATGTCATCTGTTGATTCTATTTTTGTCACTATATTTCAACCATGTTTCACAGTTCTTCACATATTTTAAACACGTATGAGCTATTTAATAATAATAATAACAACAACAACAACAATAACGATAATAGTTCTAAGTAAATTTGTTATGCGTTTAACTCCATACACTAGGTGAATGCTCACAGCGCTATATGAAACAGGGTAAAACTCTGCTTATACAAGATCATAGATACATGACAAATAGATGTGGCAGCTGGTGTTGAATGTCTTGAGATGGGACTGGCAAATTGTTAGAGTTTCTGCTTCTTCACAAGTGATGGGAGACGGTTCCTTAGAACCGGAGCTATATAGGAAAATGACATCTGCCCAGATCTTGTCAGTTTAGTCTATACAAAGGTATACAAAGGAGATGTTTCTCAGGAGAACGGAGGGATCTAGATGGTTGATATACCTGGATACGGTCAGATAAGTAGGAAGGTGCGGACTGGTTGTAGCAGTGGTACGCTAAGGTCAGGATCTTGTACCGTATTCGGGCTTCCACTGTGAGCCAGTGAAGATCGATACGCACTGGTGTTTGGATTCTTGACACAATCCTTGTTGCCATGTTTTGAATACGTTGTAATCTGATTAACTGCTCTTTGGAGATGTTACAAAGTAGCGTATTGCAATTATCGAGTCTTGGGAGCACAAGCATATGCGTAGCGTCAGTAGAAAGAAGGTGTGTGATTGCTCCGATACTTCTAAGGTGGAAATGTTCTGCAAATCTTTGAGATGTATTGTTCCATAGAGAGTTCACTGCCAAGAAGGACGCCAAGATTTTTACGGCGTCCGATAACTTTATTTCAGATTGTCCAACATTTACTTGCCATATTTGGCATGTTAATAAGATAATCTGAATTAGTGATTGAACTTGACATCTTTTACATACTGCATCATCATTATTCAACCCACATTAGCCTTTACGTACTTTCTGGATGCCGAAGCGTTTTCGCCAACTTCTAAATTTGGATTAAAATCTTCTATAGCTTAATGATGACGTTTTCCCAAACCGGTGCATTTTTCTCTCGGAGACGTTTTGCTGAGATGCCGTTTTAGCTATAACACCATAGCTATATATATATGATTAAAGTTACAATATCGTTTTCCTTCAGCGTGAATTGAAAAGCACTTTCAAGACTATGATATGGCAGCCCTAGCACGTTTGTTTCAAGTTCGTCAAACACAATCTTGTTTTTTTCCGTAAGAATGCATGTTATTATCAGTTTCTCACATAACACTTTTTGTTTCTTTTGTTGTTGTTGTTGTTGTTGTTGTTGTTTAACGCCGCACTCACCAATATTTCAGTTGTAGGACAGCGGCCTGTAAATAATCGAGTCTGGATCAGGCAACCCAGAGACTGATTCCATGAGCATCGTCCTCGCAGTTTGAATACGATGACATGCATCAACCAAGTCAGCGAGTCTGACCACCCCGATCCCGTTAGTCGCCTCTTACGACAAGCATGGGTTGCTGAAGACGAATGCTAATACGACCATTTTTTAGTGTCGTTTCTTTCCCATCAAAGAGAATCGCAGGAACGAAGAGGAACGAGTCTATTTAGCCGCTAATTAAGTGTGGGTGAGGGCTGTTTAACAACGCAGTCACCACGACGCTCTGGCCGAACAAACCAGTGACTAAAATCATTGGCCATCAGACAACTACAAGATAGATAACAATACAGACACATTGTAATACAAAAGTGAAAAACGAAATACTCATATTGTTATGTTACATTGTTTGTGGAATATGCTTTTTAATCATGCAGCCCCTAAAGCAAAACACAAAATTACGGGCTGTATGACTGATTCAAAATACTTAAAAAACGTAGTCTACATTGTATAATGTCTTTGAAAGGCATTTAGAAGTGATACACATAAGGAAGAGAATATATGGATGTCAACTTCTTTATCAATGCTAATTACCCCCGGCCTCCCGTTTGCCCAATGTCCATTGCCTTACTATGATAACTTAAGTACTGACTTCCATACCATGAGCGCTAATTATCGTAAAGTGTTGGCTCCCATTGTCCATTGCCTATCAGCGCCAGTCATCTGTTGGCTCCCTTGTTAGTTTCTACCCTTTGTTATTTTCCACCTTTTGTTATCTTATTAATTTTGTTGTCCTTACCTGTACATATATATATATATATACTCTCTACATCATGGCATTCATTCACCTGATGAAAGAGTAAGCATATCCTCCGAAACGTTGTGTTCCTCATAATAAAGAAGTTGACATCCAAATATTCTCTTCCTTACATTGTGTAACATTTAAACTCTCACCCTGGGCTCTACAGGTAACACACGTCTCCGCCGATTCAGTGCATCTACATACGTTCAGTCCTACATCTCTGGAGACGCCAATTGAAGAGTTGAACACCAAGATGTAACACATTGAGAGTCAATACGTAACAACGTGCCTATCGCATGCATCTTGTATGTTTTCACGTGTGTTGCAATGTAGTAAAAGATGATACTAACATCATATATAAGCCGTGGCTTTGCAAAAGCTTGGCAATATTGTTGTATGTTTCAAAATTGCCGAAAACTGTTATGTGGTAGTAGAGAGTGTTGGTGGTCGCGAGGGTCAGTTGCAGCAAACGAAGCGCTCGTACAATATCGAGTACTGACGTGGTACGCCTCGGTAAATTAGCGTCAGCGTCATTGGTTGTTTGTAAATAACTCCGGGACAGACTCCACTATTCGAGCAGTTTCGTTAGGTGATAGTTTCTAGAAGGCTGATTGTACCTATATAAGACTAAGGCGGTTCGAGACCTTTCACCGCGTCCTGCCAGTTTCCAATACTATTCCGAATTTAAGAACGGAGCATGATCCACAGTCAAGACATCTGCCAGCGACTTAATTATGGACATTCGTGATTTCACTGACATTTATCATATGGCCTGCTACATATTGGTTCTGTCACTTAATTGATCCATTGGATCGCCTTTGTGGATTGTGTGGGTAGTAAATACTTTATTACATATTCTGTACACAGTTGAACCGCCCACACAAAGTACAAGAAATACTGTGGACATTCCATCCCCATAGGTAATAAATCCTTTGCGATTCCTTTTAAATCTTCAATGATTTCCTTTGAATCCTTGAGATGTCAACACGTCTGTCATGGGAGAACCTGCGGTATTGAATGACAGGAAGTACATTTTTAAAATCAGGAAGATACCCTGAGCATTCTGACACGTATTTTTAACCAGGAAAATACCAAAAATGTAGTAAAAAAAAGAAAGAACAAAAGTTAAATATTCAAAATACCAAACTGAACTGAAGGAATTTCTTTGAATAAAAAAATGTCAAAATAGAAAGTAACAGATTGGAAAACTAATACAGTGTGTTTCAACACAATGTGTTAATTATTCATTGATCGTGTATGGTCCTTACGGATTTCACAATTTCTTTCTGCATGAACCGATTCCTGAGTCAACTTCTGCGTTCTTCTGGGGCGGTCGGGTAGCCTAGTGGTTAAAGCGTTCGCTCGTCACGCCGAAGACCCGGGTTCGATTCCCGACATGGGTACAATGTGTGAAGCCCATTTCTGGTGTCCCCCGCCGTGATATTGCTGGAATATTGCTAAAAGCGGCGTAAAACCAAACTCACTCACTCACTCACTCACTCTGCGTTCTTCTCAATTTAGAAATCACCTCGTAACAACCTGCATGTTTCTCTCCGAGTGGAAGAGATGAATAGAGTATTGGGTACCAATAACACATTTTTCCTGGACATGCAGAGAACAATTATTTTTTACAGGACGTCCCGCGGAAACCCGTGGCACAATTATTTTTACATGTGTTTTCAGGAACAAATTATCTTGGTAACAAAATAGCCTTTGACGAGGCCCGTTATAATGGTTATTGAGTATTGATGTGCGCGCGCATGGCACGTGAGAACATATTTATGGACCTGAATTCGGTCACCTTTAACGATTCTCTAAAACAATATGGTTGTTGTCTTTCCAAATAATCCCAGAGTTTGTCTTCCAGCTATGTCTTTGAGCAACCGGTACCTTGCGAAATGTAGCTGGCCTTTGTCACATGTATAGTGTTACCAATATATGCATGTATCCATACCAATATATGCATGTATCCATACCAATACATGCATGTATCCATGTGGGTAAGTGATTGAGTGTGTGTTGGGGGATGGTTGGGTTGGCGAGTGATTGATTAAGTATGATTTTACGTCGTTTTGGTAATAATCGGGCCACATTAAACCAGGAATTGGCTATATACATTGTAGGTATGTGGGGAATCGAACCCATTTCTTTGAAGCGACCAAGGAACACTTCATCTACTTGACTCCCAAACCGACATGAAGTATGTGAAAATTTTCCATTATCTTGAAAAAGTACACCTACGGCTTTCGAAACGTAGCCTCATTTAGGAAAACTACGCCAGTCTCTGTTGTCTATGGGGATTTTGGACGTTATCTTTTTCATCTTCCACTCACTGCCTCTGGACCACATGTATTAGCGGTAAATATTCACAATTATCATTGGCGGCATTCTCGTGGGGTATTAAACTGGCCCCAAACCCCAATGCTCAGTTTATGTTCCGCATAAAATACTTTTTCCTGTACCTAGCTATTTGCATCCTGTAAGTGCTACCCACGTGATACAATTTACGTTATACCACGTGGTGCTGAAAGTTAATTATCGATAGCCATTATCTGGGACACTGTAAGCATAAATGGACAAGCCTCATTAAAATATTAAACGCAAACCTGATAGGGATCATCAACTGTGGTATTCTAACGTAACCAGCTCGCACTGAGGGGAAACCTATGGCTTATTTAAAAATATAATCTTTCGAACCCTCCATTTTATCTCCGACAAAAACTCAATATCGTTCAGATGCTGTGGTCATAATGTACCCCTAGCGAGGGTTGATGTAAACACAGCCGCGCTGTAAGATTATTTAAAACCTGACTGTGTTAAAGACTTGATCTTAGATACAGTTCCATACATATTTACATGCAGGCGCGGTACTGCCTGGGACGCAGTTACGCAACCGATTTCACACAAGCAGCCACACCGCTGGACGATTGCTGAGTGCGGCGTATAACAGCAAACAAAACAGCACTTCCCAATCTGCCTCTTGTATGTTTTTGGTAATGTCGCAGTAAACTAGTTTACTGAAATCTGTTGGAAGGTGACTCGTGAAGATCCGGGTAGAGAATAGGTCTTCAGTAGCCTATGCTTGCCGTAAGAGGCGACCATGCTTATCGTAACAGGCGACTAACGGGATCGGTTGGTCAGCCTCGCTGACTTGGTTGAAGCATGTCATCGTATTCCAATTGCGTGGATCGATACTTATGATGTCAATCACTGGATTGTCTGTCCCAGACACAATTATTAACAGACCGCCGTCATATAGCTGGAATATTGGTGAGCGCGGCGTTAAACATCAGACAAACAGAATGCGGGTAATATTGTTAATGTCTTTCAAAATTGCTGATGCATCACTAGACTATAACAAGTGGTAGAACGTCCGCCCGGAGAACGGAAGGTCCGGAGTCGATTCCCGGCCGCGTCATATCAAAAGGCGTTAGAAGATGGTATTTCTTGCTACCCTGTCTGGCGCTCGGCTTTAAGTGGGTAAAACAAGGACTGTTTGGCTCGGAGTCAGTATACTGTGTCTGAGTGGGGTATTCATGTTAAAATGCGGCATGGTATCTCAGTGGGCGAGCACTATACAATCGGCATCAGTCAGGACTAGTACAAGCAGCCACACACACACGTGCATGCATGTCGCTATAAAGTGCACAAATCTTGGATGCGACTTTTAACCCCATTTAACTTCACCTCAAAACGGCAGGGACAAATTTCCACATTGAAAGCTTGCCCTTCTTGTTTAACGGTGAGAATGTGAAAGCTGATTGATTTGGCAATAAACAGAGATTATTAACTGAGTGCGTATTCTTGTCGTCAATGTCATATATTAGGAATGAAAATTGTATAATGCGGGCTTGGCCAGAGAACTGCTGGCGATGAGAGTTAACCCATACTTTATTTCTATAATTCCAGTAAGTGTTATTTTTTCCAATTCATTTGCGTGCTGAGAGAAGCGAACATAAAATCTCACGTTAGCGTCACCTTACAAGGATCGCTTGTTTCACCGCGTGGTCAGGTGCATCAAGCACTTGGGAAAGCTGTATAATTTGAAAAACAATATACGTACCCTGATGGTGGATGGCTGTAATGAAAGGTCCTGATTTAACCATCACTGCAGCCTGTAAATAATCGAGTACCCTCACCAACGGGAAACTATGTCGCAGAATCAGCTCGGAGCAAATCACTGAGACTGATCACTAAATGTTATTTAGGCGGGTTTCACGAAAGAGATATTTGGGTCCTATTTTCCCCAGTCATCCACACGAGGGAAGCCAGGGAAAACGACAGGCTATTTGTAATGACGAAGAATATTAACCCTAGCGTTATGTAGACAGTAGTACGTGAGGGAACTCGTCGTGGGTGGTACGATTGAATTATTTTAAAATGTAACGTCGCATTGGTATTATTTCAGCAATATAGAGACGAAGTGGTACGAACGCATATATCTTTGTGAGGGTAGATCAAGGTAGATACCTTGCAACGGGTAGATGCAGATGTGCATCTTTTATGGGTTTAAAAACTTGTTCCCAGATCGTGTAGCTGTGGTGATAATGTTCTCATTTACTAAAATATTCTCCTTAACATCCATCTCCACTTTCTCATCACTCCGCTTGGCATCAATGAATGAGGCTCCTCGCAGAGTGAACAGGTCATGTATATGTATTGTTATTTAAGTGAAACTTTACATCCACCTTGCTGCGGCTGCTGATAGATTGGGCCATTAGAGTCACCACAGTCCTGCACGAGGAGGAAGCTGTGTCCAGGGAATACCTGTGATTGATAGAATCTCGCCATCGTGTAACGTATGTAGTCGGAAAGGCGGTTCGCAATTCAGATTGTAGAATTTGTGCACGGCATTCGTGTTGACAGATGAAATAATTTGAGAATTGCCTGTCTGGGCTTGAACACTTGGTTGAATGATATCGTCTCAGAGTGTACAACGTCCATTGCCACGTGTTGCAGGGACTGCCAATCTGGGCTTGAACACTTGCTTGAATGATATCGTCTCAGAGTGTACAACGTCTATTGCCACGTGTTGCAGGGACTGCCAATCAGGGCTTGAACACTTGGTTGAATGATATCGTCTCAGAGTGTACAACGTCTATTGCCACGTGTTGCAGGGTCTGCCAATCTGGGCTTGAACACTTGGTTGAATGATATCGTCTCAGAGTGTACAACGTTTATTGCCACGTGTTGCAGGGACTGCCAATCTGGGCTTTAACACTTGGTTAAATGATATCGTCTCAGAGTGTACAACGTCCATTGCCACGTGTTGCAGGGACTGCCAATCTGGGCTTGAACACTTGGTTGAATGATATCGTCTCAGAGTGTACAACGTCTATTGCCACTTGTTGCAGGACTGCCAATCTGGGCTTGAACACTTGGTTGAATGATATCGTCTCAGAGTGTACAACGTCTATTGCCACGTGTTGTGCAGGGACTGCCAATCTGGGCTTGAACACTTGGTTGAATGATATCGTCTCAGAGTGTACAACGTCTATTGCCACGTGTTGTGCAGGGACTGCCAATCTGGGCTTGAACACTTGCTTGAATGATATCGTCTCAGAGTGTACAACGTCTATTGCCACGTGTTGCAGGGACTGCCAATCTGGGCTTGAACACTTGGTTAAATGATATCGTCTCAGAGTGTACAACGTCTATTGCCACGCGTTGCAGGGACTGCCAATCTGGGCTTGAACACTTGCTTGAATGATATCGTCTCAGAGTGTACAACGTTTATTGCCACGCATTGCAGGGACTGCCAATCTGGGCTTGAACACTTGCTTGAATGATATCGTCTCAGAGTGTACAACGTCTATTGCCACGTGTTGCAGGGACTGCCAATCTGGGCTTGAACACTTGGTTGAATGATATCGTCTCAGAGTGTACAACGTCTATTGCCACGTGTTGCAGGGACTGCCACCTGGGCTTGAACACTTGGTTGAATGATATCGTCTCAGAGTGTACAACGTTTATTGCCACGTGTTGCAGGAACTGTAAGTCTGGGTTTGATATCGCCTGAGCGTGTGCAACGTCTATGGTTGTTTGATAACGTCTCAGGGCGTTTTGGATAGCGTTTTGTGTGTGGATAGTGTTTCGTGTGTGGATAGTGCTGCACAGGTAGAAGTTGTTCCTGTTCTTCTACAGACTCAGTCCTACAGCAGCCATATGCATACCCATGTGAATGGAGATCTATGCATGCTGCCATGAGCATGACGCGTATTTCTCTGACACGGCTTCTAAAGATGTTGCTGTGAGTCCAGTTTTTTCGCATCGATATACGTGTATGCGGGACGAGCTATTTTGTTACGATACAGTTATACTA
Organism: Haliotis rufescens; assembly: GCF_023055435.1. Lineage (NCBI taxonomy): Eukaryota > Metazoa > Mollusca > Gastropoda > Lepetellida > Haliotidae > Haliotis > Haliotis rufescens. The sequence goes on along the minus strand of NW_025963891.1, from coordinate 4,681,464 downwards.
CTCCCTCTACTCTCTGCAAATAGCTAACAGGTTGCTGATGCAATAACCACCTCCCCACTCACACACTGACATTGTTGTGGTTCCATATATTCTGACACCCTGAACAGTTAAAAGGGACATCACATTCCAACTGTTCGTCCCCTGTGAGATAGCAATCACAAAATACATTTGTCATATTTTATCTAACGGTTTAATTTCATAACGACATCCCAAATACCCCGAGAATGCCGCCGGCGCTATAAACTCCCTTCGCTGACTGATAACACTAAGACCGACCGGAGGGAGGAGCGCTCACCGCTACCTGCCCTGTAGGGAGTTTTGCTCCATCTCGCGTTAAGTCAATGTGATAGTATCTGGCGGGAGCGCTGGCTGATCATGGATAAAGAGTGGCAGGAATGTAATAAAAGTTTAACAAGGTTGTTTAGAGAGATATGATTGAATGGATAGCCCGGGGCAGAGGTCATGTAACTAATATGCAAACCGCGGTACAGAAAGCATGTGTTCCATGTTGATTCTCGGGCATTTGACCTGAACGTGTGCCTTGTCTCGATGGGTTAATTTGAAAACACCACTCACAGTTATTCACACCTCGTCAGTTTTGGAGTTATCGTTGTAAATGAATATTAAATAATGAATTTAACCCAAAAAATATTTTTCAAGATTTGACAATGACAGCTAGGTGTCGAGGATTTCAGAATTTCAAGCAGGAAATTGTAGTGAAATAAGACATAACAATTATTCTCTATCTCATAAATTGATATTGTCAATGACATGTTTGATAGGCATTTCTTAGAAACTGACGGATGACAAAGAAGACAAATGTTTATTGCTAACAACGTCTTTATTATACTGCTGGTCTAACCCTGAGATCCAGCACCTTCACTCATCTCAACATTTAGTGTCATTTACCCAGCCAAACTCATCGACAAAGTCATCTCCTCTATACTCAATACCAGACCTTGATCTACCATCAAACCTGAACCAGTGCTCTTCCGCACCCCCCCCCCCCCCCTTCATAGGAAAGCTTTCCACTTCATCAGCGTCCCCCTCAAACAGCAAGCCAACCTATATCACCAGCTCCGTCCAACTTAATATCCTACTAAGAGCCAACGACAGAAACAACACCAAACCCTAAGTAAGTACCCAAAGGTTTTGTTTATGAAAATGACTATAACTGTGAACCATCATATGTAGGTGATACATCCAACACCAGGGCCCACTTGCACAAAGCGATCTTAGCGCCAAGACTATCGTAAGCCTATGTTAAAGTATGGGAGTTACCATCATCTTAGCACTAAGATCGATTTGTGCAAGTGGACCCTGAACTAAAGAACACGAAACTTCACCCATCAAATCAGACAGTAAATCAGCCGTCTCGGACCAACACCGCAACGGGGTCTTCCCAGTTAGTTCACAACTGAAATTCGGGTGGACTAAGCAGATTAGGGCTGGGGGATTAAGTCTGTTCTAGATCGCTAGAAGGTCAAAAACTTAGAAGCTGAAGTTAGGATTTGACAGTTGAATTTTGAGTGAACACCTATCACCTAGAAAAGTTCTGATTACCAATCAAGCTGTGTTAGAGCATATATCGTGAGTGATAATCAACTGTATCTGTTGTTGTTACTTAACACCACCAACCATGTGGAAGGATGGCACCACCCCCTGAATACCAACATAGGTCACCCCCTCCCGAAATTCTACAAGTTCTTCAACTCCAAGAAAACCCAAATGTCCAAGCATCTGAAAACTATTATATATTTTGTACATAAAATAAATCTCTATGTAAAAATAAAAGCGTTTTATTATTTTTCAAACAAACTACGTCTGGTGTCTGCAATGGTCAGGAGAGGGAACATACTACACTATAAACCCCCATTGTTCAGCCAATTAACGCCTGTGGATTTTTTAGTATAACTGGGGACTCAGCAACTGTCCGAATTAAAACATCAACTGGGAAAACATCTCAATCCTCTCTTACAGTCTCCATGACTTCTCTAAAAGAAGACTAGCAGAAGCAGCCCAGATTCGCTGCCACAAGCCTTCCATCAACAGAGATCAAGACTATTTCATCCCATCCGCCTTCTAAGAACTACATCCGATAGTTTTTCTAATCATCCCACCGGAATAATTTGATTCGGTTTAACTTGGTTCTGGCTTCGTCGTGTGTTCTCTGTCCATCTTGTTGTTACAATATCACCCTTCTGTAGTTATTAGTTACCTACTCATGTTAATCCCACTCATGGATTATAATTGTTGTTACTGTTAATCCTTCACCTACCACATAATTAAGTACTATGTTTAATATTCCGTTTGTGTGACAACGGTGTAAGGATCTATACCGAAACCTCACTGTGACAGTGTATTATAATAAAGAAGTTACATATATAAACCTTGGTCTACTTTGATATTTTCAATGTTAGGGGATTGGACTTGAAGATCCGGGGACATGCGTGCGCATTCTACCGGAAGTTGACAACAACCACAGTGCTTGTACCCACCTACTAACGTTAGGCGCAGGCACCGGGCCACAGAGTGGAGGGTATTTTTGCTTAAGGCAGTATATCATTCCAGTGACATATGCCCAATCATCCGATAAATATTCATGTTTTGGTTGGATCACAGGCTTAGACCTGTCACTGCCTTGAGAGAGGTCAGGTAAGACTGGGATAGGAGATCGAGAGTGTCGTCTGCCAGAGGTCGATGACGCTCATTTTGGCATATTTCCACACCACTCAGGGGCATGTCCAAAGCGCTATTATTACCCCGGTCACTGGATCAGTATGCACTCAACAATCATTCTCATCTCCCTAGGGGGGTATACAACCCAAGCTGCCTGTTAGGCTGGAAGGTCAACAGTCACATATGGACAGTATTCTAGTTACTCCCGAGATTTTTGTTTGTTGCTTAGCGCCGCAATCACACATATTTAAGCTATTTGACGACGTTCAGTAAATAATCAAGTCTGGACCAGACAGTCCAGTGATTGACATCATGAGCATCGATCCATGCAATTGGAATACCATGACATGCATCAACCATGTCAGCAAGCCTGACCACCCGTCACTCGCTTTTACGACAAGCATGGGTTGCTGACAGCGTATTCTACCCCGGATCTTCACGGGTCTATTCCTTAGAAGATTGGATGATATTAACATGTTAGGGTGTGTCCACTTTTTGTCAGTGTTTGTTTCGTGAAGGTGTCTTGCTTGTGCCGAACTGTCCACTTAACCGTGCCATTGATGTCCGATGCACTATCAGCACCGGCTCTATAAGAGACTTACTGGAAGAGAATTTCATAGCCATGTACTAAACTTCGCGATGGTAAAACCAGTAGCACAGAGCAGGGTTAAACAGTACCGACTTGGCTGTGCACGTCAGCACGTTTGTACAACTAATCACGATCTTATTACAAAACTGGCACACTTACTTTGAAGTGTAAAAACCCCGTCCTGCCTGCACACGTTTCCTTTCGAATTTTCTAGTGTGTATTGGCTCTAGGAGGAGGAGTTTGTCCTTTCATTTCCGAGAAAGGCGGCTTGCTGCGCGCATGCGTCAATCTAGTTGTCCCTTAGACAAGAGTTGAATGTACGTGTTGTCAAAACACTTCCATCATACCTCGAACACGAGCTGGGATCAAAGCGGAACATCACAGTCTATCATCAGGTGAAGGAGGGTGGAGCGAGGAGGGCTCGCACCATTACTTCTGTCTACTTGATCTCCTCACAGTCACGGGGCAATGCCGGTCGTGTGTCACGTGATGAGTCATGTGATCTGATGGGGAAGTACCGGAACTCAAGAATACGACTGCAAGAGTCCTCTTGAAAATACGAAAGGGTCGCCTCGGATTGAATCGATATCATTACATTGGTGCCAAACAGTTTGTCTCTTTGAACTCAGTTCCTGGTGATGGTACTGCTCCTTGTATCATCTTGAAGGTCAAACGAGTATGAGGTGAGGTGAGATGAAATGGAGTTTAAGGTCGCATCCAAGATCATTGCACTTATATAGCGACGTGCATGTACGTGTGTGTGTGCTTGTACTAGTCCGGACTGATGCCGATTTATAGTGGTTACCAATGAGATACCATGCCGCAGTTTAACATGAATACCCCACTCAGACATAGTATATTGACACCGAGCCGACCAGTCCTTGTTTTAGCCCCTTAATGCCGAGTGCCAGACAGGGTAACAACAAGTACCATCTTTTAACGTCCGCTCTCCGGGCGGACGCTCTTCCATTAGACCACAGAGGCGGTCTGAAAGGAGTATTATGGTTTAACGCCTGTTATGACTATCTCAGTCATGTCACGGCAGACCCCCCCCCCCCCCTCCCCGCTTCATATTGTACCCATATGGAGATGAAACCCAGGTTCTCTGCGTGTCGAGCCAACGCATGTACAACTGGGCTACCCTTGAAATACATCGAAGGTAAAATAGGATGATGGTCTCTCACCCCCAGGGCCCACTTGCACAAAGCGATCTTAGCGCTACGACTATCGTAAGCCTATGTTAAAGCATGTGAGTTACGATCATCTTAGCGCTAATATCGCCTTGTGCAAGTGGGCCCTGGTAACACGAATCAAAACTAAGGGGTTCCCTGTCTTCTGTTAACACCACGAAGTCAAAACGAAGGAAACAGTTTTTATCCAGTTGCCACAGTTGACCACACACCAACACCCCGCCAACCCCAGGACCCACGCGTTTGCGCCATCGAAAAACACCTTACGACAGTTTCAGGTATTTTTCAAATCTATTTCAAATAGTTTTAATTAAATTTACAACACATTGATTTCTATATGTGATGTGGTGAAGGCAACTAAATGTACTCATGTGTACACCTCCATGTATAGTTATCTAAATCATCACTAGACAAATGGCAAAGTAGACGCAATTTATGGATAACAACTTCTTTAATACTGTAAAGGCGACGTTTCGGTATATATCCTGATACCGTTGCCAAGCAGTCTTGCTTTATAACGGTATAAGGATATATACCGAAACATCGCCTTTACGGTATTATTTGTTTGTTTTGTTTGTTTGTTTGTTTAACGCCGCACTCAGGAATGTTCCAGCTATATGACGGCGGTCTGTAAATAATCGAGTCTGGACCAGACAATCCAGTGATTGACATCATGAGCATCGATCCCTCAATTGGGATCGATGACATGTATCAACCAAGCCAGCGAGCCTGACCACCCGATCCCGTTAGTCACCTTTTACGACAATCATAGTCGCCTTTTAAGGCAAGCATGGGTTGCTGAAGACCTATTCTACCCCGGAATCTTCACGGGTCCTTTACGGTATTAAAGAAGTTGTTATCCATAAATTGTGTGTACTCTGTCATCCGTCATCCGCAATGCCTATCAAACAACACTAGACAAATGGTAGCAATAACAGACATTGGAACATAACCGCACAGGACGCTACTGAGTGAAACCATGAAAGCTTTGTGCAGTTGTTGCCATGGTGTTTGAAGAGTAGAGTAGCTGTTGGATTACCGAATGACGTACAGTAATGACGAAATACCATAACAATGGGAGCTTCCTCGCTCTCACACGGTCTCACGCGCAGTTTAATCACCTATAAGGTTTGGCTTCAATAATTGAAAACGTTTGGGAATTTATGCTCAAATACAAGTAAGTTCATTTCTGTCCTGTTACATTTCTGCCGCTGATCTCTCGTGTGCTGCACATTACAGTGAAATACAAACAGCCAACCTATCACATTGCCCGGCCTAGTATTGCACCAAGGTGTATTTCTACCTCCGCCGGGGACTATTTCTTCTCACATATCTCTACTGCGTATTAATATCTGACATATTTACGACATGCATGACCTTCCAACGAAATTACTGCACACTTTATCAAATGATTTTACTTTTGGTTTGTGATTGGTATTCATTTAAGCACACATGTATATCAGATTACGTCATATCGAACACAGTGGTTCATCCTCCTACATCACGAGAGTGTTTTCTGGCCTGAGGAGGAAGAGTGGAACAGCCGTGTTTGTATCAATTCGTTCAATCACTAATTCTTAAGCATTTAAATGCTTCGTACATAATTACCCAAGGGTCCTTCACAACCAAAACATCTCACCAAGGACGACACGATTATATACAGTTACGGTCACGGGGCGTCCTGGTGTTGTGCAACGGAATTTGTTAAGGTAAAGTGATAGGCTTCGGCGTGCGCCTAACGAAAACAAGGTACATTTTCGTGAATGTGGAGGCGGTGGCTCCCTGCACCCTGCTCCCTGCTCCGTGAATCAACTCGTATAACACCTTCACGTCCAGGCGCCCATCCTCGATCATCCAGTGTGTCATGTCTCCATTCTGTAATGATATATACCATTTCCCTAAATAGAATGGAGAATTCATACACTCAGTAATCGGGGATGTTACCTTTATTGTATTGCCCATTGTTCTTTTGTTGAAAAGATTGGGCTTTATAGTTAATAAAGCCTCATCCCCAATGTAGATTACAGGTAGGAATTGACTTTACAGACTATATCAGAAGTCTATCCCTGTGTAGAATGCAGGTAGATGTATGACGCTGCTTTACAGGATATATCAGAAGTATATCCCCGTATAGAATACAGGTAGATGTATGACACTTCTTGACAGGACATATCAAGAGTATATCCCCGTATAGAATACAGGTAGATGTATGACACATCTTTACAGGATATAACAGAAGTCTATCCCTGTGTAGAAAACAGCTAGCTGTATGACACGGTTACAGGATATATCAGAAGTATACCCCCCTATAGAATACAGGTAGATGTATGACACTTCTTGACAGGACATATCAGAAGTATATCCCCGTATAGAATACAGGTAGATGTATGACACGGTTACAGGATATATCAGAAGTATATCCCCGTATAGAATACAGGTAGATGTATGACACTTCTTTACAGGATATAACAGAAGTCTATCCCTGTGTAGAATACAGGCAGATATATGACACGGTTACAGGATATATCAGAAGTATATCCCCCTATAGAATACAGGTAGATGTATGACACTTCTTTACAGGATATAACAGAAGTCTATCCCTGTGTAGAATACAGGCAGATATATGACACGGTTACAGGATATATCAGAAGTCTATCCCTGTGTAGAATACAGGTAGATGTATGACACTTCTTTACAGGATATATCAGAAGTCTATCTCTGTGTAGAATACAGGTAGATGTATGACACGGTTACAGGATATATCAGAAGTTTACCTCCCTATAGAATACAGGTAGATGTATGACACTTCTTGACAGGACATATCAGAAGTCTATCCCTGTGTAAAATACAGGTAGATGTATGACACTTCTTTACAGGATATATCAGAAGTCTATCCCCGTATAGAATACAGGTAGATGTATGACACGGTTACAGGATATATCAGAAGTATATCCCCGTATAGAATACAGGTAGATGTATGACACGGTTACAGGATATATCAGAAGTATAGACAGTATTATAGAATACAGGTAGATGTATGACACGGTTACAGGATATATCAGAAGTATATCCCCGTATAGAATACAGGTAGATGTATGACACGGTTACAGGATATATCAGAAGTATATCCCCGTATAGAATACAGGTAGATGTATGACACGGTTACAGGTTATATCAGAAGTAAAGACAGTGTTATAGAATACAGGTAGATGTATGACACGGTTACAGGATATATCAGAAGTATATCCCCGTATAGAATACAGGTAGATGTATGACACTTCTTGACAGGACATATCAAGAGTATATCCCCGTATAGAATACAGGTAGATGTATGACACGGGTACAGGATATATCAGAAGTATAGACAGTATTATAGAATACAGGTAGATGTATGACACGGTTACAGGATATATCAGAAGTATAGACAGTATTATAGAATACAGGTAGATGTTTGACACGGTTACAGGATATATCAGAAGTATAGACAGTATTATAGAATACAGGTAGATGTATGACACGGTTACAGGATATATCAGAAGTATAGACAGTAGTATAGAATACAGGTAGATGTATGACACGGTTACAGGATATATCAGAAGTATATCCCCGTATAGAATACAGGTAGATGTATGACACTTCTTTACAGGATATATCAGAAGTATAGACAGTAGTATAGAATACAGGTAGATGTATGACACGGTTACAGGATATATTAGAAGTATATCCCCGTATAGAATACAGGTAGATGTATGACACTTCTTTACAGGATATATCAGAAGTATATCCCTGTGTAGAATACAGGCAGTTGTCCGACATGGCTTTACAGGATATATCAGAAGAATATCCCTGTGTAGAATACAGGCAGTTGTCGGACATGGCTTTACAAACTTGTTTCTCATCACGGAGGGCCCTGAAAGTGGCGCTGAAACGCAGCACAACTTAAGCCATAATTCGTGTTAGGAATTTCGAAATAGTTTGTCAGGAATGCTAGCGAGATATTTTCACCTGGGAATGATATGAAAACCAGGTCACGTTTCATCCTATATTCTTGTGACGTTCGAGTTCATACGACCCTTGACCGGACAGCCGCGGCACATGATTGGATGATTTATCTCAAGCATGGATTTGATTGGTTAATCTCGATAAACATCTGTCGTAACCTGTAATTTCTGTTTCTGATACAAGTTATGCCTGCCATGCATTACGTTCCGCCAGTGAACGTGCAGCGGCGACCTCAGACACCAACCGCAGGGAAAGTCATTATGAGATAAAGTTTTAAATTATGTCTAATACCATTTACATATAATATCAGCCTTATGTCGAGTGTTCCGACTCAAAAAAGCCGTGATGGTTGCTCGTCCTCGCCACTGTTCATTACATCGAGCGGCGAACGTGGGGATGTTTCATACAGATCTAAGAGACGGTGTTGCGCACGGGATGCTCTTGGGGGATGCGGTATCACATTGATAGCTATTTCCGTATTGAATTATAATCGTGCATAGAGTTATACCAAGGGGGTCTGTTGAGTTAATGAAGTTAGGTAAGACTCGCTCCACGAACCATCCCCGCATAAGATTAAGATCAATAATATCTGATTACGCTTATGGAAATGTGGGTATTACATAAAAAGTCACGTTTCTGAAAATACTTAAGTAAGAGGCTGTTAAACACGAGATTATGGATATAGTTTAGGTGATGCATGTGTTGAAGTTTATTGGCAACAGAGTGGAGCTATTTTAAAGATTTATTGAAATACGTCGGCGAGACGTGTAAACGTTGGAGATATGTCATTAGAGGTATTTGTTGTGGTTATATTAAAGTGTGTGAGGCTGCTATTGGTGTGTTTCTCTCAAAATCATAGACACGGCTGACGGGTGGGTGAAATTAGGGGGCTTCTTTGGTTCACTCAATCATAGATACGGTAGACGGTTCAGTGAAGGGTCCAGTTTGGTTCACTCAATCATAGATACGGTAGACAGTTCAGTGAAGGATCCAGTTTGGTTCAATCAATCACAGATACGTTAGACGGTTCAGTGAAGGGTCCAGTTTGGTTCAATCAATCACAGATACGGTAGACGGTTCAGTGAAGGGTCCAGTTTGGTTCACTCAATCATAGATACGGTAGACGGTTCAGTGAAGGATCCAGTTTGGTTCAATCAATCACAGATACGTTAGACGGTTCAGTGAAGGGTCCAGTTTGGTTCAATCAATCACAGATACGGTAGACGGTTCAGTGAAGGGTCCAGTTTGGTTCACTAAATCATAGATGCGGTAGACGGTTCAGTGAAGGGTCCAGTTTGGTTCACTCAATCACAGATACGGAAGACGGTTCAGTGAAGGGTCCAGTTTGGTCGACTCAATCACAGATACAGTAGACGGTTCAGTGAAGGGTCTACTTTGGTTCAGTAAATCCTCCAAAGATGCGGTAGACGGTTTAGTGAAGGGTCTACTTTGGTTCAGTAAATCCTCCAAAGATACGGTAGACGGTCAGTGGAAGAATCACTTTTGTTCAGTCAATCACAGACACGGCAGACGGTCAGTGGAAGAATTACTTTGGGTTGGTGAATCACAGACACGGTAGACGGTCAGTGGAAGAATTACTTTGGGTTGGTGAATCACAGACACGGTAGACGGTCAGTGGAAGAATTACTTTGGGTTGGTGAACCACAGACACGGTAGACGGTCAGTGGAAGAATTACTTTGGGTTGGTGAATCACAGACACGTTAGACGATCAGTGGAAGAATAACTTTGGGTTGGTGAATCACAGACACGGTAGACGGTCAGTGGAAAAATTACTTTGGGTTGGTGAATCACAGACACGGTAGACGGTCAGTGGAAGAATTACTTTGGGTTGGTGAATCACAGACACGGTAGACGGTCAGTGGAAGAATTACTTTGGGTTGGTGAATCACAGACACGGTAGACGGTCAGTGGAAGAATTACTTTGGTTCAGTCAATCACAGACACGGTAGACGGTCAGTGGAAGAATTACTTTGGGTTGGTGAATCACAGACACGGTAGACGGTCAGTGGAAGAATTACTTTGGTTCAGTCAATCACAGACACGGTAGACGGTCAGTGGAAGAATTACTTTTGGTTGGTGAATCACAGACACGGCAGACGGTCAGTGGAAGAATTACTTTGGGTTGGTGAATCACAGACACGGTAGACGGTCAGTGGAAGAATTACTTTGGTTCAGTCAATCACAGACACGGTAGACGGTCAGTGGAAGAATTACTTTGGGTCAATCTATAACAGACACGTTAGACGGTCAGTGAAGGTATGGGAGTGCTATGAAACAGAACGTCACAGACACAGTAGCTGCACATTCATGTGTATGAATCATGCGACTCGTCAACCGTTGTGACGGCAGCTGGTTCCCCTATTAAGTGTGTTTGTGGGCAGGTCGATGAAACAACAGTTGCTGGCCTCACATGGGTATAGATAACCAGATCAATTAAGACTAGTGGCTGGCCAGAAGGCTGTAGAAACCCTGTGACTACCGCCATCTATCAGGGCTAAATGGCAAAGGAACGACCATTGATCCAGGATGGTCATGCGTCTTTAGCATCGGCGTTGGCAGGGAAGGCGGGCGAAGGAGGTGAGGGGCGGGCATGACGGGGCCATTAATCCTCTAGATTATAGATAGGATGGAGAGGAGTTATCAGATTTCAAACTTAAATTGCAGACGTGACTTTACTGAGTAGGTTAACGGAAACATAACAGTTATTTTTTAATACCTTTTTATAGTTGTACCGCAACATGCAACACCGTTACCATGACGTTCAAAACAAAACTAAATGTAATCACCTGCGGAACAGTAATTACCATGACAACATGAAGAATTGTCATGGTTACATTAACACAGAAAATGGATATTTAGACACAAAAGGAAGTATCACATTTCGTGCGGCGTTAGATCTGGGGAGTAATGACACAGACCATGGTGCACATCTACATGGCTCAGTTTGTCCGTCTACTGATGCGGAAAGGGGTTTAGACAGTGTTTGACTCGCTATCCGCTAACACTGAAATATACAACACTGTCCGAAAAATGTCTTGACAGCTAGGTACACGGGTGGCCCAATCACCTGAGGCGCCGCAAATTCGTCGAGTCTCTCAGGTATTGCCAGAAAGTATGATCGTAGATTTGAATCCCAGATTCTCCCTGACTATGTTTCCAGGTTTATCAGCACCATACCCGTGCTCGTGGGATTCATCTTAGTGGTAAACGTCTAAGACTTCAGGCTACCCTCCCAGCAAGGTGACAGGGCTGGTGTTGTTCGTCAGTGACCTGTTCACAGCTAGGTGACAGGGCTGATGTTGTCTTTCAGTGACCTGTTCACAGCTAGGTGACAGGGCTGATGTTGTCTTTCAGTGACCTGTTCACAGCTAGGTGACAGGGCTGATGTTGTCTTTCAGTGACCTGTTCACAGCTAGGTGACAGGGCTGATGTTGTCCTTCAGTGACCTGTTCTCCATATCCTACATGTGTAGGTAGCCCTTCAGTGACCTGTTCATAGCCCGGTGACAGGGCTGGCGTTGTCCTTCAGTGACCTGTTCTCCATATCCTACATGTGTAGGTAGCCCTTCAGTGACCTGTTCACAGCCAGGTGACAGGGCTGGTGTTGCCCTTCAGTGACCTGTTCACAGCCAGGTGACAGGGCTGGCGTTGTCCTTCAGTGACCTGTTCACAGCCAGGTGACAGGGCTGATGTTGTCCTTCAGTGACCTGTTCACAGTTAGGTGACAGGGCTGGCGTTGTCCTTCAGTGACCTGTTTACAGCCAGGTGACAGGGCTGATGTTGTCCTTCAGTGACCTGTTCACAGCTAGGTGACAGGGCTGGCGTTGTCCTTCAGTGACCTGTTCACAGCCAGGTGACAGGGCTGATGTTGTCCTTCAGTGACCTGTTCACAGCTAGGTGACAGGGCTGGCGTTGTCCTTCAGTGACCTGTTCACAGCCAGGTGACAGGGCTGGCGTTGTCCTTCAGTGACCTGTTCACAGTTAGGTGACAGGGCTGGCGTTGTCCTTCAGTGACCTGTTCACAGCTAGGTGACAGGGCTGGCGTTGTCCTTCAGTGACCTGTTCACAGCCAGGTGACAGGGCTGGCGTTGTCCTTCAGTGACCTGTTCACAGTTAGGTGACAGGGCTGGCGTTGTCCTTCAGTGACCTGTTCATAGCCCGGTGACAGGGCTGATGTTGTCCTTCAGTGACCTGTTCACAGTTAGGTGACATGGCTGATGTTGTTCTTCAGTGACCTGTTCACAGCTAGGTGACAGGGCTGATGTTGTCCTTCAGTGACCTGTTCACAGTTAGGTGACAGGGCTGGCGTTGTCCTTCAGTGACCTGTTCACAGCTAGGTGACAGGGCTGGCGTTGTCCTTCAGTGACCTGTTCACGGCCAGGTGACAGGGCTGGCGTTGTCCTTCAGTGACCTGTTCACAGTTAGGTGACAGGGCTGGCGTTGTCCTTCAGTGACCTGTTCACAGCCCGGTGACAGGGCTGATGTTGTCCTTCAGTGACCTGTTCACAGTTAGGTGACATGGCTGATGTTGTTCGTCAGTGACCTGTTCACAGCTAGGTGACAGGGCTGATGTTGTCCTTCAGTGACCTGTTCACAGTTAGGTGACAGGGCTGGCGTTGTCCTTCAGTGACCTGTTCACAGCCAGGTGACAGGGCTGGCGTTGTCCTTCAGTGACCTGTTCACAGTTAGGTGACAGGGCTGGCGTTGTCCTTGAGTGACTCGTTCACAGCTAGGTGACAGGGCTGGCGTTGTCCTTCAGTGACCTGTTCACAGCCAGGTGACAGGGCTGATGTTGTCCTTTAGTGACCTGTTCATAGCCCGGTGACAGGGCTGGCGTTGTCCTTCAGTGACCTGTTCACAGCCAGGTGACAGGGCTGATGTTGTCCTTCAGTGACCTGTTCATAGCCCGGTGACAGGGCTGATGTTGTCCTTCAGTGACCTCTTCACAGTTAGGTGACAGGGCTGATGTTGTCCTTCAGTGACCTGTTCATAGCCCGGTGACAGGGCTGATGTTGTCCTTCAGTGACCTGTTCACAGCCAGGTGACAGGGCTGATGTTGTCCTTCAGTGACCTGTTCACAGCCCGGTGACAGGGCTGATGTTGTTCTTCAGTGACCTGTTCACAGTCAGGTGACAGGGCTGATGTTGTTCTTCAGTGACCTGTTCACAGCTAGGTGACAGGGGCTGGCGTTGTCCTTCAGTGACCTGTTCTCCATATCCTACATGTGTAGGTAGCCCTTCAGTGACATGTTCTACAGGCGACACGACTGAGTTCCCCACATTCTACATTAGCTAGAACTGACTTTAAGTTGATAAAGGTCCATACATATGATTCCCACACCAAAGAACTCCCATAACGCGAAAGTTAATTCTCATACATTTAGTTGTTATAGTTTAGTTTACAATGAATCTGATACAAGCGACCTCAAGGTGTGCACTGAATGCATTGAACCACAAGCTGTATCGGGAGATAAAATCATGTCTGTAGAAATACTAGTACACATGTAAGGAGACATTACATTACGTTCAGCAGGTGTAAGCTGCTCGCCCGACGTGACCTAACAATATGATGTGCTTTAACAAAGTCATGACAGCATAGAAAATTAACTAAGGACAGTCGTACATATATCGCAGGTTACACTAAAACATTGTGTGTTGAATCTGAGCTATTCAACACTTACTCATTGCTGCATTCCTAAAACATGATTTTCGATGCGCCTTTAAGCATGTGTCGTCAACAGGTCGGCGATATCATGATGTCGCAACATGCTAAACAATTTTCAACCCAAAGTATAAACCCTCACGTTTGAGGTGTTCAATGAATGGCCGATAACAGCACTCCAACCGCTGTGTATTGATTACTTTAGCTCAGATAGTCAAGCATTGGACAGTTGCCACCCCCTGAACCATATGTCTTGTCTGAACACTTATATTTTTTATATTACCTTAAAAACGACTAAATTTGACAGAGAAACACTTTTTGTTTAAATAATTTCAGTTTTGGAAAAATCTTCGATTGTCAATCACAAACATCTCTTGGAGAATCCATTATGTTTCACTTACGCTGGGTTTTCTTTTTCATGTCACAGTGAGGAGTAAGTGTGGCATTCATTTCAAACGGCATTAATCACGGAGAAATGGTGGGTGGTTAATTCTAGGTTAAAGGTTTTTAATCTTGTGGTTCAGCGATATGGCTTTGCAAACCTTGTGTTCGATTGTTGCTAGAGACATGAAAGTGAATTAAGGTACAAATTAACTGTCAATGAAACGTGAAAAATTGTGACGATCACCAAACAGCGACACTTCTTGCAAAACTGGTGTTCAAGTAATGCTTAAGACACGATACAAAGTTTTAGGCTTGAAGTAAATGTCAATGAAACATGAAGTGTTTTTCCCCTCCTGCTTTATAAATGTCCTCAATGAAATGTTCCTTTGACCGAACTGACAGCTCCTGACTGGATCCACCACCAAAGTTATTTAACGACACGTCTTAGCTCCATTAATGCCTGTCTTACCACATCGAGGAATAGGCTGAATCTACCACATTGCACGTTGCCACAGCTTATAAAC
The DNA here is from genome assembly GCF_023055435.1 of Haliotis rufescens. Taxonomy (NCBI): domain Eukaryota; kingdom Metazoa; phylum Mollusca; class Gastropoda; order Lepetellida; family Haliotidae; genus Haliotis; species Haliotis rufescens. The sequence goes on along the minus strand of NW_025963891.1, from coordinate 4,666,414 downwards.
GCACATGGCATGACAGGCAAAGAATCACGTGTCAGTCACTTCAAGTAGAGCAACCATCGCGAAGAGGTGACGGAGGCCCGTTAGGCGGAAGTGTTACCAAAAACCAAGCGACAAACTCTTCTATATTCATAGAAATCTCTTCCAAAAGCAGAGTCAATTGTACGATTCCAACTTCATCATGAGTGTGTCTTTATGAATCACTATCGAATAGTGATGATACAGGTGTTCGCGAAAAGGTGATCGTATCCTGCCCTACCGGTGTGAAGTCTCGTTTCAACAGCAATCATCACTTAGTGAGCGGCATGAGGCAATCAAGGATCCAGACATGCTGCACGGCAGTTTCCAGGCTACATGAACCTGTTGCTGGTGAATATGACGCCCACATCTCCTCATACTTATCAGGATATATCATGAACATGCAACTCCCGATGTTTTGGGTCGAGGTTTAATTGAGTTCAGAGAGAGAGTTTGAAGCCACTTCATGTGTAGGTGGTTGTGCAAAAACCGCGGCTTTCTCTCCCTCTCTCTCTCAATGATCGAGATCAATCTGGTACCAATGGAAAATCGGACCAGACACATGCAGTATTCTTGCTTGCTTCTCACCAACGTCATTCCTGGGTTGAGTGTTTGAGTTACGTAATGGAATTACACAAATCCTAAATACTAACAACACGTCCCCCGGGGAGATTCAGAGCACGGTGACTCTCGCTTCATCATTACTCTGTATGGACATATTTAAGATGAAAATTACAATTTGAATTTGCAACAAAATAGCTTTGATAGTTTAAGAATGGAATGTTTGCCGTGCCTGCAGTGTGAGAGGTTGGTGAATAGGTTTTGCTTTGTCAAGTCTCCTCAGGTCCTCTCAGGTCTCCTCAGGTCCTCCCCGATCGTGGCATACTGCAGATTACTGTCGGGAGAGTAAACACTTAAGCATGACGGGTATTCCTGTCGCACGGTCGGGCTTCACAAATACCTTCAGTACACACTGATGTCAATACAAGGAGATTTGTGTTTTACACCTTTTTTAGAATCAATCCAAAGCAAGCAGACTTCAACTCTTATAGAGATCTCCACAATACGTCCTGGAGAGGTTTTAAGGGATCGTGAAACAAATCATATTTCCCTTGAATATCAAGTTCAAATTAAGCGATCAAAATCAGCTAAGCGTTCATGGAGATCTTCAAGTGACAATAACGAAGAAACTGATTTCCGATAACTGTGGAAGCGTTCTTCTATTCTAGGTTTCCATTTACAGCCGTAGAACCAGAATGCTAATATTCTCAGTGAAAATTAAACTGCCTAAAAGTCTGACTCATCGACAACATTCTCAGCGTTTTCTTGATTACAATTGCTCCTGAAAATGGGCATCGTAAAATGGACTTGTTCGACATTGCCGAGGTCAGATTCTTTTCAGGGAGTCATCCTTTTTTAAATACGGGTATATATTTTAAATATTTATGGTTATTCTCCCAGCAGTGTTTTATTGTCCCACACGTCGATTATTTTTTTAAATACGTGTTATTTTGTGAAGTTCACCACATATCAACTACTTTCATTGCACGAGCAACCAGTCCCATCACACTCCACAATGTGAATGCTGGCAGGTCTATGAAATGTGTATATGCACACAATTTGCGTGAAGTCGTCAGTGTTTGTTTTTCGTCTTCCAAGGCAGTGAGGTAGCCAAGTGGTTAAGCCCGGACTCGATTCCCACATGATTACAATGTGTGAAGTCCATTCCGGCGTTGTCTTCCACTTCATATCAGTACACAGCCACACAAGAGCGGCATGTACGCGACTGAGTCTTCACCAGACAATCCAGTGATAATGGACCAGACCATCCAGTGACACAATAGTGCATGAACTGATTTTGTTGATTTTGGGGTGAGCGAGACCCTCTGGACGCTCACCACGTGTAAGTCAATTCCAGTTCACGTGGGATACGATCCGTGAAGATCCGGGGTAGTGAGTGAGTTAGTGAGTTAAAGTTTAACGTCACATCGGCAATATTTCAGCCATATCGTGACGAAACAAAATTTGACATTAACAATATATTTTAAACTGTATAAAATTCTGCCGACGAAGGGCAGTATAATAACTAGAATATCACAGATTTACATAAAACTAGTTAGAGAGCATGTAAAAATATATTATCATTTTGCAACACAATATAAAAACAGGCTATAGATCGCCAACAACTGAAGGTAGATCACCACGCTTGGGTCCATGGGGACTTACAGTACTTTTGCTACCTGCATGGACCCCAGCTGGATTTACATCATCCCTTCAGTTGTTGGCGATGGCTGACAAATTTAGCCACACATAAAAATAACACATATGATACGATTAAAAAACCATGGTAGAAATAAATATACTTTGAAAGACGTGGTCTTACATACCCTTTCAGGGGGGACAATCATTTTACATTACTTTTAACCCCCTTCGAGGATATAGCCACTAACAATCTTAGTCATCACATTTATTCTGCGAATTATATAAACTATATTATATACAAAACATGTCTATCAAAATTTATGAAACAATTCTATTTCTTGTAAAAAAGCAATGATTAAACGAGCACTGATATTAAAAAGATCCTTTATGGATGAAACTTTGAAATAATTATCCCTTGTGATCGAAAAATCAACACAGTCAAGCAGGACATGCTTGACCGTGATTCTCTCATCACAAGGGATACAAAATGGAGGATCCTCACCTTTCAATATATATTCATGAGTATATCTGCTGTGGCCAATACGACAACGTTGCATAATGACCTCTTCAAATCTGATGGATCACGTCCAGGATTAGGTATGGTAACAATGATAGTTTCACGCCATGAAGAAGGAAATTCTCCTGACGTCCAGATTTTTATCAAATATCATCACAAGGGTTTCTAAACAGGATTGTTGTAAATGTTTTAAGGGTTGATAATGCATATTATCACATCCTGCAGCAGTATCATGACCTTGCCCCAGTGCAGTATGGAACTCATGAATGGAAAAAACTTCATTGTAATCTTCCCCGTTATCTGAATTAAAATTTAAGGTTTCTTTTCCTGTATTTTTGAAATTGAGGGACATAGTTATAGGAGGAAGAATGTTCAGCAAGAGTTTTACCAATTTTATTTGCAATATCTGATTTATCTGTTAACAATTGTTAACATCTTTGAGATGGTGGATGCTTGATTTAGTACCCTTACCTTTGATTTTCTGAATCATGTTCCATACCTTGGACATGCGCGTCCCTGGATTTTTCTTGGATACATAATTTTGCCAAGATTGACGTTTGTTTTGTTTGAAAGTGCGCCGGGTTTTAGCATTTGCAATTTTGAATTTATTGAGATTATGCACCATTGGATGGCGTCGGAAATACTTTTCAGCCTTTTCCCGTGCCTTCCTAGCTTGTTTTATTTGCAATATCTGATTTATCTGTTAACAATTGATCCCCATCTTTGAGATGGAGGATGCTTGATTTAGTACCCTTACCTTTGATTTTCTGAATCATGTTCCATACCTTGGACATAAGCGTCCCTGAATTTATCTTGGATACATAATTTTGCCAAGATTGACGTTTGTTTTGTTTGAAAGTGCGCCGGGTTTTAGCATTTGCAATTTTGAATTTATTGAGATTATGCACCATTGGATGGCGTCGGAAATTCTTTTCAGCCTTTTCCCGTGCCTTCCTAGCTTGTTTTATTTGCAATATCTGATTTATCTGTTAACAATTGATCCCCATCTTTGAGATGGTGGATGCTTGATTTAGTACCCTTACCTTTGATTTTCTGAATCATGTTCCATACCTTGGACATAAGCGTCCCTGAATTTATCTTGGATACATAATTTTGCCAAGATTGACGTTTGTTTTGTTTGAAAGTGCGCCGGGTTTTAGCATTTTTCAATTTTGAATTTATTGAGATTATGCACAATTGGATGGCGTCGGAAATACTTTTCAGCCTTTTCCTGTGCCTTCCTAGCTTGTTTTATTTGCAATATCTGATTTATCTGTTAACAATTGATCCCTATCATTGAGATGGTGGATGCTTGATTTAGTACCCTTACCTTTGATTTTCTGAATCATGTTCCAAACCTTGGACATAAGCGTCCCTGAATTTATCTTGGATACATAATTTTGCCAAGATTGACGTTTGTTTTGTTTGAAAGTGCGCCGGGTTTTAGCATTTGCAATTTTGAATTTATTGCGATTATGCACCATTGGATGGCGTCGGAAATACTTTTCAGCCTTTTCCCGTGCCTTCCTAGGTTGTTTGCAATCATTGTGGAACCATGGTTTACGTATGTGAGGATTTGGGAATACATTCATAAGCTATTTTAGTAAGTTCATCAGAGAAAAGTTGAATAGGGTTTGGAACATCAATAAAAAACTTCAGGTTTTAGTTTGTTAGAACAAAGGACTTCATATAAAGCCCAGTTGGCTTTAGTAGAATTCCATCGTGATGAATGAGGAACATAAGATGGTGTAACAGAATTTAAAATGGTAGGAAAATGGTCACTTCCACAGAGGTCATGGTGTACTGACCATTCAAATTTATTCAGTAAAGTAGAATCTACAACTGACAAATCCAGACAAGAGTATGTTCCAGTTGCAGGATGAAGATACGTGTTAGAACCATCATTGAACAGGCATAAATCATTATTTAAGAAAACTTCCTCTGGCAATTTTCCTTTAGTGTTGGTGACATTACTACACCAAAGTGGGTTATGACCATTCAGATCTTCCATGATGACACATGGTTTAGGAAGCTGGTCATACAGTGCCTGAAGATCAGACTGTTGGAGAGAGTATGATGGAGGGACATACAAGGAAAGCAATGGTAAGAATCATACTGTCTTAAATAAAAATTATCTGTGTTTTTGAGCAATTTTTCTTGTATACAAAATGCTGATGGTTTAAAAACTTGAATTAAAAGCTGAAGGTCATTAAAATTACTTCGAAGTCCTCTACAATTCCATTGTATTAAATTAGCAGAGCAAGTCATGGAGGTTCAATTGGAGATCATGATCGAGGGGAAGGTCCTCTCCATTGAATTGCCGGAGATGGTGTGACTTCCATATCTAGAGGTTCAAAGATGTTATGAACCTCTACAGGGATTGTCAGCGGAGATGGCACCTCTATGTGTTTCCTAGGGCCCTTAATTCTTTTTTCTTCAATTTCTTCTTTCTCTATTTGTAAGGTGCTGAGGTTAAAGAAATGTCTCAGTTGAAGGTTCGGGAACTATTTCAGGTTCAGACGCAGACACAGACACATGTTCTGGTTCTGGTTCTATCACAGTTTGTGATTCACGGGTACAGGTTGCCGTTGAAATAATGGTCTGCTTGTCCGAGACCCAGGAGATATCGGTCTGACATGCACTATCAGCTTTGCGTGTTGAAGTAGAAACTGCAGCAGAGTATGACAATGAAGAAGGGGTTTTATGAGATTCATTTGTCACTAATGTTTTGGCTTCTGAAAAAGAGATGTTGTTGGTATATTTTAGTTTGATTATTTTGGTCTGTTTCTCATAGAAGGGGCATGATTTTGAAGAGGACAAGTGCTCACCACTACAGTTAGCACACTTGATTTTATCTGTGCAGTCAGTACTAGTACTGTCATGTTGTTTACTGCAGCGGGAGCAAACCTGGGGGTGATAACAAGACCTGGCCCCATGCCCAAACTGTTGACACTTAAAACACCGGAGCGGATTTGGTATGTACACATCTACTCCGATGTTGAAGTAACCAGCTTTAATTAAGGTAGGGATTTTAGAACGAGCAAAAGTTAGAAGATAGGTATTAGTTTAAATAATTTTGTCTTGATCTTTCCTGGTAAATCGTTTCACAGAAGTGACCCCTTGTGATTTGAGCTCTACCACAATTTCTTCTTCAGACATGTCAGTGAGGCATTTCGCACGTTCACGGACAATGCCTCGACAGGAATTCAGATATTTGTGGACAGACACAACAACTTCAGTTTTGGCAAAATGATGTGCTTTGAGCAGATTGACAGATTGCTGACGTTTTGAGCATTCCACAAGCAAGGATCCGTTCCGGAGACGTGTTACATTTTTAACATCTCCACAAATTCCTTCAACAGTTTTTGACACAACGAATGGGTTGATCTTAAGTGGTGTTCCATTAACTCCATCGACCACTAGAAACCGCGGCCATGAATCAACATCATCTTGAATGGTACTCTCATCAGATGATGAAATAGTATCCAAATGTCTTCTTTTATTTTTTGATCGAGAACCAGTGTATGGTAGAGTAGCGATGGTATAGAAAAGCGATTCGACACACCCGTTCCCCACCCGCCATGGAGTGTCAACAAGGACAGTGCTGTAGTGGAAGCCGACTACAAACACCAGGGTTACAGGAATGCTATACTCAAGCAAAATAGACACAGGTAGCTATTTTGGTCAAACAGAGTAAAAGTCAGACTGGTTCAGCTTTTGCCAGTTACCTGAAGACAAATAGAACCCGGAGGTCAATAATGCCAGACTGGCCCATGAGCCACCGCCTTCTGGCATAAGACTCTAGGCAATGTGTTACATAAATAATTTTTGAGTTCAAACTTGTTTTATATTGGCGAAGACCAAACAATCTCGGCCTCGGCTGCCCGAACACTTCCGAGGGAAACCGAATGTCCCCGACGGAAGAAGAGATCGCCTCACAAAACATATATATATATATATATTAATCACAAGTGTGCATATACAATAATATGCACAGGGCTTGGCGTGACCAGCCGATTGATAAAACCAGGCCCATTCTACCACCCGTCTGGTTGAAGTTAGGGTTAAAGTGGTGTGTTGGGCAAAACACTGTTCCTGGCTCCAGTGCCCTCAACCACCAGAATCCCTTCCTCCACCGACACAGGGACGCAACCCACGGCAAACAGGTTGCCCAATTTGGTCGCCTTTTACGACCAGCAATGGGGTGCTGAGGACAAATTCTACCCCGGGTCCACACGGGAGAAGAGCTATTAGCGTTACCCACCACTCACCACGGGGAGGTTGCTCTTCACGAGTGCCAGATCCAGATCCGGGGTCTTCAGCAACCCATGCTTGCTGTAAAATGCGACTATGCTTGTGGTAAGAGGTGACTAACGGGATCGGGTGATCAGACTCGCTGACTTGGTTGAAGCATGTCATTGATCCCAATTGTGTGGATCGATGCTCATGATATCAATCACTGGATTGTCTGGTTCAGACTCGATTATTTACAGACCGCTGTCATATAGCTAGAATATTGCTGAGTGCGGCGTAAAACAACAAACCAACAAACCAACCAAATTATGTAGGATACAGGGAACCCACCACCCATGAACAACTTGCTGTGAACGAGCCATTGAAGGACAACACTAGCCGTGTCAACTCTGCCCACATGTCGGTACTGACGTATTGTCCCTGTATTACCGTCCATATTTATCCCATAAATTTCTTCCTACCCAGATCCTATCCTATCTTGTATTCTGCGGTTTCGTCCGCAGTATAGAGTTACGTAACGGGTTGATACGTTGATGATGGCAAAGTTTATCGTATGCACTCTGGGTATGATTGTTTGTAATCAAGCATCATGAATGTCGTCCACTTTTGAGGTGTTCAATGAATGGCTGATAAGAGCGTTCAAACAACTGCGTATTGATTACCCAGTGCAGATAGTCAAGTATTGCATACGTACTTGTACCGTAAAAAGACTCGGACCAAACAGTCATTCTAAAGAGAAACGTTTTTTGGTTTAATTCGGATTTGGAAAATTCCCATCCATCAAAAAAAGTTTTGATTGTTAAACCAGTCATTCGCAACCATCTCCTGGGGAATCCCTTTGGATGATAACAGGTAATCCTTATCGATTTAGTTTTGTTGTTCTTGCTCTAAGTAGCAACTTGTTTTATGTATGTTTCAGATCATCAAATCGTTAAACTTTTGATTTTGTACTAAGCAATAAGGGGTTATCCTACTTCAAACTCGCGAGGAGAAAAGGGGGCGGAGGACGTTCAGGCGGAAGTATCAACCAACCAACGTGTACTCAATGAAACGTCCGTTAGACGTCAAATTGATACAGTTACTCATTCAAGAAGCAGTTCAGAGTAAAAAGTAATGACCTTAAATATGTGTGATGTTCATCTCGCTGACCTCCGTCATGTCTGCTAGACAATACACAGTCTTTAATTCTAGTTTTTCAAATGGCCTTTAATGAATGCCTTCGGCATTAAACGCATTGTAGACGTAAGTGTATGTTTAGGGTGACACTGTTTATGTTATTGACACGATGTACAAGACTTGGCAAGACTCGATGTTCTAAAATGATGGATGTCCGACACTGCCTTGATCATCCAACCGACATATTGCTACAAGAACAAAAAATATTGAATCAGTGTTTGTGGCTTGTAAAGAATTGGCTTCAATATTCTCTGCATTTATGGAATTATATTTACATAAACAGTTTGAGAATTCTTGATGTAAAAACCGGTTTGTAGATTTTGCGTAAATTGCGTAGATTAATAAATCAGTGTCTTTACGTTTCTACCTCCATAGACACAAGCAAAAATAAGGTCAACAATACTTACATCACAGAGTGCTTATTTATTCATTAATGAAATTAGTGAAATCAGTCAGGGCAATAATGCAACACAAGCCCTGCCCACCCTTTCATCATCAATCAGGAAAAAGGAATGTGCGAGTGGGCGTGGCCAAATTCATTTTTGTGTTTATAGATACGTAAAGCCAAAGCCATCAAATGGAATAATTTGCAATTTATTTATTAAAACCTCAGGACCTCAACCACAAGTTGTGAAGCATCAACATAATCAACACCCCTGCCATCAATATCTACGTGTATGGCTGTGGGGAGAGTGACCGAGACATCACATTTGCCCATCTTGGCATTACCTCCACATCTCGTTTATGCTGTGCTGTAATAGAGGACTCTGGTGGCCCAGTGTCCTCATGTGCCAATTCCTTGTGCGGCGTTGCGGCCTTTAGCTATGCAAGGATCCGCTGATGCCAGATTGGTTCTGGTTAGGATCCTCGGTGTGTTGACGTCACATTCGCACTCGCTGGTCAACTTTATTCATTCAGTCATGACGGCCAAAGGCCCATGATACAACAGTAATACAGGTTGTCAGAGAATCAGGGTGCCAGTTTGTTTCTAAAACATGTTGCTTCAGATCTGTACATGGCTAGGTTTTTGACCATGTATTCGTTAATGGGCTCTCTCTTTTCTTTAGTAAACCCTTCCTGATTCGATCCTAAGGCGGTGGGAACTGCATCTAAACTGTGCTATTTCGTTTCCAACGGCTAAGAGTGTGTATTCAGTATTGAAGTCTAATTTATACAAATGGTAACCATATGATGTTGTGCTTTGTGATCCTCTTGCACTTAAGGCTGTAATTTAAATGTTTCGAATGAACTCGGTTTGGAATGCATAAGTGCCTATGGCCGTTCCTCCAAGCGGTGCCATTACACCATGTACAAAGTCAACATGACTAGTTTATGTAGCTACTTAGTGAGCGGCGTGGGGCAATCAAGGATCCAGACATGCTGCACGGCAGTTTCCACGCTACATGAACATGTTGCTGGTAAATATGACACCCTCATACTTATTAGCATATATCATGAACGTGCAACTCCCGATGTGTTGGGTCGAGGTTTAATTGAGTTCTTTACACTCACGTCAAAGAGAGTTTTAACATACTTCTTGTGAAGGTGATTGTGCAAAAAACACGGTATTCCTCATCAAGCACAAGAGATGAGTAAGTGTTTGTTGTAGCTGCCAGCTAGGATAATAGTCGCCCTCGCCCGACAACAACAGGTGACAACACAGCGCATACTGTACTCTAAACACTACAGTATGCAGCCGTGGGGTCACAGGAACACGAACAGGTTGGTCTTAAAGCAGCTGGCACACTCTTGCCTTCACTAGGAACACGGGCATGTGGGTCTTATTGCAGCTCCAACACCCTTGTCGTCACTAAGAACAGGGCCAGGTGGGTCTTATAGTAGCTCCCACACCCTTGTCTTCACCAGGAACACGGGCATGTGGGTCTTATAGCAGCTCCCACACCCTTGTCGTCACCAAGAACAGGGCCAGGTGGGTCTTTTAGTAGCTCTCACACTCTTGCCGTCACCAAGAACACGGCCAGGAGGGTCTTTTAGTAGCTCCCACACCCTTGTCGTTACCAAGAACAGGGTGAGGTGGGTCTTTTAGCACACACTCACGCACGAGAGGTTGGTGAATGTGTTTTGCTTTGTCAAGTCCTCTCAGGTCTACTCAGGTCTCCTCAGGTCCTACCCGATCGTGGCATACTGCCGATTACTGTCGGGAGAGTAAACACTTGAGCATGACAGGTATTCCTCTCGCACGGTCAGGCTTCACAAATACCTTCAGTACACACTGATGTCAATACAAGGTGATTTGTGTTTTACACCTTTCTTAAAATCAATCTAAAGCAAGCAGACTTCAACAGTAATAACGACATTCACAATACTTCCTAGAGCGGTTTTAAGGGATCGTAAAACAAACCATATTTCCCTTGAGTAGGAAGTTTAAATAAAGGGATCAAAATCACCCAAGCATTCAGGAGGATCTCCATTGACAAAAACGAAGAAACTGATTTCCGATAACTGTGGAAGCGTTCTTCTATTCTAGGTTTCCATTTACAGCCGTAGAACTAGAATGTTAATATTCTCAGTGAAAATTAAAGTGCCTAAACGTCTGACTTATCGACAACATTCCCAGCCTTTTCTTTGTTTACAATTGCCCCTGAAAGCATCATGTGCGTTTACGCATGCGTGCATATGTTTGTTTGTGACTGATGAAGAGAGGAGGACGATGCATGTTGCATGCGTGTATATTGACATACCAGATACACACAGGGCGTCCGGAATAAGAGATTTAGTTTCAGATTAGACACGATAGCTACGCCCATAAATCGCAAAGAACAATGAAGAACGAAGCATGGTTTATTTCACGATAAAACATTGTTCTATCATGACGTCATTTGTGGAGAATCGAAATTGCGCTCGCAACTTGATGACGTCATATATTGGACGACGTTATTTTTGAGAGGGAAGTGTCAAGTAAGTTGTTCCCCATAGATGTAGCTGGGCTACGCATATTAACGCAGTGGCCGAACGATCACATCCAACTGTGGGAGACATATGAAAATCGGTATTAGGAGACAAGGTTCAGATAATCGACGTGAGGATTGTGAGAATATGCGGGAAATATCAAACCTAAGTTACCTGTTCGTAAAATGAACTTGTTCGACATTACCAAGGTCGGATTCTATTCAGAGATTCATCCTTTTGAAAATACGGCTAAATATTTTAAAGTTTTATGTTTTTTTTCTCCCTACAGTATCTTATAGTTCGATCAACAACTCCCACTCGTCGATTATTCCTTAAATACGTCTTGTTTTGTGAAGTTCACCACATATCAACTACATTCATTGGCAACCAGTCCCATCACAAACCAGCAAGTGAATGGCGGCAGGTCTATGAAATGAGTAAATACAACCAATGCCAGAGAAATAATCAGTCTTTATCATCTGCCGAAACTTTACACTGGGCGCAAAAGGCAAAATAGTGGTGAAAATATGAATGGACCACCGAAAGCCAGCGACATACCAGGCGCCCGCAAAAAGGGTAAAACTGTTTGCTTCACTGGCAGCACCCGCCACTCACACAATTTGCATGCAAAGGTAAATGTTTGTTTGTTGCCTTACACTTCACAGCAGTGCACAGCCATACGTCAGCGGCCTATATACCATCGAGTCTTGACCAGACAATCCAGTGATAGTGGACCAGACAATCCAGTCACACGATAGCGCCTTTATGGATGTCGTTATTTATGTATCTGCTTACAAGTGAAGAGAAGCACTTGAGAAATATGTTCGTTTTGTAACACAGAGGTGTGTGTACGTTTTGCAACACAGGTTTGTCTGTCGGCGGGGTGGGCAGTCAGGGGCACGTTTAATGTCTTGGCCGAAATAGATCTTTCACAGATGATTTCTTGTAGTTGGATTCTTTTCTTGAATAATCACCAAATGTTTGACCATTTCAGTAAAGATGACACATAGCTTAATAAAGCCAAAGAAACATCGTGTTAAACATGTCGGCATGTCATGTGAGTTGATTGGTGTAGGAATCATGTCTGGATGCTCACCACGTTAAAGTCAGTTCTAGTTCATGTAAGACACAGGAAACTCACCAGCCGTGTCACCTTGCTGTGAACAGGTTACTGACGGACAACACCACCCGTGAACATCTTGCTGTGAACAGGTTACTGAGGGACAACACCACCCGTGAACATCTTGCTGTGAACAGGTCACTGACGGACAACACCACCCGTGAACATCTTGCTGTGAACAGGTCACTGAGGGACCAGCTACACATGTCGGATGTACAAATATATGGTCCCATATTTTAACGTCCATATTTATACTATAAATCTCATTTCTACCCTGCTATTACTGTATCCTGCAACTACTTGTTCCGCGAGAGGTATAGAATTTACCTTAAGCGTTGATATGTGTATAATGGCAAATGTTAATGGACCCTGGGTATCATTGTTTGCAAGCATGCAGCATGAATGTCATCATGAAGTCTAATAGCGGTAATGGACCTACAGAAGCAGTTTTGCATACTTAACTTTGATGCTAAATATGGCAAGTACATTGTCATGAGACATATTGAATCCAGCAGGTATTATGATGCAAGATACAGTAACAGTAGAGTAGAAATGAGATTTATGGTTTGAGGTTTTCAATGAATGTCTGATAAGATCACCCCAACAGCTGCATATTGATTACTTTAGCCCAGGTGGTCAAGCATTGCACACATGCTTTGTGTTCACGCCATGAAACATACGTCTTGTTTTTGTATCACCATAAGTAGTCATTCTAAAGAGAAATATGTTTTTGTTTTAATTCAATTTTGGAAATTTCCTATCTATAAAAACCGCTTGAATTGTCAATCATTCGCAACCCTCTCCTTGGAAATCCCTTTGAGGTTAACCGGTACTCCTTATCAATTTAGTAATGTTGTTCTTGCTCTGGGTAGCAACTTGTTTCATATGTGCTTTAGATCATCAAATAGTTTAACTGCTCATGTCATACTAAGAAGTAAGGGTGCCATCTCACTTCAACCTGTATGAATCTCGGGGAAATGGTGAATGGTTAATTCTGGGTTAAATGTTTGAACATTTGGGACCATCCCCACGTTCCATGCAAAGTCTGTGTTCAAGCTGAATGATGAACGCTCGAACTGAACTTGAGGTTCATACATGAACTGGGGGCACGGGTGGCCCAGTCGTCTAAGGCGCCGCGATTCGCTGTGCAGAAATGCGCCCCCTGGACACGCCAGAAACCTATGATTGTGGGTTCGAATCCCGGTTCACCCCGATTATGTTTCTAGGTTTGTCAGCACCATACCCGTGCTCGTGGGTTTCACCGAAGTGGTAAACGTCTGAGACCTGCATCACTTCGGGCTTTCCTCCCACATTAAGCTGACACGCCGCGATATAACTGGAATACTGTTAAATGTGGCGTTAAACCCAACTAACTCACTCACTAACTCAAACATGAACTTTTGAGACGATCACCAAGGAACCACACTTCTTACAAAGCTGGTGTTCAAGTGGTGCTTATACATGATACCAAGTTTTATGTTTTATGTAATTGTCATAAAACACGATGTTTTCCCCTCTCCTGACTTTATGAAAGTCGTCAAGGAAATGTTCCTTTGACAGCCTCTGACTGGATCCAACACCGACGTTCAAGCATCATTAGTGTTTGTCTGAACACACAGAGAAACAGGCTGTCTCGACCACAATGGACGATAACGTCGCCATAGGTTAACTACACGCATAGCAGAACAAATATAGAGTCACGTGTTAGACACGTGGGGCTTCAAGTGGAGAAAAGAGGGGTCGGAGGACGTTGAAGCGGATGTATTAACAAGCTAAAGTGTTCTCAACGAAATGTAAGTCAAACTGGTCCGGCACAGAAAGAGGTCCACATGGATGCATTGAGACAAGTTATCACTTCCTACTTGATGGCTGCTCGTGTCTTGGCTTGACCTGATCCATCAGTCCAAATTAATACAGTTACCCATTCAAGAAGTGGGTTCCGAGAAAAAAGTAATGACTTCAAATATTTGTGATATTCTTCATGTCGCCCACCCCTATCATGTTTGCTACACTGTACCAACTCTTTAGTTCTAGTTTTTGTCAATTCCCTTTAATGTGTATACCGAATGTATTAAAGTCAAAATACGTATGTATATGTTTCTGTTTATGTTGCACAAGACTTGACCAGTCTCGATGCTAAAAGTAATGGATGTCCGACAGTGCCTTAAATAATCAAAGCAACATATTTCAACAACAAAAGGGGAAACAATGTTGAGACTAGGAATGTGAGACTGGTAAAGAACAGACTTCAATCTTCTTTGCATTTATCGGGATATATTAAAATTAAAATTAGAGATTTCTTTAAGGGAAACTTAAAAACCGGTTTCCACACATTGCCTACATCTGCTACACGTATTTGTAAGTTTAAGGCACATATTTACATCCATAAACGCAAAGCTATAAAAAAAAGGTCGACAAACTAACATGACAGAGTGCTAATTTAATCATGTCTGAAGGGACCAACCATTGGATATTCTTAAGCAGGGTGGGGATTCTGGCATTAAGTACCGTGAGACTGATATTTTAAAGACAAAAACACCTTTCAACGATGTAATTTTGGAAGCAGGCTGTAACGTGTAGCTGACTTTAACTTTGTGGGGGTCCTTACATATGATTCCTACACCAAAGAACTCCCATGACGTTTAGTTGTAATAGTTGAGTCTACAATGAATCTGATACGAACGACCTCAAGGTGTGCACTGATTTCACAGAGCCAGAAGCTATATCGGGAAATAAAATCATATGTCTGTACCTGGTAAGGAGACATGACATTACGTTCAGAAGGTGTAGGCTCCTCGCCCGACGTGACCTAACAATATGCTGTGCTTTAACAAGGTCATGACAGCATAGAAAATTAACTAAGTACAGTCGGACATACGAGTACATCTCGGGTAACACCAGAAAATTGTGTGTTGAATCTGGCGACCCACTGAACTATTCAACACTTACTCCTACTGCTGCATTCCTAACACATTATTTTCGATGCACCTATAAAGCATCTTTCATCAGCAGGTCGGCGATATCGTGATGTCGCAACATGCTAAACCATTTTCAACCAAAAATATAAACCCTCACGTTTGAGGTGTTCAATGAATGGCCGATAACAGCACTCCAACCGCTGTGTATTGATTACTTTAGCTCAGATAGTCAAGCATTAGACACATGCTAGACAGCTGTCACCCTCTGAACCATATTTCTTGTCTGAACAGTTTTATTTTTGTCCTATCTTAAAAACGACTAAACTCGATAGAGAAACACTTTTAGTTTTTTTCAGTTTGGGAAAAATGTTCGATCTCAAACATTTCTTTGGGAATCCATTCAAAGCGTTAATTATGTAGTCATTATGTTGCACTTATGCTGGGTGTAAACTTGTTTGAGACATTTCTGAAAATGATGATCTAGTTTTGTTTTTCATGTCACAGGGAGGATTAAGTGTGGCATTCATTTCAAACTGCATTAATCACGGAGAAATGGTGGGTGGGTAATTCTAGGTTAAAGGTTTTTAATCTTGTGGTTTAGCGATATGGCTTTGCAAACCTTGTTTTCAATTGATGCTGGAGACATGAAAGTGAATTAAGGTTCAAAATAACTGTCAATGAAACATGAAAATCTGTGACGATCCCCAAACGACACTTCTTGCAAAATTGGTGTTCAAGTAATGTTTAAGACACGATACAAAGTTTTAGGCTTGATGTAAATGTCAATGAAACATGAAGTGTTTTTCCCCTCCTGCTTTATAAATGTCCTCAATGAAATGTTCCTTTAACCCTAACTGACAGCCCCTGACTGGATCCACCACCAAAGTTATTTAACGACACATCTTAGCTCCATCAATGCATGTCTTACCACATCGAGAAATAGGCTGAATCTACCACAATGCACGTTGCCACAGGTTACATACGCACATGGCATGACAGATAAAGAAGCACGTGTCAGTCACTTAAGTTTCAAGTAGAGCAACCACCGCGAAGAGGGGACGGAGGCCCGTTAGGCGGAAGTGTTAACAAAATACAAGCGACAAGACCCTTCCATATTCATAGAAATCTCTTCCAAAAGCAGTCGATTGTACGATTCGAACTACATCATGAGTGTGTCTTTATGAACTACTATCAAATAGTGACGATACAGGTGTTCGCGAAAAGGTGATCGTATCCTTCCCTACCGGTGTGAAGTCTCGTTTCAACAGCAATCATCACTTAGTGAGCGGCATGAGGTAATCATAGATCCAGACATGCTGCACGGCAGTTTCCACGCGAGATGAACCTGTTGCTAGTGAATATGACACCCTCATCTCCTCATACTTATTAGGATATATCATCAACATGCAACTCCTGATGTGTTTAATTGAGTTCTTTACGCTCACGTTAGAGAGAATTTGAAGACACTTCATGTGAAGTTGATTGTGCAAAAACCACGGCATTCCTCATCAAGCACAAGATATGAGTGAGCGTGTGTGTTGTAGCTGCCAGTCAGGATGATAGTCGCCCTCGCCCGACAACAGCAGGTGACAACATAGGGCATGTTTCTGTTTTGTACTATAAACACTACAGCCTGCAGCTGTGAGGATTGTGAGAATATGCGGACAATCCAGTACGAACACACGCACGCGTTTACACACTCGCAAAAGCACATACGCTCTCTCTCTCTCTCTCTCTTCACCTATCTCTCTATCTCTCTCTCTCTTTCTCTCTTCTCTCTCTCTCTCTCTCTCTCTCTCTCTCTCTCTCTCTCTCTCTCTCAATGATCGAGATCAATCTGGAACCATTGGAAAATCGGGCCACACACATTCAGTACTCTTGCTTGCTTCTCACCAACGTCATTCCTGGTTTGAGTGTTTGAGTTAAATAATGGAATTACACAAATCCTAAATACTAACAACACTTCCCCCGGGGGGATTCAGAGCACGGCGACTCTCGCTTCACCATTGCTGGACATATTTTAGATGAAAATTTCAATTTGAATTTGCAACAAAATAGCTGTGATAGTTTAAGAATGGAATGTTTGCCGTGTGTGAGTCTGGTAAATGTGTTTTGCTTTGTCAAGTCTCCTCAGGTCCTCTCAGGTCTCCTCAGGTCCTCCCCGATCGTGGCATACTGCAGATTACTGTCAGGAGAGTAAACACTTGAGCATGACGGGTATTCCTCTCGCACGGTCGGGCTTCACAAATACCTTCAGTACACACTGATGTCAATACAAGGTGATTTGTGTTTTACACCTTTCTTAAAATCAATCCAAAGCAAGCAGACTTCAACTCTTGTAGCGATCTCCACAATACGTCCTGGAGAGGTTTTAAGGGATCGTGAAACAAATCATATTTCCCTTGAATATCAAGTTCAAATTAAGTGATCAAAATCAGCTAAGCGTTCATGAAGATATTCAAGTGACAATAATGAAGAAACTGATTTCCGATAACTGTGGAAGCGTTCTTCTATTCTGGGTTTCCATTTTCAGCCGTAGAACCAGAATGCTAATATTATCAGTGAAAATTAAACTGCCTAAACGTCTGACTCATCGACAACATTCTCAGCGTTTTCTTTGTTTACCGATGCCCCTGAAAGCATCATGTGCGTCTTCGCACGCGTGAATGTGTGTGTTTTCGACTGATGAAGAGAGGAAGACAATGCATGTTGTATGCGTGTAAATTGACATACCAGATACACACAAGTCGTCCGGAATAAGCCATTTAGTTTAAGATTATGCAAGATAGATACGCCCATAAATCGCAAAGAACAATGAAGAACGAAGCATGGTGTATTTCACGATAAAACATTGTTCTATCATAACGTCATTTGTGGAGAATCGAAAATGCGCTCGCAACTTGATGACGTCATATATTGGATGACGTTTTTTTTAGAGGCAAGTGTCAAGTAAGTTGTTCCCCATGGATATAGCTGGGCTACGCATATTAACGCAATGGCCAACGAACACATCCAACTGTGGGAACCATATGACAATCGGTATTAGGAGACAAGGTACAGATAATCGACGTGAGGATTGTGAGAATATGCGGGAAATATCAAATGTAAAATGGACTTGTTCAACATTTCCGAGGTCGGATTCTATTCAGGGAGTCATCCTTTTTTAAATACGGGCAAATAATTTAAAACTTTATGGTTTTTTTTCTCCCAGCAGTGATTTATTATTCGATAAACAATCCCACTCTTCGAATATTTCTTAAATACGTCTTGTTTTGTGAAGTTCACCACATATCAACTACATTCATTGGACGAGCAACCAGTCCCATCACAAACCAGCAAGTGAATGGCGGCAGGTCTATGAAATGAGTAAATACAAACAATGCCAGAGGATAATCAGTCTCGATCATCTGCGGACACATTCCACTGGGCGCAAAAGACAAAATAATGATGAAAATATGAATGGATCACCGAAAGCCAGCGACATACCAGGCGCCAGCGAAAAGGGTAAAAATGTTTTGTTTCACAGGTAGCACCCGCTACTCACACAATTTGCATGCAAAGGTAAGTAGTTGTTTGTTACCTTACACTTCACAGCACTACACAGCCATACGTCAGCGACATATACCATCGAGTTATCCAGACAATCCAGTGATAGTGGACCAGACAATCCAGTCACACGATAGCGCCTTTCTCGATTACGTTGAAATAAAAAAAAAGTTCAGCTAATTATGTATCTCCTGTTTACAAGTAAAGAGAAATACTTGAGAAATATGTTCGTTTTGCAACACAGCGGTGTATGTACATTTTGCAGCACAGGTAAGTTTGTCTGTCTGCGGGGTGGGCACGTAGGGGCATGTTTAATTTCTTGGCCGAAATAGATCTTTCACAGATAACTTCTTGTAGTTGGATTCTTTTCGACACCCTTTAATAATCACCAAATGTTTGACCATTTCAGTAAAGATGACACATAGCAGGGTGAAGCCAAAGAAACATCATGTTAAACATGTCGGCATGTCATGTGAGTTGATTGGTGTAGGAATCATGTCTGGATGCTCACCACGTTAAAGTCAGTTCTAGTTCATGTAGGATACAGGGAACTCACCACCCGTGAACATCTTCCTGTGAACAGGTCACTGAAGGACTAGCTGCACTTAGCGGAAGTACAAATATATGGTCCCATACTTTACCGTCCATATCTATACCATAAATCTCATTTCTACCCTGCTATTACTGTATCTTGCATTCTGCTTGTTCCGCCTGAGGTATAGAATTAACCTTAGGCGTTGATACGATTATAATGGCAAAGGTTTATTTTATGCACTCGGAGTATCCTTGTTTGTAAGCAAGCATCATGAATGTCATCATGAAGTCTTATAACGGCACCACAGAAGCAGTTTTGCATACTTAACTTTGATGATAAATATAGCAAGTACATTTGTCATGAGATAGATTGAATCCAGCGGATTTCAGGATGCAAGATACAGTAACAGTAGAGTAGAAATGAGATTTATGGTTTGAGGTTTTCAATGAATGTCTGATAAGATCATCCCAACAGCTGCATATTGATTACTTTAGCCCAGGTGGTCAAGGATTGCACACATGCTTTGTCTGAATGCTGTTTTCTATTACCATAAAAAGAAGCGAGCAGTCATTCTAAAGAGAAACGGTTTTTTTATGTTTTGATTCAGTTTTGGATTATTCCTATCCATGAAAAAGCGCTTGAATTGTCAATCATTCCCAACCCTTTCCTGGGGAATCCCTTTTGAGGTTAACCGGTACTCCTTATCAATTTAGTAATGTTGTTCTTTCTCTGGGCAGCAACTTGTTTCATAGATGTTTCAGATCATCAAATATTTTTACTTCTCATTTCATACTAAGAAGTAAGGTTGCCATCTCACTTCAACCTGTATGAATCACGGGGAAATGGTGGATGGTTAATTCTGGGTTAAATGTTTGAACATGTGGGACCATCCCCACGTTTCTTGCAAAGTCTGTGTTCAAGTTGAATGCTGAACACACGAACTGAACTTGAGGTTGAAAATTAATGTTAGTGAAACATGAACCTCTTGAGACGATCACCAAGGAACAACACTTCTTACAAAGCTGGTGTTCAAGTGGTGTTTAGACATGATGCCAAGTTTTTGGTTTTATGTAAATGTCATAAAACATGATGTTTTTCACACTCCTGACTTTATGAAAGTCGTCAAGGAAATGTTCCTTTGACAGCCTCTGACTGGATCCAACACCGACGTTCAAGCATCATTAGTGTTTGTCTGAACACACAGAGAAACAGGATAAGTCTACCACAATGGACGATAACGTCGCCATAGGTTATCTACGCGTATGGCAGGACAAATATAGAGTCACGTGTTAGACAGGTGGGGTTTAAGTGGAGAAAAGAGGGGTCGGAGGATCTTCAGGCGGAAGTGTCAACAAGCTAAAGTGTTCTTCAACGAAATGTAAACTGGTCCGGCACAGAAAGAGGTCCACGTGGATGCATTGAGACAAGTAATCGCTTCCTACTTGATGGCTACTCGTGTCTTGGCTTGACCGGTCCCTTCGGTCCAAATTAATACAGTTACCCATTCAAGAAGTGGGTTCCGAGAAAAAAGAAATGACTTCAAATATTTGTGATATTTTTCATGTTGCTGACCCCTATCATGTTTGCTACACTGTACCCACTCTTTAGTTCCAGTTTTTGTCAATTCCCTTTAATATTTATACCGAATGTATTGAAAATCAGTATACGTATGTATATGTTTCTGTTTATGTTGTACAAGACTTGACCAGTCTCGATGTTATAAAGTAATGGATGCCCGAGAGTGCCTTCAATAATCAAAACAACATACTTCAACAACAAAAGGTGAACCAATGTTGAGACTAGGAATGTGAGGCTGGTAAAGAACAGACTTCAATCTTCTTTGCATTTATCGGGATAAATTTAGAGATTTCTTGAAGGGAAACCTAAAAACCGGTTTCCACACTTGTCTAAATCCGCTACACCTATTTGAAAGTTTAAGGCACATACTTACATCCATAAACGCAAAACCATAAAAAATAAGTCGACAACACTAACATGACGCAATAATGCAAAACAATCAAAACCCAGCCTATCATCAGCCAGTCAGGAAAAAGGAGTTTGCTGGTGGGCGTGGCTAAATTCATATTCGGGTTGCACAAACATAAAGCTAAACTAATAAAATGGAAAAAAAAGACAAAAACAACTTGCAACAGTGTAATTTTGGTAGCTGGTTGCTGGTCCTTCAATGACCTAATTCATATTCGGGTTACAGAAACATAAAGCAAAACTAATCACATGGTATAATTGGCAATTTATTAAGACAGATTAATTTAGATATATATTTTGGAAAGAAGGGCTGTTTCCAGTCCAGTGAAGTGTGTGGAACCATACTGTCTTGGAGAGTCCTATTTACTTTGCCAGGAAAGTTTGTTGAGACACAGATAAAGCAAATCAAACTGAAAAGTGCAATTTCCAAGTGTATGGAGGGGTACAACTTCCTGTTCTATGGAAAGTTACCACAGAAATGAAACCTGGTATCATGTCTGAAGGGACCAACCATTGGGTATTCTTAAGCAGGGTGGGTATTCTGGGATTCCGTATAGAGACAAGATATTTTATCAGCTAAATCAACATACATATGATTCCTACGCAAAAGAACTCCCATGACGTTTAGTTGTAATAGTTAGGTTTCCAGTGATCTGATACGTGCGACCTCAAGGTGTGCACTGATTTCACAGAGCCAGAAGCTGTATCGGGAAATACAATCATATGTCTGTATCTGGTAAGGAGACATTACATTACATCCAGCAGGTGAAGACTCCTCGCCCAACGTGACCATTTTAACCAAAAATATAAATCTTCATGTTTGAGGTGTTCAATGAATTGGTGATAACAGCACTCCAACCGTTGTTTAGTGATTACTTTAGCTCAGATAGTCAAGCATTGGACACATGCTAGACAGCTGTAACCTTCTGAACTATATGTCTTGTCTGAACAATTAATTTTTGGGTCTTACCTTAAACACGACTTAATTCGATAGAGATACACTTTTTGTTTCATTTCAGTTTTGGAAAAAATGTTCGATTGTCAATCACAAACTTCTCTAGGGGAATCCACTCAAAGCGTTTTTTGTGTAGTCATTATGTTGCACTGACGCTGGGTGTTAACCTGTTTGAGACATTTCTGAAAATGATGATCTAGTTTTGTTTTTCATGTCACAGGGAGGAGTTAGTGTAGCATTCATTTCAAACTGCAACAATCGCGTAGAAATGGTGGGTGGTTAATTCTAGGTTAAAAGTTTTATTCTTGTGGTTCAGCGTGAGCTCTCTGCAAGCCGTCAATACAACAGTCAATGAAACGTGAAAAAATTGTGACGATCACCAAACAACGACATTTCTTGCAAAACTGGTGTTCAAGTAATGCTTAAGACACGATACAAAGTTTTAGGCTTGATGTAAATGTCAATGAAACATGAATTGTTTTTCCCCTCCTGCTTTATAAATGTCCTCAATGAAATGTTCCTTTGACCAAACGGACAGCCCCTGACTGGATCCACCACCAAAGTTATTTAACGACACGTCTTAGCTCCATCAATGCCTGTCCTACCACATCGAGGAATAGGCTGAATCTACCACATTGCACGTTGCCACAGGTTACATACGCACATGGCATGACAGATAAAAAATCATGTGTCAGTCACTTCAAGTAGAGCAACCATCGCGAAGAGGGGACGGAGGCCCGTTAGGTGGAAGTGTTACCAAAAACCAAGCGACAAAACCCTTTCATATTCATAGTACTCGATTATTTACAGACCGCCGTCATATAGCTGGAATATTGCTGAGTGCGGCGTTAAACAACAAACAAACAAACAAACAAACAAAATCTTCCAAAAGCAGAGTCGATTGTACGATTCCAACTTCATCATGAGTATGTGTTTATGAATCACTATCCAATAGTAATGATACAGGTGTTCGCGAAAAGGTGATCGTATCCTGCCCTACCGATGTGAAGTCTCGTTTCAACAGGTATCATCACTAAGTGAGCGGCATGAGGCAATCAAGTTAGTTCAGAGAGAAAGTTTGAAGACACTTCATGTGAAGGTGATTGTGCAAAAACCGCGTCTTTCTCTCCCTCTCTCTCTCAAAGATAGAGATCAATCTGGAACCGAGGGAAAATCGGACCAGACACATTCAGTACTGTTGCTTGCTTACACAAATCCTAAATACTAACAACACGCCCCCCGGGGGGATTCAGAGCAGGGTGACTCTCGCTTCATCATTACTCTGTATGGACATATTTAAGATGGAAATTACAATTTGAATTTGCAACATAATAGCTGTGATAGTTTAAGAATGGAATGTTTGCCTTGCTTGCAGTGTGTGAGTCTGGTGAATGTGTTTTGCTTTGTCAAGTCTCCTCAGGTCCTCTCAGGTCTTCTCAGGTCCTCCTCGATCGTGGCATACTGCAGATTACTGTCGGGAGAGTAAACACTTGAGCATGACGGGTATTCCTCTCGCACGGTCGGTCTTCACAAATACCTTCACTACACACTGATGTCAATACAAGGAGATTTGTGTTTTACACCTTTCTTCAAAATCAATCCAAAGCAAGCAGACTTCAAATCTAATAAGGAACTCCACAATACTCCCTGGAGAGGTTTTAAGGGATCTTAAAACAAATCATATTTCCCTTGAATATCAAGTTCAAATTAAATGATCAAAGTCACCCAAGCGTTCAGGAGGATCTTCAAGTGAAAATAAGGAAGAAACTGATTTCTGATGACTGTGGAAGCGTTCTTCTATTCTAGGTTTCCATTTACAGCCGTAAAATCAGAATGCATATATTCTCAGTGAAAACTAAACTGCCTAAAAGTCTGACTCATCGACAACATTTTCAGCGTTGTCTTATTTACAATTGCTCCTGAAAATGGGCATCGTAAAATGCACTTTTCGACATTGCCGAGGTCAGATTCTTTTCAGGGAATCATCCTTTTTTAAATACGGGCATATATTTTAAAGTTTTATGGTTTATTCTCCCTTCGGTGTTTAATTGTTCGATAAACAACTCCCACTCGCCGATTATTGCTTAAATACGTGTTATTTTGTGAATTTCACCACATATCAACTACTTTCATTGGACGAGCAACCGGTCACATCACAAACCACCAAGTGAATGCTAGCAGGTCTATGAAATGAGTAAATACAAACAATGCCAGAAAATAATCAGTATCGAACATCCACTGGGCGCAAAAGGCAAAATAGTGATTACAATATGAATGGACCACCGAAAACTAGCGACATACCAGGCCCCCGAGAGAAGTGTGAAAATGCCCTGCTCCACCAGCAGCGGCTACAAGTCACACAATTTGCGTGAAGTCGTCAGTGTTTGTTTGTTTGTTGTTGTTTTCCAAGGGCTGTGAGGTAGCCAAGTTTTTAAGCCCGGGCTCGATTCCCCACATGAGTACAATGTGTGAAGTAAATTTCTGGCGTCACCCGCCGTGATATTTTCTGAAATATTGGTCAAAGCGGCGTAAAACCACACGCACTCATTTGTTGTCTTCCACAGCCACACAACAGCGGCATGTACGCGATCGAGTCTTGACCAGACAATCCAGTGACACGATAGCGCGTAAACTGATTTTGTTGATTTTTGGGTGAGTGGGACGCTCTGGACGCTCACCACGTTAAAGTAAATTCCATTTCATGTAGGATACGACTGACTGACTGACTTTTAGCAATATTCCAGCAATATCACGGCGGGGGACTCCAGAAATGGGCTTCACACATTGTACCCATGTCGGGAATCAAACCCGGGTCGTCGGCGTGACGAGCGAACGCTTTAACCACTAGGCTACCCGATCGCCCCTGTAGGATACGACCCGTGAAGATCCGGGGTAGAATAGGTCTTCAGCAACCCATGCTTGCTGTAAAATGCGACTATGCTTGTGGTAAGAGGCGACTAACAGGATCGGGTGGTAAGGCTCGCTGACTTGATTGATGCATGTCATCGATCCCAACTGCGTGGATCGATGCTCATGATATCAATCACTGGATTGTCCGGTCCAGACCCGATTATTTACAGACCGCTGTCATATTGCTGGAATATTGCTGAGTGCGGCGTAGAATATTGCTGAGTGAGGTGTAAAACAACCAAACAACCAACCAAATTATGTAGGATACAGGGAAACCACCACCCATAAACACCTTGCTGTGAACGAGCCATTGAAGGACAACACCAGCCGTGTCAACTCTGCCCACATGTCAGTACTGACGTATTGTCCCTGTATTACCGTCCACTTTTATCCCATAAATTTCATTCCTACCCAGCTTTTACCGTATCTGGTATTCTGCGGTTTCGTCTGCAGTATAGATTTATGTAACGGGTTGATACGTTTATGATGGCAAATGTTTATCGTATGGACTCATTTTTTGTAATCAAGCATCATGAATGTCGTCCACTTTTGAGGTGTTCAATGAATGGCTATTAAGAGCGTTCAAACAGCTGCGTATTGATTACCCAGTGCAGATAGTCAAGTATTGCATACATACTTGTACCGTAAAAGACTCGAACCAAACATGCATCCTAAAGAGAAACGTTTTTTTGGTTTAATTCGGATTTGAAAAATTACCATACATAAAAAAAGTTTAGATTGTTAAACCAGTCATTTGCAACATCTCCTGGGGAATCCCTTTTGAAGATAATAGGTAATCCTTATTTAGTTATGTTGTTCTTGCTCTGGGTAGTAACCTGTTTTATATATGTTTTAGATCATCAAATAGTTAGCTTTTGATTTCGTACTGAGCAGTAAGGGGGATGTCCAACTTCAAACTGTATGAATTGGGGGGAAATGGTGGGAGGTTAACTCTAGGTTGAGGGTTTGAACATTTGGGACACTCCCCAGTCTCCTTGGATCCAGCACCGACGTTCTTTCACGAAACGACTCAGCATCATAAGTGCTTGTCTGAACACAGAGAAACAAATTGATACAGTTACTCATTCAAGAAGCAGTTCAGAGTAAAAGTAATGACCTTAAATATGTGTGATATTCTTCATCTCGCTGACCTCCGTCATGTCTGCTAGACTGTACACAGTCTTTAATTCTAGTTTTCCAAATGGCCTTTAATGAATGCCAAAGGCATGAAACGCATTGTAGACGTAAGTGTATGTTTTGGGTGACACTGTTTATATTGTTGACATGATGTACAAGACTTGGCAAGTGTGAATGTTATAAAGTAATGGATGTCCGACATTGCCTTAAACAATCCAATTAGCATATTGCTACAAGAACAACAAAAATTGAATCAATGTTTGTCGCTTGTACAGAATTGACTTCAATATTCTCTGCATTTATGGAATTATATTTATATAAATAATTTGAGAACTATTGATATCAAAACCTGTTTGCAGACTTTTTGTAAATTACGTAGATTAATAAATCGGTTTCTTTAGGTTTCTACCTAGATAAACTCACAAGAAAAATTGAAGTCAGTTCTTTTCTAAAATATGTCAACAATACTTACATGCTTATTACAGTGCTTATTTAATCATTAACGAAATCACTGACATCAGTAAGGGCAATTATGCAACACAAGCCCCGCCCACCCTTTCATCATCAATCAGGAAAAAGGAGTGTGCGAATGGGCGTGGCCAAATTCATTTTTGCTTTTATAGGTACGCAAAACCAAAGCATTCAAATGGAATAATTTGCAAATTATTTATTAAAACATATTAATTCAGAAACTTATTTTTGGACCAGGGACTGTTTACAGTCTAGTGTAATGTGTGGAACCATCTTGTCTTGTGCAGTCCTATCTACTCCTGGAGTCTGCCAGTTGTTTGTCTGCTGTTTGTTGAGACCAATATAATGCAAATCAAACTGGAAAGAGCAATTTCCAAGTGTTGCTGACGTCGTGGATATGTTGAATGCTGGCTCCGCTTGTAATCAACCCCACTCTTCTGTCTTAAATTGAAATCTATGGGGCTAAGGACCTCAACCACAAGTGGTAAAGCATCAACATAATCACCTCACCTGCCATCAATATCTAAGTGTATCACTGTGAGAAGAGTGACCGAGACGTCACATTTGCCCATCTTGGCATTACCCCCACATCTCGTTTATGCTGTACTGTAATAGAGGACCCTGGAGGCCCAGTGACCTCATGTGCCAATTCCTTGTGCGGCGTTGCGGCCTTTAGCAATGCAAGGATCCGCTGATGCCAGATTGGTCCTGGTAAAAGGATTCTCGGTGTGTTGACGTCTCATTCGCACTCGCTGGTCTCCCCAGTGTTAAACGTCTACGATCATCATCACTTCGGGTTTTCCTTCAAACAATTACACATCATCATATTTATGAAATACCGTTCAAACCCCCTCACAAAACATGTCAATCAGTCAACTTTATTCATTCAGTAATGAAGGACAAAGGCCCATGATGCAACAGTAATACAGGTTGTCAGAGAATCAGGGTGCCAGTTTGTTTCTAAAACACATTGCTTCAGATCTGTACATGGATAGGTTTTTGACAGTGTATTCATTAGTGGGCTCTCTCTTTTCTTTAGTAAACCCTTCCTGATTCGATCCTAAAGCGGTGGGAACTGCATCTAAACTGTGCTATTTCGTTTCCAACGGCTTAGAGTATTCAGTATGGAAATTTAATTTATACAAATAGTAACCATATGATGTTGTGCTTTGTGACCCTCTTGCACTTAAGGCTTTAATTTGAATGTTTCGAATGAACTGGGTTTGGAATGCATAAGTGCCTATGGCCGTTCCTCCAAGCGGTTCCATTACACCATGTACAAAGTCAACATGACTAGTTTATGTAGCTACTTAGTGAGCGGCGTGGGGCAATCAAGGATCCAGACATGCTGCACAGCAGTTTCCACGCTACAAGAACCTGTTGCTGGTGAATATGACACCCACATCTCCTCCTACTTATTAGGATATATCATCAACATGCAACTCCCCATGTGTTGGGTCGAGGTTTAATTGAATTCTATGCGCTCACGTCAGAGAGAGTTTGAACACACTTTATGTGAAGTTGATTGTGCAAAAAAACCGCGGCATTCCTCATCTCGCACAAGAAATGAGTGAGCGTGTGTGTTGTAGCTGGCAGTCAGGATAATAGTCGCCCTCGCCAGACAACAACAGGTGACAAAAAAGCGGATGTTTCTGTACCTTAAACACTTCAGCCTGCATCCGTTGGTGACATCAAGGAGAAACAAGGAGATCTTATAGCAGCTCCAACACCCTAGTCGTCAAAAGGAACACGGGAGTGTGACTTCTACCAGGCCCTGCACCCTTGTCTTCACCAGAGACACGAACAGGTTGGTCTAAAGGCAACTCCCACACCCTCGTCTTCACCAGAGACACGGGCAGGTTTGTCTAAAGCCAACACCCACAACCTTGTCTTCACCAGAGACACGGGCAGGTGGCTCTACTAGCAGCTACAACACCCTTGTCTTCACCAGAGACACGAACAGGTTGGTCTAAAGGCAACTCCCACACCCTCGTCTTCACCAGAGATACGGGCAGGTGGCTCTTATAGCAGCTACAACACCCTTGTCTTCACGAGAGACACGGGCAGGTTGGTCTAAAGCCAACTCCCACACCCTTGTCTTCACCAGTGACAGGGGCAGGTGGCTCTACTAGCAGCTACAACACCCTTGTCTTCACCAGAGACACGGGCAGGTTGGTCTAAAAGCAACTCCAACACCCTTGTCTTCACTAGTGACAGGGGCAGGTGGCTCTAATAGCAGCTACAACACCCTTGTCTTCACCAGTGACAGGGGCAGGTAGCTCTTATAGCAGCTACAACACCCTTGTCTTCACCAGAGACACGGGCAGGTTGGTCTAAAGCCAACTCCCACACCCTTGTCTTCACCAGTGACAGAGGCAGGTGGCTCTTATAGCAACTCCCACACCCCTGTCTTCACCAGAGACACGGGCAGGTGGCTCTAATAGCAGCTACAACACCCTTGTCTTCACCAGAGACGCAGGCAGGTTGGTCTTAAGGCAACTCCCACACCCTCGTCTTCACCAGAGACACGGGCAGGTTGGTCTAAAGGCAACTCCCACACCCTTGTCTTCACCAGAGACACGGGCAGGTGGCTCTGATAGCAGCTACAACACCCTTGTCTTCACCAGAGACACGGGCAGGTTGGTCTAAAGGCACCTCCCACACCCTTGTCTTCACCAGTGACAGGGGCAGGCTGGTCTAAAGACAACCCCCACACCCTTGTCTTCACACGAAACATGGGCAGGTGGCTCTTATATCAGAACCAACACAAGAGGGGTAGAATACATCCATTCTTCTACATGTACAGTGAGTGAGTGGGTGTTAACACCGCTTTGAAACAGTATTTCAGATATACTCTTTAAAAAAAGAAACGCAAAGCCAGATTTTTGTGAGGTAGGAAATTACATTTATACGAGGAACCGTTCAAGGTATTGAGCCACAATGTTGTGGATAGAACACTTGGTGATTGTAGTCATCTCAGTTATCGGGACATAGGAAAAGTCCAAGGTGAAGGTCAGCTACCATCAATAACGTGTATGTCCCCCGTTGGAATCGATAGCGGCCTGACATCTCCTGCCCATGGAAGAGACCCTAGGGAATAGTACCCCACTCGGCCTGCAACGCAAAAGCAAACTGCTGCAACGTCTGGGGTGTGGTTGACGTCAGCGTAGCCGTCTATCCAAATCATACCTTAGGTGCTCTATCGGGTTCAAATCCGGGGATCTGGAGGGTCAGGTGAGCACATCAACGTTGTCCTGCTGGAATACACCGTTGCCGTTGGCTGCAATTGGGAAGACGTGTGGTAGGAGAATTTCGTTGATGTATCGTTGATATGGACCAAACCTGTTCTGCCTTGATGAGAGATAGCCGCCCACATCATAACCCCCAGCAAACCTGCCCACTTCCTGTACACAGTTTTCGGCGTAACGTTCTGCCAGACCTTGATAGACCCGTGCTCTTCCATCCCCTTGACGGTGGAGAAATCTTGATATGTCGCTGAACCAGCCATCTCCCCATTGCAGTTGAGGCCATACCCTGTGTTGACGACACCAATGTAGTCGTTGTTGACGATGCTGTCGACTCAATATGAAGTGTCGAACAGGACGTCTTGCTCGTAGACCTGCTGCTCTTAAACAGTTTCGTACAGTCTGGTCGGAGATTCTGCGCTGTCCGTGTATTTGGGATGCGGTTGATGTGGCCGTGGTCGTCCTTTCACGTAGGTTGCTCAGTCGGCTGTAGCGATCTTGGGCGGTAGTGGTTACTCTTGGTCGTCCCGACCTTGGCCGATCACGTGTTGACCCTATGCAGCCTATGACATTGTATCTTTGCATATCTGTTAATCTTGGAATGTTGTTGAACTTCCACTGTTCGATTGACAGTTATGCCAGGGTCTAGATTTTCGAAACGATCTTAGCTACGGTTAATCTTTATAACCTACGTTCGAAGATAAGATATCTTAAGTTTAAGATAAGATGCATTTTCGAAACTTTCTTAAATATTATATTTACGACAATCTTACGATATCTTATGGCTACGATAGTTTCGAAAATAGCCTACGATAGCCTACAATTTCCTTACAATTACTTTCTGAGAATTTTAGGGCTTCGATCGTTTCGAAAATCTGGGCCCAGGCAATCAAAATCCCCGCACTTTAATACAGCGTGCAGCCCCATGACCCTTTTGTTAATGCACTTGGTGCGTTTTTCCGAACTCATGGTATGCATGTCCTTGTTGTGATCATTTTGATCTGGAATATGTCATTGACACTACAACACATTAAACCTCTGCCTTTTACACCTATTGGCCCGCTAATTTTGCCTATATGGCCAAAAGTATCCGTATTGTGTTTCTTTTTTTTGAAAAGTATATAATAACATGGGAAAATACCCGAAGTGACGCTGATCGTGAAACCAGACAAACATCGCAAACATCGCAATTCTGGCCAATCTGAGGTCAGCTGATCCTTGCACCGCTAAGGGACGCAACACCGCACAGAGATTCTCTGGGCAACCCGTGTCCCCTATTACAAAAAGGAGGATAAACGAGATGTTGGTGGTGGTTCCAGGAGGGACACGTTTGAAGTCTCGTTTCAACAGCTCTTATCACTTGAAATGCAATTGTTGAAAGTATGTTACAATTGAGCTATACTGCCAGAATAGCTCGTTCTCATTTCCGGCAGTGTTGTTCATAGATATTGATGATAGGTTAGGTGATTATGTTGATGCTTTAGCACGTATTTGCTTTGTCTTGGTCTGTACTTTACAAACAACACCCATAATACCTTGCAGACTCCAGGCGTAAACAGCATTATACAAGAAAAGAAGGCATCAAGTAGAAAGCAATTACCTGTCTCACTAGACGTCTTTTCCTGTGGTATCTGTCTAACATTTGATTGAGAATATGTTCAATAACCATCAGATATCTATTTCCATTCCATTGATTCACCCACCTTGACTAGAAATAAAGGAGACCAGTGAGACCCACTCATCTGTTTCATACTTAGATCTATGCACAAAGATTCACAGTGACAAGACACTCACTGCAAGACTGTATGACAAGAGGGATGACTTCAACTTTCCTATGGTCAACTTTCCCTTTATGTCGAGCAATATTCTTGCAGCTCTGGCCTTAGGTGTTTTCATTTCACAACTTTTGAGATACAATCGAGCATGCTCCTCTTCCAAGATTTCAAAGAGCACTATACGACTCTTACTCAGAAGTTGTTTGATCCAGGTTACAACATTCAAGGCCTAGGTAAAACTTTCAAAATGTTTAATTGCAGACATGAAGAGGACTTTTCCAAATTTGAAGCTTTTGTGCCAAAATTGATGTCCAATGCAATTCCCTTTTTTGACTTGTACAATATGTTCACGTTTCTTTTTCAGATGAACGATTGACTTGCTTTTGCATGCGTTTGTGACAGACGGGCAGGATACGCTCACCTTTTCGCGAACACCTGGTATCATCACTATTCGATAGTGATTCATAAACACATACTCATGATATAGTCGGTTTCGTACTAGCGACTCTTATTATGGCATAGATTTCTATGAATAGTTTTTCCGTTTTGACGCTTTTATTTTTTTGTTAACACTTCCGCCTGACGGTCCACCGCCTCATTATTGCGAGGGTTGCTCTACTTGAAACCTAAGTGACTGACACGTGCTTCTTTATCTGTCATGCCATGTGCGAATGTAACCTGTGGCAACGTGCATTGAGGGAGATTCACCCTTTTTCTCGATGTGGTCTTGCATGCATTGATGGAGCTAAGACGTGTCCTTATATAACTTTGGTGGTGGATCCAGTCAGGGGCTGTCCGTTCGGTCAAAGGAACATTTCATTGAGGACATTTATAAAGCAGGAGGGAAAAGGCACTTCATGTTTCACTGACATTTACATCAAACCTAAAACTTTGTATGGTGTCTTTAGCATTACTTGAACACCAGTTTTGCAAGAAGTGTGGTTGCTTGGTGATCGTCACAATTTTTCACGTTTTATTGACGGTTGGCAAGGAGCTCTCGCTGAACCACAAGATTAAAAACCTTTAACCTAGAATTAACCACCCACAATTTCTACTCGATTAATGCAGTTTGAAATGAATGCTACACTTACTCCTCACTGCGACATGAAAAACAAAACTAGGTGATCATTTTCAGAAATGTCTCAAACAGGTTTACACCCAGCGTCAGTGCAACATAATGACTACATAATAAACGCTTTGAATGGATTCTCAAAGAGATGTTTGTGATTGACAATCGAAGAATTTTTTCCAAAACCGAAATGAAACAAAAAGTGTTTCTCTATCGAGTTTATTTGTTTTTAAGGTAATACAAAAATATAACTGTTCAGACAAGACATATGGTTCAGAGAGTCCACGCTGTCTAGCATGTGTCAAATGTTTGACTATCTGAGCTAAAGTAATCAATACACAGCGTTTGGGGTGCTATTATCGGCCATTCATTGAATAACTCAAACGTGAAGGTTTCTATGTTTTTTTGTTGAGAATGGTTTCACGATATCGCCGACCTGTTGATGAAGCAAAGTTAAAGGTGCATAGAAATCACGCATCAGGAATGCGGCAATGAGTAATTGTGGAATAGTTTGCAAACTTAAGCTCAGTGGTGGACAGATTCAACACACAAGTTCCTAGTGTTACCTGAGATGTATGTCCGACTGTACTTACTTAATTTTCTATGCTGTCATGACTTTGAGAAAGCACAACATATTGTTAGGTCATGCCGGGCGGGGAGTCTACACCTACTGAACGTAATGTAATTTCTCGCTCATAGATAATATGGGGAACCACTCGTGTCACCTTGCTCTGACAGCTTCACGTTGTCGCCTGCCACACAAAGTACATTTCTGTAAGGTGTTATTGGTCTTTCAAAAACAGTCTAACAGTTTTAAAAATATATCTTGTTTTGTAGATGTAGCTGTTAAATGTCTTATCTCGATTGAAAATCAAAGAATACCACCCCCCCCCCCCCCCCCAAGTTCCATTACTTTATAACATCGAGACTGGTCAAGTCTTGTACCACATAAACAGAAACATATACACACGTAAAATGATTTTTAAATACATTCGGTATACATGAAAGGGTATTAAAAAAACTGGAACTGTAGCAAACATGATACGGGTCAGCGACATGAAGAATATCACAAATATATGAAGTCATTTACTTTTTTCATGGAACCCATTTCTTGAATGGAACCGATGAAACCAACACACGAGTAGCCATCAAGTAGAAGGCGATTACTTGTCTCATTGCATCCACGTGGACCTCTTTCTATGCCGGACCAGTTTAACTTACGTTCCGTTGAGAACACTTTAGCTTGTTGACACTTCCGCCTGAAGCTCCTTCGACCCCTCTTTTCTCCACTTGAACCCCCACGTATCTAACACGTGACTCTATATCTGTCTTGCCATGAGAGGTAGTTAACCTGTGGCAACGTTATCGTCCATCGTGTTAGACTTATCCTGTTTCTCTGTTTGTTAAGACAAGCACTTATGATTCTTGAACGTCGGCGGTGGATCCAGTCAGAGGCTGTCAAAGGAACATTTCCTTGACGACTTTCATGAAGTCAGGAGTGTGAAAAACATCATGTTTTATGACATTTACATAAATCGTAAACCTAGTATCATGTCTAAGCACCACTTGAACACCAGTTTTGTAAAACGTGTGGTTCACTGGTGATCGCAAAAGTTAATGTTTCACTGACATTAATTTTGAACCTCAAGTTCAGATCGAGTGTTCAACTTGAACACAGACTTTGCAAGGAACGTGGGAATGGTCCCAAATGTTTTAAAAATGTAACGTAATAATAATTACCCAAAATTTCCCTACGCTTCATGAAAAGAGCAACATAACTAAAATGATAAGGAGTACCTGTTATCCCCAACAGAGATTCCCAAGGAGGGAATGACTTGTTAAACAATCCAAGCTATTTTTGATGGATAGGAATTTTCCAAAACAGAGTTAAAACTAAAACTATTTGTCTGAATTAGAATGACTGCTTAGTTCGAGATTTTTATGGTGATGCAAAAACAGACAAGACGTATGATTCATTGCGTGAAAACAAAGCATGTGTGCAATGCTTGACTACCGGGGCTAAAATAATCAATATGCAGCTGTGAGGAGTTCCGTCAAGAATTCTCTAATTTTCTTTAAAAATGATTTCTGAAATAGGGTTATGATGGCTTATGAACATGTTTGTTTGAACTTTGTGTACCAAGGTGTGGCATCATCACATTGCCGACCTGTTGAAACATGATTGAAGGTGCACTCAAGAACCTGTGTGAGGAATTCAATTGTTGAAGACTATGTCTTATTCCAGTTTGTTGAACGGTTGACAGATAACGTACGAGGTGTGTATTTTGGGGCTTTGTCAGTTTGATAGGTTTATGAGCATTGATTTTAGTTCAAAATTTGTCAATGGTCCAAATGTACGGAAGCAATGTTTATTTCAGAACTCCTATCCTCTCGTTATGTACAATGTAAGTTGATGTTCAATGCTGTCCTAACTTCCGTGAGCATAAACATGCTGAATAGAATATGTCTACTGACAAATTTACTTACTATATTTATCATCCAAATTAAGAATTCAAACCCGCTTGTGTAGGTCCATTACCTGTATCAGACTTCATGATGACATTCATGATGCTTGCTTACAAACAATGATACCAAGAGTGCATGAAATGAAGCCTTGCCATTAGAAACGTATCAACGCTAAATGTAAATTCTATACCACCGGCGGAACAGAGAGAGAGCGTGCGTGAGTGTGCTAAAGACCCACCTGACCCTGTTCTTGGTAACGACAAGGATGTGGGAGCTGATATAAGACCCACCTGGC
Organism: Haliotis rufescens; assembly: GCF_023055435.1. Classification (NCBI taxonomy): domain Eukaryota; kingdom Metazoa; phylum Mollusca; class Gastropoda; order Lepetellida; family Haliotidae; genus Haliotis; species Haliotis rufescens. Next base: position 4,630,912 of record NW_025963891.1, on the reverse strand, counting down.
CGTGTTCCTGGTGAAGACAAGGGTGTGGGAGCTGCTATAAGACCCACCTGGCCGTGTTCCTGGTGAAGACAAGGGTGTGGGAGCTGCTAAAAGACCCACCTGACCCTGTTCTTGGTAACGACAAGGGTGTTGGGGTTGATATGAGATCCACCTGCCCGTGTTTCTCCTTGATGTCCCAACGGCTGCAGGCTGTTGTGATTATAGAGCAGAAACATGCGCTTTATTGTCGGGCTAGAGCGACTATTATCCCAGCTGGCAGCTACAACACACACGCTCACTCATTTCTTGTGCGAGATGAGGAATGACGCGGTTTTTGCGCAATCAACTTCACATAAAGTGTTTTTAAACTGTCTCTAACGTGAGCGTAAAGAACTCAATTAAACCTCGACCCAACCCATCGGGAGTTGCATGTTGATGATATATCCTAATAAGTTTGAGGAGATATGGGTGTCATATTCACTAGCAACAGGTTCATGTACCGTAGAAACTGCTGTGCAGCATGTCTGGATCCTTGATTGCCCCACGCCGCTCACTAAGTAGCTACATACACTAGTCAGTTGTCAGATGTCGACATTGTACATTGTGTAATGGCGAGGCTTGGAGGAGCGACCATAGAGACTTATGCATTCCCAACCGGATTGAATGGAAATAAATAGTATTAAACGTTGTGCAAAATGGGTAGTGTTTCATTCACCCATCCTATTACATGTACATTGTGTGTGTTGGGTCAGCCAGTGGCCTCAGATCAGCGTATCCTTGTATGGCTAAGGGACGCAACTTTGCACAGTGAATTGGCACCTCAGGCTACTGAACCAGCCTTGTATGCTATCACAAAAATGTTGTCCTGCCGATAAAAAAAGCAAAAAAGTAACATGACGTCATTCTAAATGGAGTCATAATGTGTGCACTTGCTACTGTTATTATCGAAGGTAAGTATGCAGGGCTGCATGTCTGGGGTCAGTCCCGCTACTTTCAAGGTGCCCCGTAAAAGTACGTTTTATCTTATTTGTTGCCATCAACATTTGCTTGTGAATCATTAACAGATACCCATGACATTGTCAGAATTGTACAATCGAAACTCCTTTTTCTTATGATTATTGAATGATATCACTATATCTGGATAAGTCGGGAGTCAGTATGCCATGCGGGATCTTCTCTGGTACTAAATTAAGCAGGACACCTTAGGAAAATAGATTTTAGTGTTTTGTTTGTGTTACCATATTCACCCAGATCGCATCGTGACATAAAGGCTGGGCAATGATGTTTTGTCGATACCACTTGCTGAGAGTGAGAATTTGGAGTGAACTTCTTCAGAAATACCTAAAATGACACAGGTACCTGCGTACATAATGGTTCCCTGATGGAATGGTATATGTACTTTCGTTCATATTGGTCGGCAGCTTCAGTGCAATATTTGCATTGCTCCAATTACCTTTAAGTACTCATTGCCGAAAACCCTTTTTTAGTATGTTTGATTGTACTTGCTATATCTATCATCAAAGTTAAGTATGCAAAACTATATGTGTAGATCCATTACCGCTATCCGACTTCATGATGACATTCATGATGCATGCTTACCAACAATGACAAACCGAGTGCATATAATGAACCTTTGCCATTAGAAACGTATCACTGCATGACGTCAATTCTATACCTCCGGTGGAACAAGCAGAATGCAAGATACGGTAATAGCAGGGTAGAAATGAGATTTATGGGATGAACATGGACGGTAAAATATGGGACCATATATTTGTTCTTCCGACATGTGTGGCTGGTACTTCAGTGACCTGTTCACAGCAAGGTGACACGGCTGGTGAGTTGCCTGTATCTTGCATGAACTAGATTATTGATTGTTATTGTTTGTTGTTTAACGTCGCACTCAGCAATATTCCAGCTATATGACGGCGGTTTGTAAATGGACAGGCTGGGGGTCTGGAGCAGACAATCCAGTGATTGACATCATGAGCATCGATCCACGCAATTGGGACACGATGACATGCATCAAACAAGTCAGGCTCGCCTGACAAGCCGATCACGCTTGCCGCCTCTTACCACAAGCGACAAGGATTGGTTGCTGAAGACCTATTCTACCCCGGATCTTAACCAGTCGCATGAACTAGAACTGACTTTAACGTGGTGAGCGTCCAGACATGATTCTTACACCAATCAACTCACATGACATGCCGACATGTTTAACACATGTTTCTTTGGCTTTATCACGCTATGTGTCATCTTTACTGAAATGGGCAATTATTTGGTGATTATTCGAGGGTGTCGTAAAAAAGCCAACTACAAGAAGTCGACTGTAAAAGATTGTCTGGGCCAAGGCATAAAATGTTCTCATACACCCCGACAGACAAACCACTCTGTGTTGCAAAACGTACACACCTCTCTGTGTTGGAAAAGGAAGATATTTCTCTAGTATTTCTCTTTACTTGTAAGCAGCTGACGTGATATATAGTTAACAACATTAGCAAAGGCGCTGGATTGTCTGTTCTAGTATCACTGGATTGTCTGGTCCAGGCTCAATTGTGTTTTGGGCGCTGCCATATGGCTGTGACTGCTGTGTGGTGTAAGGCAACAAACAAACACTTAGTTTTTCATGCAAATTGTGTGAGTGGTGGGTGCTGCTGGTGGAGCAGGGCATTTTTACCCTTCTCGCGGGCGCCTGGTATGTTGCTGGATTTCGGTAGTCCATTCATATTTTCATCACTATTTTGCCTTTTGCGCCCAGTGGAATGTGTCTTACTTACTTACTCATTTCATAGACCTGCCAGCATTCACTCGGTAGTGTGTGATGTGACCGGTTGCTCCTTCATTGAAAGAACTTTACACAAAAACATGTATAATCTGATACTAAATGGCTTATTCCGGACGACTTGTGTGTATTTGGTATGTCAATGTACACGCATACAACATGTACTGTCCTCCTCTCTTCATCAGTCACAAAAACACACACATTCACACATGCGTACAGGAACAAGGTGATTTTAGGGGCAATTGTAAACAAAGATAACGCAGAGAATGTTGTCAATGAGTCAGCCTTTTAGTCAGCTTAATTTTCACTTGGCCTGAGAATATTAACATTCTGGTTCTTCAGCTGTAAATGGAAACTTAAATAGAAGAGCGCTTCCATAGTTATTGGAAATCAGTTTCTTTGTTATTGTCACTTGAAGATCCTCCTGAACGCTTAGCTGATTCTGATCACTTAATATGAACTTGATATTCAAGGGAAATATGTTTTATCACGATCCCTTAAAGCCTCTCCAGGAAGTATTGTGGTGGTTGTTATTAAAGTTAAAGTCTGTTTGCTTAAGATCGATTTTAAGAAAGGGGTTGACATCAGTGTGTACTAAAGGTATTTGTGAAGCGCGACCCTGTTAGAGGAATACTTGTCATGCTCAAGTGTTTACTCTCTTGACAGTAATCTGCAGTATCCCACGAACGGGGAGGACCTGAGAAGACCTGATCATGAAAGGACATGAGGAGACCTGATCATGAAAGGACCTGAGGAGACTTGACAAAGCAAAACACATTCACTGGACTCTCACACTGCAAGCATGACAAACAATCCTTTCTTAAACTGTCACAGCTATTTTGTTGCAAATTCAAATTCTGATTTTCATCTTAAATATGTCCATGCAGAGTAATGATGAAGCGAGAGTCACCGTGCTCCGAATACCTCCGGGGCACGTGTTGTTAGTATTTAGGATTTGTGTAATTCCAATACGTAACTCAAACACTCTGACACTCCGACCAAGAATGACATTGGTGAGAAGCAAGAGTACTGGATGTGTCTGGCCCGATTGTCCACAGGTGCCAGATTGAGAGAGAGAGAGAGAGAGAGAGAGAGTGCGTGCGTGAGTGTGCTAAACGACCCACCTGACCATGTTCTTGGTAACGACAAGGATGTGGGAGCTGCTATAAGACCCACCTGGCCATGTTTCTCCTTGATGACCCCACGGCATCAGGCTGTAGTGTTTAGAGTACAGAAACATGCGCTATGTTGTCACCTGCTGTTGTCGGCTTAGAGCGACTATTATCCTGACTGGCAGCTACAACACACTCGCTCACTCATTTCTTGTGCTAGACGAGGAATACCGCGGTTTTTGCGCAATCAACTTCACATAAAGTGTGTTCAAACTGTCTCTAACGTGAGCGTAAAGAACTCGATTAAACCTCGACCCAACACATGAGGAGTTGCATATTGATGATATATGTTAATAAGTATGAGGGTGTCATGTTCACCAGCAACAGGTTCATGTACCGTGGAAACTGTCGTGCAGCATGTCTGGATCCTTGATTGCCTCACGCCGCTCACGAAGTGGCTGCATACTCTAGCCAGTTGTCAACATTGTACATGGTGTAATGGAACCGCTTGGAGGAGCAGCCATAGAGACTTATGCATTCCCAACCGGATTCAACGAAAATAGATAAATATAAAAGTTGTGCAAAATAGGTAGTGTTTCATTTACCCATCATATCACATGTACATTGAGTGAGTTGGCTTAACCAGCGCGCCTGAGATCGGCGGATCCTTGAATGGCTAAGGGACGCAACTTTGCACAGTGAATTGACACTTCAGGCTACTGAACCAGCCTTGTATCCTATCACAAAATAATATGAAATCTCAAGTCTTTTCAATAGTCTTATCACTTGAAATTGTATGGTTGAAAGAGTTATAATGGAGCTATACTGTCAGAATAGTTTGTTCTCACTTCCGACAGCGAAACTCACAGATATTGATGGCAGATGAGGTGATTGTGTTGATGCTTTACGTCTTATTGTTAAAGTCCTAAGTCCTGTATATGGAATAATGAAACTTCATTTGCCTTCATTTCAAGTCAAGTCAGCGTCCAATATATCAAGACAATATTTCTGTCCAAATAGTAGGTGCCGTAGTTGAAAATGGTGCTATGTCTTGATCTTGCAAGACAATATAGCTCCACATACTGTACTGGACTTGAAGTAGTAAAATAGTATTTTAAAAATCCGAGGTCACTGGCCACTGGATAATTTTGGAAACATTGTTTGATCTTTTTTTTATTTCTTTGTTTGATTGTTTGAGTGCTCAATCTTTAAACATTGTGTGAACGAGACAACCAGTCTAACCCTAGAAATATAATAATGTATAACGCTTTTTAATGCATTCGAAATCCATTCAATAACCTTTTAAAAAAAACAATATACAGGATAGGATACAATCAGAGTCTGCGAGATGAAGAACATCCCATACGTTTATAGTCAAGACACGCCCGGAACAACCATCAAGTCGAGATCGATTACTTATCTCATTGTATCCACGTGGACCTCGTTCTATAGCGGACCAGTCTAACGTACGTTTCATTGAGAACAACGTAAGCTTGTTGACACTTCCGCCTGAACGTCCTCCGCCCCCTCACGAGGATTTTCCTCCACTTAAACCCCTTATGAGTGACCCGTGATTCTTTGTTTGTCATGCCATGCCCGTAGTTAACCTGTGGCGAACTTATCGTCCATTGTGTTAGACTTATCCTGTTTCTCTGTGTGTTCAGACAAGCAGTTATGGTGCTAAGTTGTGTTGTGAAAGAACGTCGGTGGTTGATCTTGTCAGTGTCGTCAAAAGATCACTTCACTGAAGACGTTTTTTAGTCATTAGGGAAAAAACTTCATGTTTTGATTGACATATGTATAAAACCTAAAACCTTGGTATCATGCATCAATCGTTACTTGAACACCAGTTTTGCAAGATGTGTCGTAGTTTGGGAATCGTTACAATTTTTCACGTTAACAGTTAATTTGAAACTAGAATTCAGTTTCATGTCTTCAGCGTCAGCTCTCGCTGGACCACAAGATTAAAAAACCTTTAACCTAGAATTAACCACCCACCATTTCTCTGCGATTAATGCAGTTTGAAATGAATGCCAGACTTACTCCTCACTGCGACACGAAAAATAATTCCTGCGACATGATACCATGATCATTTGCGAAATGTCTTAAACAAGGTTATACCCAGCGCCAAGACAACATAATGACTACATTATAAAGTGGAGCCGTTATCATCAAAAAGAGTCCCCTAAAGTGGATTGTGAATGACAATTGAAGCTCTCGTTTTTTTATTGAAGGAAATATTCCAAAGCTGAATTAAAACAGAAAGTGTTTATCTTTGTTTATGGTAATACAAAAACAACAGTTTTCAGACAAGACAAAACTGTCCATCATGCCTGCAATGCTTGACTCTAAGTAATCAATATGCAGCTGTTGGAGTTCTCCTATCAGTCTTTCAATGAATACCTGAAAAGTTAGGATTTGGGTAATTGAGTCTATATTTGGACGATATACATGAGATCGGAATGTACGTAATAAGGTTAATGAACAGGTTTATTTGTCTTAAGTTTGAAACTGGTTCCGCATGGTGTGGCTTCACAACATCGTCGACCTTTTGATGAAACATGATTGAAGTGCATTGGACAACCATTTGTCATGAATGGAATGAACAAGCTAGTCACAGTTAAATAAGATGTAAACTACGGCTAAGCTTAGCTTGGTCTGTGGTAGACAGATGAAAGACACACTTTCTGGAGTTACCTGAGAGGTATAGAGTCTTGTTGTTTGGTTGGTAGATTCTGCCAAGTCCGACGGTAGCAAAGCCTATTTCAGAACTCTTACACTGTCATTCTGTAGACAAAACTGGTCAGATTGTATCAACAAGTTAATTTTGTATGCTGTCAAAGCAAAAAAGTTACATGACGTCATTCTGAATGGAGTCATGATGCATGCACTTGCTACTGCTATTATCGAAGGTAAGCATGCAGGGCTGCATGTCTGGGGTCAGTCCCGTTACTCTCAAGGTGCCCCGTAAAAGTATGTTTTGTCTTATTTGATTCATTAACAGATACCCATTACATTGTCAGAAATGTACAATCGAAACTCCTTTTTGCAGTGATTTCTTATGATTATTGAATGAAATTTCTGGATTTTATTTATTCATAGGTAGTTAACAGCAGAGCGGTATGATCAAATAAAGTAGACTGATATCACTATGTCTGGAGAGGTCGGGAGTCAGTATGCCATGCAGGCTCTTCTCTGGTACTAAATTAAGCAGGACACCTTAGGATAATCGATTTTAGTGTTTTGTTTGTGTTACCATATTCACCCAGATCGCACAGTGACATAAAGGCTGGGCAATGATGTTTTGTGGATACCACTTGCTGAGAGTGAGAATTTGGAGTGAACTTCTTCAGAAATACTAAAATGACACAGGTACCTGCGTGCATAATGGTTATCTGATGGAATGGTATATGTACTTTCGATCATATTGGTCGGCAGCTTCAGTGCAATATTTGCATTGTTCCAATTACCCTTAAGTATTCATTGCCGAGAATCGTGTTCAGTATGTTTGATTGTACTTGCTATATTTATCATCAAAGTTAAGTATGCAAAAGTGTATGTGTTGATCCAGTAACGCTACCCAACTTCATGATGATATGCTTACAAACAATGACAAACCGAGTGCATATAATGAACCTTTGTCATTAGAAATGTATCACTGTGTGACGTAAATTCTATACCTTAGATGGAACAAGCGGTTGCAAGATACGGTATTAGCAGGATAGAAATGGGATTTGGGAAAAAGACCCACAGCTCATAATTTTACACATATAAAAAAAAGTCATCTGCTTGAAAAGTAACAGCTAAGCCTCAATAAAAAGTTACAACCACAATATGGCCATCCTCATCAAAACAGAATATTTCATGACATGACAATGAGAAACAGAAAGCCTGTAACCCTAATGATTAATAATCATTTAAAATATTCCATTTCACTGTTGACTGTGATGGGAAATTACCATTAAGCATCATGTACCCTTACGTGGAAACTGACAAGCAAAATAAAAAGTTACAAGTCAGCATTGTTTGTTCCTAAAAACAGAACAGGAAGATACTTGTATATATGATAATCAATTTGCCCTAAATTGTACCCTTTTGAAGTTTGAGATGCATCAGTTGTCAGGATGAAGGGTTTATTTTGTTTGGGATATACAATGGGGGCTGTTGTAAGGGCTTGCTTTAGCTTTTCCAATGTTGGCAATTGTTGGAAAATTCTTTTTTTAGAAGGTTGTGTGGAGGGGAGTCGATGCCAGAAAGGCTTGCTACAAAGTTGTGATAATACGAGGTTAACGCTAAGCAATTACACACCTCATGGACATTTTTAGAGGGTAGAAGCCTTGTGACTGAATTCATTTTTGAAAGATCGACATTGATGCCATCTTTGCTGAAGATATGCCCTAAGACTTGTTTTGTCGCAAATTTACATTTTTTCATTTGGTTTTACAGTCCTCCTTCTTTGATCTTTTTGAATACTGCCTTGAGGTTATTCAAATGTTCTGAAAACGTTTAAGAAAATATTATGCATATATTAGTATGTAACGCCAAATGTAACGCCAATTCATTCCTTTATTGCCTCTGAAATGGTTTTGCAGAAATGCCATAGGAGCATTTTTAAGGCTGGATCCGGATTGAGTGGTATTTGCCAAAAGCCACTAGCACAGTCAAGCACACTAGAAATATTGGCAGTGGAAAAAATATAGGTTTGGTAACTGCATCGGGGCGTCTTTAATCAACGGCAAAGCGGTAAGAGCTATTACGTTTTTTAACCATGACATTGGGAGAGTGTCATTCAGAAGAACTAGGCTGAATCATATTGGCTTCAAACATTTCTCGCTCCTGTCTGGAACATTCTTTCCAACGGGGAGCGTTTTGCATATTAAAAGGGAGTCTTTGTGATTGGAGAAATGCATTTTACTGTGTACTTGCACTTTCAATATTTTTAAAATGTCTTTGGGGACAAAAGCTCCATGGCATTCACGGGTATTGTTCTTGTGCATGGCTAATCGTGCCGCCTCACCAACGACGTCAACGATGAAGTATTGCCTGTCTGCTATCCATCCAATGAGTCTATAACGGACCATCAGCCTGTTGACTGTCTTTTGGCTACAGCCTGATCTGGGTAATGTAGCATGTGCATTAATCAGCAAACTATTGTGGTTGTAGATTGATTTCCAACCATTTTGTAACACTATTCAGGGTTTGGGCCATACATGTCCAACTTTCATTTTCTTTATCTTTTTTTCGTCAGTTTACATGAAAAGTTATGCTACTTTTGTCCATCATCCACAATCTTAATAACTGAATAATAGTGTAGCGCTATGAGCATCCACTTGGTGAATGGAATCGGGCGCAATATAAATGCACCTTTTATTATTATTATTATTATTATTATTATTATTATTATTATTATTATTATTAAGTACATTCCTCAAGTAGATGTGAACACAAACATGTCAAGTTGACTGGGTTTTGCTACACATTGTGTTTTAAAAAATGGTCTTTTATTTATTTTTCTATAAAATGCTTTGTTATACAGCTATTTTCATTTGTCTGTTTCAAAATCACCCACATCTGTATAGTTATTATTTTTCAGTGAAAACCCCACCCCACCCTCCCCCTAAATATCAAATGGCCCGCCCCTTAGCATTCAACAACATGCATTGACCTCTTTGCAGCAGTCCCAAACACAAACATTCACGCATGCGTAGGCGCCCATGGTGATTTCAGGGCCAATTGTAAACATTGATCACGCTGAGAATGTTGTCAATGAGTCAGACTTTTAGGCAGTTTAATTTTCACTGAGAATGGCTGTAAATGGAAACCTAGACTAGAAGACCGCTTCCACAGTGATGGGAAATCAGTTTCTTTGTTATTGTCACTTGAAGATCATCTCGAACGCTTGGGTGACTTTGATCACTTAATTTGAACTTGATATTCAAGGGAAATATGATTTGTTTCACGATCCCTTAAAACCTCTCCAGGAAGTATTGTGTAGGTCGTTATAAGAGTTGAAGTCTTCTTGCTTTGGATTGATTTTAAGAAAGGTGTAAAACAAAAATCCCCTTGTATTGACATCAGTGTGTCCTGAAGGTATTTGTGAAGCCCAACCGTGTGAGAGGAATACCCGTCATGCTCAAGTGTTTACTCTCCCGACAGTAATCTGCAGTATGCCACGATCGGGGAGGACCTGAGGAGACTTGAGAGGACCTGAGTAAACTTGACAAAGCAAAACACATTCGCCAGACTCTCACCCTGCAAGCACGGCAAATATACCATTCTTAACCTGTCACAACTATTTTGTTGCAAATTCAAATTGTAATTTTCATCTTAAATATTTCGAAACAGAGTTATAATGACGCGAGAGTCACCGTGCTCTGAATTCCCCGGGGCACGTTTTGTCGGTATTTAGGATTTGTTTAATCATATTATGTAGCTCAAACACTCCCACCAGAAATGACATTGGTGAGAAGCAAGAGTACTTGATGTGTCTGGTCCGATTGCCCAGGTGTGTGAGAGATTGAGTTCTTTATGCTCACGTCAGAGACAGTTTTAACACTTCACATGAAGTTGACTTAACTAGCACAAGAAATGAGTGAGCGTGTGTGTTGTAGCTGCCAGTCAGGATAATAGTCGGACAAGGGCAGGCAGCCTACAATATAGCGCATGCTGTCGTACTATAAACGATTCTGCTTGCAGCCGTGGGGTCGTCAAGGAAAAACTTTCGCAGGTGGATCTCATAGCAACCCTAACACCCTTGTCTTCACCAGGAACACGGCCAGGTGGGCCTTTTACAGCAGCTCCAACACTCTTGTCTTCACCAAAAACACGGCCAGGTGGGCGTTAAAACAGCTCATACCCACTTGACGTCACCAGAAACACATGTTTGTGGGCCTTGTAGCAGATCCAACACCCTTGTCTTCACCAGGAACACGGTCAGTTAGGTGTTAAACCACTTTGAAAAAAAGTGTTTCAGATATATAATAAAGGGGGAAGAATGCCCGGAGTGACGCTTATGATGAAACCAGCGAGCACGAGTAAGACGCTTATACACCAAACATCGCAATTGGGGGCAATCTGGGATCAGCGGATCCTTGCACCGCTTAGGGAGGCAACACCGCACAGAGCTTCACTGTTCCACCCGAGTCCCCTATTACAGAACAGGATAAATGAGATGTGGATGATAGTTCCATGATGGACGAGTCTAGTTTCAACAGCTCTTTTCACTTGAAATGCAATTGTTGAAAGTATGTAACAATGATTCTATAATGCCAGAATAGCTCGTCCTCACTTCCGACAGCGTTGCTCATAGATATTGCTGATGGGTTAGGTGATTATGTTGATGCTTTACGACTTAGTTGCTTCGTCTTGGTATGTTCTTTTTAAACAGCACCCAGAATACCTTGCAGACTCCAGGCATAAACAACATTCTAAAAGAAAAGAAGGCATCAAGTAGAAAGTGAATACCTGTCTTACTTGACCTCACTCCATGCGGGACCTGCCTAACGTTTGATTGATATCACGTAAGCTTGTGACACTTAAGCCTGAACGTCCTCCATCCCCTCTTCGCGAGACTTCCTCGACTTTCACCCAAGTGACTGACACGAGACTCTTTTTTTGTCATGCTGTGTGCGTAGTTAACCTGTGGCGACGTTATAGTCCATTGTGGTAGATTCCGCCTAAATCTCGGTGTGTTCATACAACGACTAATGGTGCTGAGGTGTGTTGTGAAATAACGTAAGTGGTTGATCCAGTCAGAAGTTATCATCGAATGGAATGTTTTATTGAAAAAAACTTCATGTTTTATTGATATTTATATAAAACCTCAAACTTGGTATCATGTCTTAAGCATCCCTTGAACACCAGGTTCTTAAGAAGTGTCGTAGTTTGGTGATCATCACATTTTTTTTTACGTATTATTGACAGTTATTTTAAACCTTAATTCAGTTTCATGTCTTCAGTGTCAATTGATCACCAGGTTTGTGAGGAGCTCTCACTGAACCATAAGAATAAACATCTAGAATTAACCACCCACCATTTCTCCGTATCAATGCATTTTGAAATGAATGCCACACTTACCCCTCACTGCGACATGAAAACAAAATTTGATGATCTTTTTCATACCAAGCGTAAGAGCAACATAATAACTACATCATAAAGGTTATTTGAATGGATTCCCCTCTTGATGTTTGTGATTGACAATCGAAGATTTTTCCCAAACTGCATTCAATAAAAAGTGTTACTTTATCGAATTTTATTCGTTTTTATGGTAATACAAAAATATAAGTGTTCAGACAAGACATATGTTTCCTAGGGTGAAAACTGTCTAGCATGTGTCCAATGCTTGACTATCTGAGCTAAAGTAATGAATACACAGCTGTTGGGGTACTATTATAGGCCATTAATTGAACACATCAAAAGTGAGGGTTTCTTTTTTTTGTTGAAAATGATTTCACGATATCGCCGACCTGTTGATGAAACATGCTTCAAGGTGCATAAAAATCACGCATCAGGAATGCGGCAATGAGTAATTGTGGAATAGTTTACAAACTTTAGCTCAGTGGTGGACAGATTCAACACACAATTTCCACCTGTTAGCTGAGATGTATGTCAGGCTGTACTTAGTTAATTTTCTATGCTGTCATGACTTTGATATAGCACAACATATTGTAAGGTCATGCCGGGCGAGGAGTCAACACCTACTGAACAAAATGTAATGTCTCCGTACAAGTGTACTATTCTTGCTACAGACATATGATTATATTTCCCGATATAGCTTGTAGCTTTATGAAATTCATGGTAAACTAAACTATAACAAGTACAAGTATAAAAACGTCATGGGAGTTCTTTGGTGTAGGAATCATATGTATAGATCCTCAAAATGAAAAAGTAAGTTCTAGCTCACAGTGAACATATGGAACCAGCCGTGTCACCTTGCTGTGAACAAGTCACTGAAGGACTAGCTACACGTTGTCGCCTGCCACAAAAAGATTCATTTTTGCATGGTTTTTCTTGTCTTTAAAAAATCAGTCTCACAGTTTTAAATAAATATCTTGTTTTGTAAATGAAGCTGATAAAACGTCTAATCTAGATGCAAAATCAAATAATTCCTTCCACCCACCCACCCCAACTCTAGATAAAAAATCATAGAATTCCTTCCCCCTCCCAAGGATATAAAATGGTTGGTCTCTTTAGACATAATACCAGGTTTCATTTCTTGTGGTAAATGTCAATAAAACATGAAGTTTTACCCCTTCCGACTTAATAAAAGTGTTCAGTGCTAAGAGATACTGACGTCATGCAGTGTGATTTTTTTATGCTTCAGCAGTTAAAGTTAAGGTCCTTAGTCCTGTATTCGGAAGCTTAAGACGAAACAGTGGTGTTTATCACAAGTGGAGCCAGCGTCTAACATTTCCAAGACGTCAGCGCCTCGTTTTCTTGAAATTAGTGGGTGTCGTGGCAGCTACACGAGGAAATTGCTCTTTTTAGTTTGATTTGCTTGAACAGCACACTGAATTCCTGACTCCAGGGTTAGACAGGACTGTACAAGACAAGATGGTTACACACACTTCACTAGACTGGAAACAACCCATTACTAAATTAATATGTTTTAATAAATTGCAAATGATTCTATTCATTGGGTTTTGCTTTATGTTTCTATAACCCCAAAATGAGTTAGGCCACGCCTACTTGTAGACTATTTTTTCTGATTGGCAGATGATTGGGTGGCCTTGGCTTGTGTTGCATTATTGCGCTGAACGATGTCACTGATTTCGTTAATGATTATATAAGCACTCTGTGATGTAAGTATTGTTGACTTATTTATTGATAAGGATTGACTTCAATACAATTTTACGTTTATAGGGGTAAATCTGAGTCTTTACCGCAGTGTGGAAAGTGTTTTTAACGTTTCCATTCAGGAATTCTCTAAATTCCTATCTAAATATACCCTCATAAATGCAAAGAAAATTGCAGTCAGTTCTCTAGTATCCACACACTCTGTTTTTCATCTTTTGATGTAGAAATAGGTCGGTTTGATTGTTTAAGGCCCTGCAGGATATCAATTACTTAATAACATCGAGACTGGTCAAGTCTTGTACAACATAAACAGAAACATATACATACGTATTATGACTGTAATACATTCGGTATACATATTAAAGGGAATTGACAAAAACTGGAACTAAAGAGTGGGTACAGTGTAGCAAACATGATAGGGGTCGGAGACATGAAGAATATCACTAATATTTGAAGTCATTACTTTTTTCTCGGAACCCACTTCTTGAATGGGTAACTGTATCAATTTGGACTGATGGAACCGATGAAGCCAAGACACGAGTAGCCATCAAGTAGGAAGCGATTGCTTGTCTCATTGCATCCTCTTTCTATGTCCAACAGTTTAACTTACTTTTTGTTGAGAACACTTTAGCTTGTTGACACTTCCGCCTGAAGATCCTCCGACCCCTCTTTTCTCCTCCTGAACCCCACGTGTCTAACACGTGACTTTATATTTGTCCTGCCATGGCGACGTTATCGTCCATTGTGGTGAATTATCCTGTTTCTCTGTGTGTTGAGACAAGCACGAATGGTGCTTGAACGTCAGTGGTGGATACAGTCAGAGGCTGTCAAAGGAACATTTCCTTGACGACTTTTATAAAGTCAGGAGAGGGAAAGACTTCATGTTTTATGACATTTACATAAACACCTGCTGTGTAAGAAGTGTGATTCCTTGGTGATCGTCCCAAAAGTTCGTGTTTCACTGAAATTAATTTTGAACCTCTTGTTCAGTTCGAAATTTCAGCATTCAGCTTGATAACAGACTTCGCAAGGAACGTGGGGATGGTCCCAAATGTTTAACTATTTGCCCTAGAATTAACCATCCACCATTTCCATCCACGATTCATAGAGGTTGAAGTGAGATATCACCCTTACGTCTTAGTGTGACATGAAAAACTAATTGTTAGATGATTTAAAACATATATGAAACAAGTTGCTACCCAGAGCAAGAACAATATGACTAAATTGAGAAGGATAACCCGTTATCCTCAAAAGGGATTATCCAGGAGAGGGTTGCGAATGACCGGTTCAACAATCCAAGCATTTTTTGATGGATAGGAATTTTCCAAAACTGAATTAAAACCCGAAAAATATTTCTCTTTAGAGTGACTGCTTATGGTGATACAAAAACAGCATTCAGACAAAACGTATGATTCATGGCGTGAAAACAAAGCATGTGTGCAATGCTTTACTACCTAGGCGTAAGTAATCAATATGCATCTGTAGGCCTGCTCTTATCAGCCATTCATTGAACACCTAATAATGAGGATTATCGTCAAGAATTCTCTATTATTCATTACAAATATAATTTTCTGATATATGGTTATGATGACTAATGAACATGTTTGTTTGAAATTAGTTTTGCAAGGTGTGGCTTCACCACGTTGCCGACCTGTTTAAACATGCTTAACAGTGCATCATAAAACCTGTTCCGGTTTGTTGAACGGTTGACAGATCACATGGTGTGTATTTTGGGGCTTTGTCGGTTTTGACAGATTGATGGGGCCTGAAGACGTATGTGAGCATCGATTCCAGTTCAAATTATGTCAGTGGCCAAAATGGATGGTAGCAATGCTTATTTCAGAACTCCCTTCTTCTCGTTCTGTAAGACTCCCAGTTAACACATCTTTTTAGACTGTACCATGTAAGTTGATGTTCGATGCTGTCCTAACTTCCGTGAGCACAAACCTGCTGAAATGACACATGTATTTGCTATATTTATCATCAAAGTTAGGTTTTCAAAACTGCTTATGTAGGCCCTCACCACTATCAGACTTCATTATGACATTCATGATGCTTGCTTACAAACAATGATACCCAGAGTGCATAAAATGAACCGTTATATGCCTTTATAAACGTATCACTGCGTGACGTAAATTCTATACCTCCGTTGGAACAAGCAGAATGCAAGATACGGCAATTGCAGGGTAGAAATGAGATTTATGGGATAAATATGGACGGTAAAATATGGGACCATATATTTGTAGTTCCGACATGTGTAGCTGGTCCCTCAGTGACCTGTTCACAGCAAGGTGACACGGCTGGTGAGTTCCCTGTGTCTTGCATGAACTAGATTATTGATTGTTATTGTTTGTTGTTTAACGTCGCACTCAGCAATATTCCAGCTATATGACGGCGGTCTGTAAATGGACGGTCTGGTGGCCTGGAGCAGACAATCCAGTGATTGACATCATGAGCATCGATCCACGCAATTGGGACACGATGACATGCATCAACCAAGTCAGGAAGGAGCCTGACCACCCGATCCCATTAGACGCCTCTTACCACAAGCGGCCAGGCTGGGTTGCTGAAGACCTATTCTCCCCCGGATCTTTACAGGTCGCATGAACTAGAACTGACTTTAACGTGGTGAGCGTCCTGACATGATTCTTACACCAATCAACTCACATGACATGCCAAGATGTTTAACACATGTTTCTTTGGCTTTATCACGCTATGTGTCATCTTTACTGAAATGGGCATTTATTTGGTGATTATTCGAGGGTGTCGTAAAGAAGCCAACTACAAGAAGTCGACTGTAATAGATTGTCTGGGCCAAGGCATAAAATGTTCTCATACACCCCGACAGACAAACCACTCTGTGTTGCAAAACGTACACACCTCTCTGTGTTGGAAAAGGAAGATATTTCTCTAGTATTTCTCTTTACTTGTAAGACACAGACGTGATATATAGTTAACATGGGTCTTGGTTTCAACAAAATCATTAATGGCGCTGGATTGTCTGTTCTAGTATCACTGGATTGTCTGATCCAGGATCAATTGTGTTTTGGCCGCTGCCATATGGCTGTGACTGCTGTGTGGTGTAAGGCAACAAACAAACACAAACACTTAGTTTTTCATGCAAATTGTGTGAGTGGCGGAATGGAATGTGTCAGCAGACGATCGAGACTGAGATTATTCTGTGGCATTGTTTGTACTTACTCATTTCATAGATCTGCCAGCATTCACTCGGTAGTGTGTGATGTGACCGGTTGCTCCTTCATTGAAAGAACTTCACACAATTACACGTATAATCTGAAACTAAATGGCTTATTCCGGACGACTTGTGTGTATTTGGTATGTCCGACCGTGTTAGAGGAATACTTGTCATGCTCAAGTGTTTACTCTCTCGACAGTAATCTGCAGTATGCCACGATCGGGGAGGACCTGAGTAGACCCGAAAGGACCTGAGGAGACCTGATCATGAAAGGACCTGAGGAGACTTGACAAAGCAAAACACATTCACTGAACTCTCACACTGCAAGCATGACAAACAATCCTTTCTTAAACTGTCACGGCTATTTTGTTGCAAATTCAAATTCTGATTTTCATCTTAAATATGTCCATGCAGAGTAATGATGCAGCGAGAGTCACCGTGCTCCGAATCCCTCCGGGGCACGTGTTGTTAGTATTTAGGATTTGTATAATTCAAATACGTAACTCAAACACTCTGACACTCCGACCAGGAATGACATTGGTAAGAAGCAAGAGTACTGGATGTGTCTGGCCCGATTGTCCACAGGTGCCGGATTGAGAGAGAGAGAGAGAGAGAGTGCGTGCGTGAGTGTGCTAAACGACCCACCTGACCATGTTCTTGGTAACGACAAGGATGTGGGAGCTGCTATAAGACCCACCTGGCCGTGTTTCTCCTTGATGACCCCACGGCTGCAGGCTGGAGTGTTTAGAGTACAGAAACATGCGCTATGTTGTCACCTGCTGTCGTCGGAGTGACTATTATCCTGACTGGCAGCTACAACACACTCGCTCACTCATTTCTTGTGCTAGACGAGGAATACCGCGGTTTTTGCGCAATCAACTTCACATAAAGTGTGTTCAAACTGTCTCTAACGTGACCGTAAAGAACTCAATTAAACCTCGACCCCAAAACATTGGGAGTTGCATGTTGATGATATATGTTAATAAGTATGAGGGTGTCATGTTCACCAGCAACAGGTTCATGTACCGTGCAGCATGTCTGGATCCTTGATTGCATCACGCCGCTCACGAAGTGGCTGCATACACTAGCCAGTTGTCCTATGTCGACATTGTACATGGTGTAATGGAACCGCTTGGAGGAGTGGCCATAGAGACTTATGCATTCCCAAACGGATTCAACGAAAGTAGATAAATATACAAGTTGTGCAAAATGGGTAGTGTTTCATTCACCTATCCTATTAACATGTACATTGAGTGAGTTGGCTTAACCAGCGCGCCTGAGATCGGCGGATCCTTGAATGGCTAAGGGACGCAACTTTGCACAGTGAATTGACACTTCAGGCTACTGAACCACCCTTGTATCCTATCACAAAATAATATGAAATCTCAAGTCTTTTCAACAGTCTTATCACTTGAAATTGTATGGTTGAAAGAGTTATAATGGAGCTATACTGTCAGAATAGTTTGTTCTCACTTCCGACAGTGAAACTCACAGATATTGATGGCAGATGAGGTGATTGTGTTGATGCTTTACGACTTATTGTTAAAGTCCTAAGTCCTGTATATGGAATAATGAAACTTCATTTACCTTCATTTTAAGTTGAGTCAGCGTCCAATATATCAAGACAATATTTCTGTCCAAATAGTAGGTGCCGTAGTTGAAAATGGTGCTATGTCTTGATCTTGCAAGACAATATAGCTCCACATACTGTACTGGACTTGAAGTAGTAAAATAGTATTTTAAAAATCCGAGGTCATTGGCCACTGGATAATTTTGGAAACATTGTTTGATCTTTTTGTTTTATTTCTTTGTTTGATTGTTTGAGTGCTCAATCTTTAAACATTGTTTGAACGAGATAACCAGTCTAACCCTAGAAATATAATGATTAATAACGCTTTTTAATGCATTCGAAATCCATTCAATAACATTTAAAAAAACCAATTTATAGCATAGGATACAATGTGAGTCTGCGAGATGAAGAACATCCCATACGTTTATAGTCAAGACACGCCCGGAACAACCATCAAGTCGAGATTGATTACTTATCTCATTGTATCCACGTGGACCTCGTTCTATAGCGGACCAGTCTAACGTACGTTTCATTGAGAACAACGTTAGCTTATTGACACTTCCGCCTGAACGTCCTCCGCCCCCTCCACTTAAACCCCATGTGACTGACATGGATTCCTTGTTTGTCATGCCATGCGCGTAGTTAACCTGTGGCAACCTTATCGTCTATTGTTGTAGACTTATCCTGTTATTCTGTGTGTTCAGACAAGCACTAATGGTGCTAAGTCGTGTTGTGAAAATACGTCGGTGGTTCATCTTGTCAGTGTTGTCAAAAGATCATTTCACTGAAGACGTTTTTTAGTCATTAGGGAAAAAACTTCATGTTTTGATTGACATATGTTTAAAACTAAAACCTTGGTATCATGCCTTAATCATTACTTGAACACCAGTTTTGCAAGATGTGTCGTAGTTTGGGAATCATCACAATTTTTCACGTTAACAGTTAATTTGAAACAAGAATTCAGTTTCATGTCTTCAGCGTCAGCTCTCACTGAACCACAAGATTAAAAACCTTTAACCTAGAATTAACCACCCACCATTTCTCTGCGATTAATGCAGTTTGAAATGAATGCCACACTTACTCCTCACTGCGACACGAAAAATAATTCCTGCGGCATGATACCATGATCATTTGCGAAATGTCTTAAACAAGGTTATACCCAGTGCCAAGACAACATAATGACTACTTTATAAAGTGGAGCCGTTATCATCAAAAGAGAGTCTCCTAAAGTGGATTGTGAATGACAATTGAAGCTCTCGTTTTTTGATTGAAGGAAATATTCCAAAGCTGAATTTAAACAGAAAGTGTTTATCTTCACATAATGACTGATTGTTTATAGTCCTTTTTTATGGTAATACAAAAACAACAGTTTTCAGACAAGACAAAACTGTCCAACATGCGTGCAATGCTTGACTATACTGAGTTAAAGTAATCAATATGCAGCTGTTGGAGTTCTCCTATCAGTCTTTCAATGAATACCTGAAAAGTTAGGATTTGGGTAATTGAGTCTATATTTGGACGATATGCATGAGATCTGAAAGTACGTAATAAGGTGAATGAACAGGTTTATTTGTCTTCAGTTTGAAACTGGTTCCGCATGGTGTGGCTTCACAACATCGTCGACCTTTTGATGAAACATGATTGAAGTGCATTGGACAACCATTTGTCATGAATGGAATGAACAAGCTAGTCACAGTTAAATAAGTTGTAAACTACATCTTATCTTAGCTTGGTCTGTGGTAGACAGATTAAAGACACACCTTTCTGGAGTAACCTGAGAGGTATATAGTATGAGCCTCGTTGTGTGGTGTTAGATTGTGCCCAATCAGACGGAAACAAAGCGTATTTCAGAACTCTGACACTATCATTCTGTAGGTTTTATTTTAAAGACAAAACAGGTCAGATTGTATCAACAAGTTATTTTCTATGCTGTCCTGACAATAGAAAAAGCAAAAAAGGAACATGATGTCATTCTTAATGGAGTCAGACGCGTGCACTTGCTACTGTTATTATTGAAGGTAAGTATGCGGGGCTCTCAAGGTGCCCCGTAAAAGTATGTTTTATCTTATTTGTTACCATGAATATTTGCTGGTGATTCATTAACAGATACTAATGACATTGTCAGAAATGTACAATCGAAACTGCTTTTCGCAGAGATATTTCTTATGATTATTGAATGAAATTTCTGGATTTTATTTTTTCCTAGGTACTTAACAGCAGAGCGGTATGATCAAATAAAGTAGACTGATATCACTATGGCTGGAGAGGTCGGGAGTCAGTATGCCATGCAGGCTCTTCTCTGGTACTAAATTAAGCAGGACACCTTAGGAAAATCGATTTTAGCGTTTTGTTTGTGTTGCCATATTCACCCAGATCGCATCGTGACATATAGGCTGGGCAATGATGTTTTGTAGATACCACTTGCTGAGAGTGAGAATTTGGAGTGAACTTCTTCAGAAATACTAAAATGACACTGGTACCTGCGTACATAATGGTTACCTGATGGAATGGTATATGTACTTTCGTTCATATTGGTCAGCAGCTTCAGTGCAATATTTGCATTGCTCCAATTACCCTTAAGTACTCATTGCCGAGAATCGTGTTCAGTATGTTTGATTGTACTTGCTATATTAATCATCAAAGTTAAGTATGAAAAACTGTATGTGTAGATCCATTAAGGCTATCCGACTTCATGATGACATTCATGATGCATGCTTACAAACAATGACAAACCGAGTGGATATTATGAACCTTTGTCATAAGAAACGTATCACTGCGTGACGTTGCAAGATACAGTATTAGCAGGGTAGAAATGATATTTATGGAATAATTATGGACCGGAAAATTTGGGACCATATATTTGTCCTTTCGACATTTGTACAAACACTTCCGTCTTCACAAACACACACATACATGCTTTGTTTGTTTGTTTGTTGTTTAACGCCACACTCAGTAATATTCCAGCTATATGATGGCGTTCTTAAATAATCGAGTCTAGACCAGACAATCCAGTGATTGACATCAAGAGCATCGATCCACGCAATTGGAACACAATGACATGCATCATCCAAGTCAGCGAGCCTGTCCATCCGATCCTGTTAGTCTCCTCTGACGGCAAGCATAGTCGCCATTTATGGCAAGCATGGTTTGCTGAAGACCTATTCTTTCCCACACATACATCCATGCGTGCAAGAAGATTGTGATTTCGGGGGCAAATGTAAACAAAAATAACGTTGAGAATGTTGTCAATGAGTCAGACTTTTATTCAGATTAATATTTACATGGCCTGAGAATATTAGGGGCGGACCATTTGATTCTATGGGGGAGGGAAGACCCACAGGTCATAATTTTATGCAAATAAAACACTCAGCCACCATCAAAACAGAATATTTCATGACATGACCATGAAAAACAGAAAACCTGTAACCCTTATTTATTAATAATCATTTCAAATATTTCATTTTAATGTTGACTGAGATCGGAAATGACCATTAAGCATCATGTACCCTTATGTGGAAACTGACGAGTAAATAAAAAGTTACCAGTCAACACTGTTTGTTCCTAAAAAACAGAACAGGAAGATACTTGTATGGTCAGAAGACATGAATTAGTACAAGTTACGCCATGAGAATCAATTTGGCCTAAATTGTACCCTAATGAAGTTTGAGATGCATCAGTTGTGAGGAAGATGGGGTTGTTTTGGTCGGGACATGCAAGGATGGGGGCTTGCTTTAGCTTTTCAAATGCCTGTTGGCAATTGTTGGAAGTTGTTTTTTCAGAAGGTTATATAGAGGAGAGGCAATGCCAGAAATGCTTGCTACAAAGTTTTGATAATGCAAGGCCAAATCTAAGAAATTACACACCTCATGGACATTTTTAGAGGGTGCTATCCATGTGACTGAATCTATTTTTTGAAAAAAATCGTCATTTATGCCATCTTTGCTGAAGATATGCCCAAACCAAAGAAGTTGTTTTGTCTTAAATTTGCATTTGCTTGGTTTTAAAGTCCTCCTTTGATCTTTTTGAATACTGCCTTGAGGTTATTCAAATGTTCCGAAAACGTTTTAGAAAATATTATGCCAACCAAATATATTATTATGCAACGCCAATTAATTCCTTTATTGCCTCTGAAATGGTTTTGCAGAAATGCCATAGGAGCATTTTTGAGGCTGGATCTGGATGGAGTGGCATTTGCCAAAAGCCACTAGCAAAATCAAGCACACTAAAATATTGGCAGTGGAAAAATATAGGTTTGGTAACTGCATTGAAGCATCCATAATCTACGGCAAAGCGGTAAGAGCTATCACGTTTTTTAACCATGACATTGGGAGAGTGCCATTCAGAAGAACTGGGCTGAATGATATTGGCTGCAAACATTCCTTGCACCTGTCTTGAACATTCTTTCCTTTAGGGTGCGTTTTGCCTATAAAAGGGAGTCTTTGTGATTGGAGAAATGCATTTTACTGTGTACTTGCACTTTCAATATTTTTAAAATGCTTTTTGGGACAAAAGCTCCACGACATTCAAGGGTATTGTTATTGTGCATGGCTAATCATGGTGTTAAGGCTGCCGCCTCATCAATGACGTCAACGATGAAGTATTGCCTGTCTCCCATCCATCTATAACGGACCATCAGCCTGGTGACCATCTTTCGGCTACAGCCAAAACTCCTTGCAACGTGGTCATGCATTGCTATTATATCATACCAATGGCTTGTTCTTTTAGTGCCATAAATCTTCGCATGTGATTTGTCACTTTCCACAATTTGGGTGTGAATGAACAGTACATTGTTCCTTTTATATCCATATCTTTGTAGGCTGGCATGCTGCAAGTGCAGCAAAAGTTTCACTTCAAACTCAGGTTCCACTGATCTGGGTAATGTAGCATGTGCATTACTCAGAAAACTATTGTGGTTGTAGATTGATTCCCAACCATTTTGTAACACTATTCGGGGTTTGGACCCAATGTGTCCAACTTTCATTTTGGTTTTCTATTTTCCATCAGTTTAGATGAAAAGTTATGCTACTTTTGTCAATCATCCACAATCTTAATAACTGAAAAGTACATTCCTCAAGTAGATGTGAATACAAACATGTCAAGTTGAATGGGTTTTGCTACACATGGTGTTGTAAAAAATGGTCTTTTATTTTTTATTCTATAAAATGCTTTGTTATGCTGCGATGTTCATTTGTCTGTTTCAAAATCACCTACATCTGTATAGTGATTATTTTTCAGTGAACAGAGAGAACATTTAAACATTCTTTCCATAGGTTAAATTTGAAATATGCCCTAAAAAGATCTTAGCTCTCTTTTTAGAAGAAAAAAAGCCCCTAAAAATAAAAAAACAAACCAACATCACTCATCAACAACACCCCCCACCCAACCCTCCCCACCCAACCCTCCCCCCTAAATATCAAATTGCCCGTCCCTTAGCATTCAACAACATGCATTGACCTCTTTGCAGCAGTCCCAAACACAAACATTCACGCATGCGTAGGCGCCCATGGTGATATCAGGGCCAATTGTAACCATTGATCACGCTGAGAATGTTGTCAATGAGTCAGACTTTTAGGCAGTTTAATTTTCACTGAGAATGGCTGTTAATAGAAACCTAGAATAGAAGACCGCTTCCATAGTTATCGGAACTCAGTTTCGTCATTATTGTCATTTAATTTGAACTTGACATTCAAGGAAAATATGATTTGTTTCACGATCCCTTAAAACCTCTCCAGGAAGTATTGTGGTGGTTGTTATTACAGTTGAAGTCTGCTTGCTTTGGATTGATTTTAAGAAAAATGTAAAGCACAAATCCCCTTGTATTGACATCGGTGTGTACTGAAGGTATTTGTGAAGCCCGACCGTGTGAGAGGAATACCCGTCATGCTCAAGTGTTTACTCTCCCGACAGTAATCTGCAGTATGCCACGATTGGGGAGGACCTGAGGAGACTTGAGAGGACCTGAGTGAACTTGACAAAGCAAAACACATTCACCAGACTCTCACCCTGCAAGCACGGCAAATATTCCATTCTTAACCTGTCATAACTATTTTGTTGCAAATTCAAATTGTAATTTTCATCTTAAATATTTCCATACAGAGTAATAATGACGCAAGAGTCACTGTGCTCTGAATTCCCCGGGGCACGTGTTGTCGGTATTTAGGATTTGTTTAATTCCATTATGTAGCTCAAACACTCCCACCAGGAATGACATTGGTGAGAAGCAAGAGTACTTGATGTGTCTGGTCCGATTGTCCAGATGTGTGAGAGATTGAGTTCTTTATGCTCACGTCAGAGACAGTTTTAACACACTTCACATGAAGTTGATTGTGCAAAAAACCCACAGCATTCCTTAACTAGCACAAGAAATGAGTGAGCTTATGTGTTGTAGCTGCCAGTCAGGATAATAGTCGGACAAGGGCAGGCAGCCTACAACATAGCGCATGCTGTCGTACTATAAACAATACTGTTTGCAGCCGTGGGATCGTCAAGGAAACACTTTGGCAGGTGCATCTCATAACAGCTCTAACACTCTTGTCTTCACCAAAAACACGGCCAGGTGGGCGTTAAAACAGCTCATACACACTTGACGTCACCATAAACACATGAATGTGAGTCTTTTAGCAGCTCCAACACCATAGTTAACAGTTAACCCCACTTTGAACAGTGTTTCAGATATATAATAAAGGGCGAAGAAAGCCCGGAGTGACGCTGATGATGAAACCAGTGAACACGAGTAAGATGCTTATACACCAAACATCGCAATTGGGGCCAATCTGGGATCAGCGGATCCTTGCACCGCTAAGGGAGGCAACACCGCACAGAGCTTCACTGTTCCACCCGAGTCCCCTATTACAGAACAGGATAAATGAGATGTGGATGATAGTTCCATGATGGAAAGTCTAGTTTCAACAGCTCTTATCACTTGAAATGCAATTGTTGAAAGTATGTAACAATGAATCTATGCTGCCAGAATAGCTCGTTCTCACTTCCGACAGTTTTGCTCATAGATATTGATGATAGGTTAGGTGATTATGTTGATGCTTTATGACTAAGTTGCTTTGTCTTGGTCTGTACTTTTTAAACAGCACCCATAATACTTTGGAGACTCGAGGCGTAAACAAGATTGTACAAGAACAGAAGAGTGATTACCTGTCTCACTTGACCTCTTTTCATGCGGGACCTGCCTAACGTTTGATTGATATCACGTAAGCTTGTGACACTTACGCCTGAACGTCCTCCGTGCCCTCTTCGCGAGACTTCCTCGACTTTCACACAAGTGACTGACATAAGACTCTTTTCTTGTCAAGCTGTGCGCGTAGTGTTAACGTTATCGTCCATTGTGGTAGATTCCGCCTAAATCTCGGTGTGTTCATATAATGACTAATGGTGCTGAGGTGTGTTGTGAAATAACGTCAGTGGTTGATCCAGTTAGAAGCTGTCATCGAATGGAATGTTTTATTGGCTACTTTTATAAAGCAGCTGGGAAAAAACTTCATGTTTTATTGACATGTATATAAGATAGACACAATTTAATGGATAACAACTTCTTAATACTGTGAAAAGCGACGTTTCGATATAGATCCTTATACCGTTGTCAAGCAAGACTGTCTTGCTTGACAAAGGTATAAGGATCTATATCGAAATGTCGTTTTTTACAGTATTAACGAATTTGTTATCCATAAAATCGTGTCTATCTTGTCATCCGTGAACTTCTAGTAATGCCTATCCTACAATTTGACATGTATCTAAAACCCAAAACTTGGTGTCATGTCTTAAGCATCCATTGAACACCAGGTTCTTAAGAAGTGTCGTAGTTTGGTGATCGTCACAATTTTTAAAAGTTTTATTAAGTTATTTTAAACAATAATTCAGTTTCATGTCTTCAGTGTCAATTGATCACCAGGTTTGCGAGGAGCTGTCACTGAACCATAGGATTAAACATCCAGAATTAACCACCCACCATTTCTCCGTGATTAATGCATTTTGAAATGAATGCCACACTTACCCCTCACTGCGACATGAAAACAAAATTTGATGATCTTTTTTTATATAATAAGCTTAAGAGCAACATGATAACATCATCATAAAAGTTATTTGAATGGATTCCCGAATAGATGTTTGTGATTGACAATCGAAGATTTTTCCCAAACTGAAATCAATAAAAAGTGTATCTTTATCAAATTTTAATCGTTTTTATGGTAATACAAGAATATAAGTGTTCAGATAAGACATATGTTTCCTAGGTAGAAAACTGTCTAGCATGTGTCCAATGCTTGACTATCTGAGCTAAAGTAATGAATACACAGCTGTTGGGGTACCATTATAGGCCATTAATTGAACACGTCAAAAGTGAGGGTTTCTTTTTTTTGTTGAAAATGATTTGATGATATCGCCGACCTGTTGATGAAACATGCTTCAAGGTGCATAAGAATCACGCATCAGGAATGCAGCAATGAGTAATTGTGGAATAGTTTGCAAACTTTAGCTCAGTGGTGGACAGATTCAACACACAATTTCCACCTGTTAGCTGAGATGTATGCAAGGCTGTACTTAGTTAATTTTCTATGCTGTCATGACTTTGATATAGCACAACATATTGCTAGGTCATGCCGGACGAGGACTCTACACCTACTGAACAAAATGTAATGTCTCCTTACAAGTGTACTATTCTTGCTACAGACATTTGAATTTAATTCCCGATATAGGTTGTGGCTGTATGAAATTCATGGTAAACTAAACTATAACAAGTACAAATATAAAAACGTCATGGGAGTTCTTTGATGTAGGAATCATATGTATAGATCCTCAGCAAGTAAAAGTAAGTTCTAGCTCACAGTGAACATATGGAACCAGCCGTGTCACCTTGCTGTGGACAAGTCACTGAAAGACTAGCTACACGTTGCACATTGTCGAATGCCACAACATGTACATTTTGCATGGTGTTTCTTGTCTTTCAAAAATCAGACTCACAGTTTTAAAAAAATATCTTGTTTTATAGATGTACTGATAAAATGTCTGATCTGGATACAAAATCATAGAATCAACCCCTTATGGATATAAGACGGGTGGTCTCTTTAGACATAATACTAGGTTTCACTTTTTGTGATAAATGTCAATAAAACATGAAGTTTTATCCCTCCCGTCTCAATAAAAGTGTTCAGTGCTAAGAGATATTGTCGGCATGCAGTGTGATTTATTTTTTTATGCTTTAGTTAATGTCCTCAGTCCTGTATTCGGAAGTTTAAGATGAAACAGTGGGGTTTATAACAATTGGAGCCAGCGTCTAACATTTCCACGACGTCAGCGCCTCGTTTCCTAGAAATTAGTGGGTGTCGTGGCAGCTACACGAGGAAATTGCTATTTTTAGTTTGATTTGCTTGAACAGCACACAGAATTCCTGACTCCAGGGTTAAACAGGACTGTACAAGACAAGGTGGTTACACACACTTCACTAGACTGGAAACAGCCCCTGGTCACAAAATATATTACTAAATTAATATGTTTTAATAAATTGCAAATTATTCTATTCGATGGGGGTTGCTTTTATTTCTATAACCCCAAAATGAATTAGGCAAAAGCCTACTTGTAGACTATTTTTTTCTGGGTGGCCTTGGCTTGTGTTGCATTATTGCCCTGAACGATGTCACTGATTTCGTTAATGATTATATAAGCACTCTGTGATGTAAGTATTGTTGACTTATTTATTGATAAGAATTGACTTCAATGTAATTTTGCGTTTATAGGAGTAAATCTGAGTCTTAACCGCAGTGTGCAAACCGTTTTTAACGTTTCCGTTCAGGAATTCTCTAAATTCCTATTTAAATATACCCTCATAAATGCAAAGAATATTGCAGTCAGTTCTTCAGTATCCACACACTCTGTTTTTCATCTTTTGTTGTAGAAAAAGGTCGGTTTGATTGGTTAAGGCACTGCCGAAAATCCATTTCTTTATAACATCAAGACTGGTCAAGTCTTGTACAACAAAAACAGAAACATATACATACGTATTATGACTTGAATACATTCGGCATACACATTAAAGAGAGTTGACCAAAACTAGAACTAAAGAGTGGGTATAGCTTAGCAAACATGATGGGGTCAGCAACATGAAGAATATCACAAATATTTGAAGTCATTACTTTTTTCATGGAACCCACTTCTTGAATGGAACCGATGAAACCAAGACACGAGTAGCCATCAAGTAGGAAGCGATTACTTGTCTCATTGCATCCACGTGGACCTCTTTCTATGCCGGACCGGTTTAACTTACGTTTCGTTGAGAACACTTTAGCTTGTTGACACTTCCGCCTCTGCCCGCTCTTTTCTCCACTTGAACCCCCACGTGTCTAACACGTGACTCTATAATCGTCCTGCCATGAGAGGTAGTTAACCTATGTCGGCGTTGTCGTCCATTGTGGTAGAATTATCCTGTTTCTCCGTATTTTCGGACAAGCACTAATGGTTCTTGAACGTCAGTGGTGGATCCAGTCAGAGGCTGTGAAACGAACAATTCCTTGACGACTTTTATAAAGTAAGGAGAGGGAAAAACATCATGTTTTATGACATTTACATAAAACCTTAAACTTGGTATCATGTCTAAACACCACTTGAACACCAGCTTTGTAAGAAGTGTGGTTCCTTGGTGACCGTCTCAAAAGTTCATGTTTCACTGACATTAATTTTAAAACTCAAGTTTGGTTCGAGTGTGCAGCATTCATCTTGAACACAGGCTTTGCAAGGAACGTGGAGAGTGTCCCAAATGTTCAAATCTTTAACCTTGATTAAATTATCTACCATTTCCCTACGATTCATAGAGCTTGAAGTGAGATTTCGCCTTACTTCTTAGTATGACATGAAAAACTAATTGTTTGATGATTTAAAGCATATATGAAACGAGTTGTTACCCAGAGCAAGAACAACATGACTAAATTGATAAGGATTACCTGATATCCTCAAAAGGGATTATCAAGGAGAGGATTGCGAATGACCGGTTCAACAATCCAAGCAATCTTCAATGAATGTGAATTTTCCAAAACTGAATTAAAACCCCCCAAACCCTCTTTAGAATTACTGCTTGTGGTGATGCGAAACAAGCATTCAGACAAGACGTATGATTCATGGCGTGAAAACAAAGCATGTGTGCAATGCTTTACTACCTAGGCATAAGTAATCAATATGCATCTGTAGGAGTGCTCTTATCTGCCATTCATTGTACACCTAATAATGAGGATTTCCGTCAAAAATTCTATTTTATTCATTACAAATATGATTTTCTGTAATAGGGTTACGATGGCTGATGAACATGTTTGTTTGAAATTAGTTTTGCAAGATGTGGCATCACCACATTGTCGACCTGTTTAAACATGCTTAACAGTGTATCTAAGAACCTGTTCCGGGTTGTTCAACGGTTGACCTATGTGAGCATCTATTCCAGTTCAAATTATGTCAATGGCCAAAATGGGCGGTAGCACTGCTTATTTCAGAACTCCCAGCCTCACGTTCTGTAAGAATCCCAGTAAACACATCTGTTTAGACTGTACCATGTAAGTTGATGTTCGATGCTGTCCTAACTTCCGTGAGCATAAACCTGCTGAAATGATAAATGTATTTGCTATATTTATCATCAAAGTTAAGTATGCAAAACTGCTTATGTAGGCCCTTACCGCTATCAGACTTCATTATGACAATTATGATGCTTGCTTACAAATAATGATACCCAGACCGCATAAAATAAACCTTTGCCATTATAAACTGCGTGACGTAAATTCTATACCTCCGTTGGAACAAGCAGAATGCAAGATACGGCAATAGCAGGGTAGAAATAAGATTTATGGGATAAATATGGACGGTAAAATATGGGCCCATATATTTGTAGTTCCGACATGTGTAGCTGGTCCCTCAGTGACCTGTTCACAGCAAGGTGACACGGCTGGTGAGTTCCCTGTATCTTGCATGAACTAGATTTTTTATTGTAATTGTTTGTTGTTTAACGTTGCACTCAACAATATTCCAGCTATATGACGGCGGTCTGTAAATGGACGGTCTGGTGGTCTGTAGCAGACAATCCAGTGATCGACATCATGAGCATCGTTCCACGCAATTGGGACACGATGACATGCATCAACCAAGTCAGGAGCCTGACCACCCGATCCCGTTAGTTGCCTCTTACAACAAGTGTAGTCGCCATTTGCGGCCAGGATGGGTTGCTGAAGACCTATTCTACCCCGGATGTTTACAGGTCGCATGAACTAGAACTGACTTTAACGTGGTGAGCGCCCAGACATGATTCCTACACCAATCAAATCACATGACTTGCCGACATGTTTAACACATGTTTCTTTGGCTTTATCACGGTACGTGTCATCTTTACTGAAATGGGCAATTATTTGGTGATTATTCGAAGGTGTCGTAAAGAAGCCAACTACAAGATGTCGACTGTAAAAGATTGTCTGGGCCAAAGCAATTATTTGGTGATCATTCGAGAAGCCAACTACAAGAAGTCAACTGTAAAAGATTGTTTCAGCCAAAACATGATCTGTTCTCATACACCCCGACAGACAAAACACTCTGTGTTGCAAAACGTACACACCTCTCTGGTGTTGGAAAAGGAACATATTTCTCTAGTATTTCTCTTTACTTGTAAGCAGCAGACGTGATATGTAGTTAATATCGTTCTTGGTTTCAACAAAATCATTAAAGGCGCTGGATTGTCTGTTCCAGTATCACTGGATTGTCTGGTCCAGACTCAATTGTGTATTGGGCGCTGCCGTATGGCTGTGACTGCTGTGTGGTGTAAGGCAACAAACAAACACTTAGTTTTTCATGCAAATTGTGTGAGTGGCGGGAGCTGCTGTCGGAGCAGGCCATTTTTACCCTTCTCTCGGTGGTCCATTCATATTTTCATCACTATTTTGCCTCTTGCTCCCAGTGGAATGTGTCGGCAGATGATCGAGACTTATTATTCTGTGGCATTGTTTGTATTTACTCATTTCATAGACCTGCCAGCATTCACTCAGTAGTGTGAGATGTGACTGGTTGCTCCTTCATTGAAAGAACTTCACACAATAACACGTATAATCTGATACTAAATGGCTTATTCCGGACGACTTGTGTGTATTTGGTATGTCAATGTACACGCATACAACATGCATTGTCCTCCTGTCTTCATCAGTCACAAAAACACACACATTCACACATGCGTACAGGAACAAGGTGATTTTAGGGGAATTGTAAACAAAGATAACGCAGAAAATGTTGTCAATGAGTCAGCCTTTTAGTCAGCTTAATTTTCACTTGGCCTGAGAATATTAACATCCTGGTTCTACAGATGTAAATGGAAACTTGAATAGAAGAACGCTTCCATAATTATCGGAAATCAGTTTCTTTGTTATTGTCACTTGAGGATCCTCCTGAACGCTTGGGTGACTTTGATCATTTAATTTGAACTTGATATTCAAGGGAAATATGTTTTGTTTCACGATCCCTTAAAACCTCTCCAGGGAGTATTGTGGTGGTTCTTATTACAGTTAAAGTCTGCTTGCTTCGGATTGATTTTAAGAAAGGTGTAAAACACAAATCCCCTTGTATTGACATCTGTGTGTACTGAAGGTATTTGTGAAGCCCGACCATGCGAGAGGAATACCCGTCATGCTCAAATGTTTACTCTCCCGACAGTAATGTGCAGTATGCCACGATCGGGGAGGACCTGAGGAGACCTGAGAGGACCTGAGGAGACTTGATCATGAAAAGACCTGAGGAGACTTGACAAAGCAAAACACATTGCAAGCACGAGAAACATTCCATTCTTAAAATGTCACAGCTATTTTGTTGCAAATTCAAATTGTAATTTTCATCTTAAATTATTCCATACAGAGTGATATGAAGCGAGAATCACCGTGCTCTGAATCCCCCGGGGGACGTGTTGTTAGTATTTAGGATTTTTGTAATTCCATCAAAACCATGAATAACGTTGGTGAGAAGCAAGCAAGAGTACTGGATGTGTCTGGTCCGATTGTCCACTGGTGCCGGATTGAGAGAGAGAGAGAGTGCGTGCGTGAGTGTGTGCTAGAAGACCAACCTGACCCTGTTCTTGGTAACGACAAGGGTGTTGGAGCTGCTATAAGACCCACCTGGCCGTGTTCCTGGTGAAGACAAGGGTGTGGGAGCTGCTGTAAGACCCACCTGGCCGTGTTCCTGGTGAAGACAAGGGTGTGGGAGCTGCTATAAGACCCACCTGGCCGTGTTCCTGGTGAGGACAAGAGTGTTGGGGTTGACCTGAGATCCACCTGCCCATGTTTCTCCTTGATGACCCTACGGCTGCAGGCTGTAGTGTTTAGAGTACAGAAACATGCGCTATGTTGTCACCTGTTGTTGTCGGGCTAGAGCGACTATTATCTTGACTGCCATCTACAACACACACGCTCACTCATTTCTTGCGTTAGATGAGGAATGCCGCGGTTTTTGCGCAATCAACTTCACATAAAGTGTGTTAAAACTGTCTCTAACGTGAGCGTAAAGAACTCAATTACACCTCGACCCAACACATCGGGAGTTGCATGTTGATGATATATGCTAATAAGTATGAGGGTGTCATATATATCAGCAACAGGTTCATGTGCCGTGGAAACTGTCGTGCAGCATGTCTGGATCCTTGATTGCCTCACGCCGCTCACTAAGTAGCTACATACACTAGCCAGTTGTCCTATGTCGACATTGTACATTGTGTAATGGAACCAGTTGGAGGAACAGCCATAGAGACTTATGCATTCCCAACCAGATTCAAAGGAAATAAATAAATCTAAAAGTTGTGCAAAATGGGTAGTGTTTCGTTCACCCATCCTATTACATGTACATTGAGTGGGTTGGGTTAACCAGCGCCCCTAAGATCAGCGGATCCTTGTATGGCTAAGGGACGTAACTTTGCACAGAGAATTGGCACTTCAGGCTACTGAACCACCCTTGTATCTTATCACAAAATAATATGAAATCTCAAGTCTTTTCAATAGCTCGTATCACTTCAAGTTGTATAGCTGAAAGAGTTTAAATGGAGCTATACTGTCAGAATAGTTTGTTCTCACTTCCGACAGCGAAACTCACAGATATTGATGGCAGATGAGGTGAATGTGTTGATGCTGTACGACTTATTT
This sequence comes from Haliotis rufescens, assembly GCF_023055435.1. Lineage (NCBI taxonomy): Eukaryota > Metazoa > Mollusca > Gastropoda > Lepetellida > Haliotidae > Haliotis > Haliotis rufescens. Next base: position 4,597,335 of record NW_025963891.1, on the reverse strand, counting down.
TTAAAGTCCTAAGTCCTGTATTTGGAATTTTGCGACTTCATTTGCCTTCATTTCAAGTCGAGTCAGCGTCCAAAATATCAACACAATATTTTTGTCCAAATAGTTGGTGCCGTAGTTGCAAAAAGGTGCTATGTCTTGATCTTGCAAGACAATATAGCTCCACACACTATACTGGACTGGAAGTAGTAAAATAGTATTTGAAAAATCCGAGGTCACTGGCTACTACTTTTTGTTTTATTTTTTGGTTTGATTGTTTAAGATGCCGTCAGACATCCATTACATTCCAGGACTGCAATCTTAAAACATTGTGTGAACGAGATAACCAGTCTAACCCTAGAAATATAATAATGTATAACGTTTTTAATGCATTCGAAACCCATTCAATAACATTTAAAAAACAATATACAAGATAGGATACAATGTGAGTCTGCGAGATGAAGAACATCCCACACATTTATAGTCAAGACACGCCCGGAGCAACCATCAAGTCGAGATCGATTACTTATCTCATTGTATCCACGTGGACCTCGTTCTATGCCGGACCAGTCTAACGTACGTTTCATTGAGAACAACGTTAGCTTGTTGACACTTCCGCCTGAACGTCCTCCGCCCCCTCCACTTAAACCCCATGTGACTGACCCGTGATTCTTTGTTTGTCATGCCATGCGCGTAGTTAACCTGTGGCGACCTTATCGTCTATTGTGGTAGACTTATCCTGTTTCTCTGTGTGTTCAGACAAGTACTAATGGTGCTAAGTCGCGTTGTGAAAGAACGTCGGTGGTTGATCTTGTCAGTGTCGTCAAAAGAACACTTCACTGCCGTTTTTTAGTCATAAGGGGAAAAACTTCATTTTTGATTGACATGCATATAAAACCTAAAGCCCTGGTATCATGCCTTAATCATTACTTGAACACCCATTTTGCTAGATGTGGTCATAGTTTGGGGATCATTACAATTGTTCACGTTTTATTAACAGTTTATTTGAAACTAAAATTCAGTTTCATGTCTTCAGCGTCAGCTCTCACTGAACCACAAGATTAAAACCTTTACCCTAGAATTTACCACACACCATTTCTCCGTGCTTAATGCAGTTTGAAATGAATGCCACACTTACTCCTCACTGCGACACGAAAAACAAAATTCCATGACCATCTGAGAAATGTCTTAAACAAACTTATACCCAGCGCAACAACAACATAATGACTACATTATAAAGTGGAGCCGTTATCATCAAAAGAGATTCCCCTAAAGTGGATTGTGAATGACAATTGAAGCTCTCGTTTTTTGATTGAAGGAAATTTTCCAAAGTTGAATTAAAACTGAAAGTGTTTATCTTCAGAATGACTGATTGCTTATCGTCCTTTTTATGGTAATACAAAAACAACAGCTTTCAGACAAGACAAAACTGTCCAGCATCACAGCAAAAAAAATGCAGTTTCCGGTATCCGGATACCTGCCGGATACCACCGGACACTTACCCAAAACGCGTCCGGGTATCCGGTGGCAGATACCTTGCCGGATACCAGATCTGTGGTATCCGGCATGGACACCTCACCTGAAAGTATGTCACCTGGAATCCGGGTATCCGGCACCGGATACCTCACCGGATACCTCAATCTGGGTGTCCAGGGATCCGGCACCGGATACCTCATTCTGAGTTTCCAAAAACATGTCACAATTCCGGGGGTGCATTTTGTTCAATTAAGTGTGAAACACCTAAAAATATATTGGAAACTAACCATGAAAATTGAACATTGCTGAAGGTATCCGGCAGGTATCCGGCAGGTATCCGGATGCAATTTTTCGAGATGTCTTTCTCCTAGTAAATAATGTTAGCCTGGGCATAGCAGATAGCTGTAGTAATATGCTGTGCTATTTTAGTTGTAAATATCCCCTTGAAGTTGAGATCTATGGGCATGTACTTTTGGTGAAAACATTTTTCAAGTTCATATATATTTCAATTTAGATGTTCAGCGTATTAAATGAAAAGCATTCAGTCCTGGTATGATGGTATCCTTACATATCATCTTCATATTCCCAGTTTGTTTTAGCCTAGTGGTTGAAGCATTCGATTCACCACATCGGTACATTGCTTGGTGTCACCCATCATAATATTGTTTGAATTTTGCTCATAAAGTGGCATAACACCATACTCACTCTGACAAAAAAATGAGAGTCATTGGCTATGTGCTCACTTGGGCCTTTGTTCCTGGTGAGATTAAAAGTTTATTTTGGAACTGTATCAATACTTGTTACATCTTGACAGACGAGTTTCATTGAAGTTCGAAACAGAATATCATTAACCCAAATGGGTGCATAAGACTAATGGCATCCACAGAAAACACCTAATAAAGTACTGGTACATAAAAATATCAATGTAACTTTTCTACTGACATGGAACTAAAAACTTTCAGTGAGCTGTATTAATTGTAGAAAAACATTCAGGGCATTAGTATATTTGATATATGTTAGCACCTATGTTATGAATGATCAATATCATATTTCTTTAAAGAAGCAAAACAAAAAAATTGTTAAGATAAAAAATCATATTTATTGATTTTATGACATTTCATTGGTTCAGTAACCAGAGGTGTTTGCAAGAACATTCAAAAACAGAAACAGATGCTTCAATGCCATTTTCTAAATAAACAAATTAGTCAAATCTCAGAAGAATTTCAAGGTAGAAGAATATCTAAAGTCAATTATGTTTGTGCAGTAAACCACAAAAGTCATTCAGATTTGTATAGTCAGCGTCAGTGTACACCACATAAACAGTCTCACTGCTGTGGTATTGATTCCTTTAGACTTGATTAATGTCGTAATAAAACAACCTACAGAATCACACTGATGTGGCATTATTCATTCAGAATCATCACTTTCTGAGGTGAACCTGTTAGTTGTTCTGGGGAGGATTATTCATCATCCGGAGAGTCCTTTGTATGACTTGTCTGATCTGGTGTCATTGTGAAATCCAGGTGCCTGAAACAATTTATAACATCTTTAAAAGCTTGTTATTAAAAATATAAGAAACACACATATATTGACAAAGGGTAAAAATTTGGTTTCTCAATGAGTAAGGTAATGACAATTTATCAAGCAACTGTTAACCAAACCATGTTAACCAATGTAAAAAAGCCATAGCAAACAGTAAATTGTACAGAAAATACAAAATTGTAATTGATCTTCTGAAAACAATTCCTGTAGTGCCATAAGGCAGGCTCACCTGAATTTTTCTCATATGTTTGCATTACATCAAAACATAAGGAAAGGTAAACAAGGCAATGCAAATTGCATAAAATAGGTTCTTATACATAAAAACAGAACTAAAGTATTTGACGTAATAAGCGCCTCGCTCTAATAAGCGCCCATGGGAATATTTGCTAATATATTGGCTAGTGAACAATCCCAATTAGGACCCTTTCCAATTAATCAATGTATACAAGACTTATTTATTTGCGTATAATACACACTTGTGTGTGATATGCATTATCATATTTTTATTTATATTTATCTTTAATTCAGATTAACAATAACGGCAAAAACTGCCAAATATATTGGTCAAGTGTAATCCTAATTTAAGTAGTTCTATTTGGTTTTGGAACTTTTCAAGGGTAATTGTAAATCATTTGATTGTTATAAAGTTACACAGTATTGCATCTATCGTCTGTTTCTAAATACAGTGGAACCTATCTTTGACTTGTGTGACATAATTGAATCATACCCCAAGTTCATTATGCATTGTTATGCATCTGCACAGAGTGGTCAAAGTCCTTGTCACACACATAGTTTGCTACAAGGCAGAATCCAATAAGTACAGTTGAGACATCAGGCTGTATCCAGACAAACTGTCTGATAACCTCAAGTATGGTCTTGGTCGCATCAAGGGATGTAGCTAATCCTAAATAAACATTAAACAAGTGACATAATCTCTTCTACAGAACACTTGATCAAAGCCTGCCCCACCTTTGATGTTTATCATCTCGTTACACTCACAACAGCTCATTAGCAAGATGAGCTCAATGTCAACTCATGGTGGATTAGGGATTAACAGGGCAATTAGTGTCAGGTGGGTATTATCACTTGCAATTGTCTGTTAATTACTTAATTGAGTAGTGACGGCTTAATTAGTTTCCAACCACACTGACTGTTATGCTACTTATCAAGTCAGTTTACTGGTAACATGTGTCTGTGGACCAAGGAAATGTATCATGCCAGATACTTAAAAAGTTCTACTCATAAGTAATAAAATAATGACAGTTTTGATACGCAATTCTCCCTACAAAGACATTTAACATTTGATATACATAAACTGTCTGTTGAAACTATGATGATGCTAATATACAAGTCGCACTAAACAACCTATTCATATACTGGTACCTAGCCAAACAAACATAATTTTTTTTATGTGTATGCACATGCTTGTACACATATACGTCTACTGGCATATCACACATACAAACAATCATTAGATGGATGTAATCGTTCAAAAATATTTTACATACAAAAACAAGTGAACAGATTCTGTAATAGCATGGTTAATATTGGGAGATGTTTTAGCATTTCCATTTTCACAGAATCGAAGGCATATCCTTTCATGACTCAGATCAGCTTGTAGTGATTTAAATTCACATAAAACTGATTCATGTCAAATGACCTATCCCGCATGTGTGGGACCTGTTATAAAAATACCATTCATTACTTATTTGTGTGTCCAAATTATGCTATTATTAGAAATAATAGGTATTATTATACAGCATGGATATGATATAAGAAAGCTTTATATGGAATTGTTGAAAATTATGTACAGGAAAACATTGAAATAAATCAATCAATACGTGCATTTATCTCAGAATCTGGTAGATTTAATCAATATGGACTTCTCCTTCATTATCTACTTATAATCAGATGATTACATTATTGCTCAACTGATAGTTTGCAATAGTATAGAATTAGTATTTTATTAATACTTATTTTGTATTTCAGCATCATTTAGATAAGCCATCGGCTTGTTTGCAAATCCAGTTCACTATAAAAAAAATATATGTTTAAAACACATGTAGTAGAACATATTGCAATAGTTAAGACCCGAAAAGAAGTTATGTGTAGGATCTTCAAAATGGTATCCACAAGAGCAGGTTGTAGAATCATGTTGGTGTTTGTTGTTTAACTCTGCACTCAGCCATATTCCAGCTATATGACGGCGGTCTGTAAATAATCAAGTCTGGACCAGTCTATCCAGTGATTGACATCCTGAGCATCGATCCACACAATTGGGATACAATGACATGGATCAACCAAGTCAGGGAGCCTGATCACCCGATCCATTAAGTTATCTCTCACAACTAGCATAGGTTGATCATGTTGATGGGGACTAACTTCAACCTGGAATCCCCACGTGAGTAAGTATGCGGCTGTTAGCTTTGTTTGATGTTTAACGCCACACTCAGCAATATCGCAGCTATGTGGCAGGAATCAAACCTGGGTCTTCAGCACGAAGAGTGAACGCTTCAACCGCTAGGCTACCCCACCACCAAAAATTCCCCAATGATAAAGTTGTCATCATGGTTATTGTTCAACTAGTTCAAGTGAAAATGTTCATACCCTTAAAATGTCTTTTCTTCCACTTCACGATGATCTCTGATGCAAAACTTCCCTGTTATTAAAGCTGTTCTTGATTCTTCACATCTGGAAAAATATGTTGAGGCTATTAATCATTCTCACAGAGTACATGGAGTATATGAAATAAGACAGTGAGTCACATTAGCATACAAATTATCCAGTTAAAGTAAACATATTTCTACATTATATACATAAGCAAATACTAACATATGATAGACAGGCTACTTGTCATATAAAAATATAATTATACATTTACTTACATGTTGGCTATAAAAGTTAATGTGTCACATGTGACAGGCTTACATGTGGTAAATTACTTTAATACGTGATCATTGTAATATTCACATATTCCTTACCTTAATGTGTCACTTCAGCTGCCAGCATGACCTCAGCTGCAATCTCAATATTTGGCCAGTTTTGACGAAAGGACCGATCGTGTTCAGTGTATAAGCTGGGCCTCGTCTCTAATATAACTTGGCGCATGTTGACGACGCGCATAGAGAGCCGGGAACCAGCTTATGTCGTGTTAACCTGGTTCCCGGCTCTCTATGCGCGTCGTCAACTTGCGCCAAACAATAATGTGATATTAGAGACGGGGCCCAGCTTAGTGTTAACCCGGAACAAGCCATTTTACCCATATTCCCCTACGGTCCAGGGCGCCATTTTAGAACATGGATGTAAACAAACCTCGTGTATCGATAAACACTGTGATTCTTGATTACGATAAGCTTACCTCGTGTATCGATACATTGTTCTCATTCACCTCCACCACGGAAATGCCGGCCGAAGTTCCTCTCAGCCATCCACAACGCGGAAGTCAACAGTATTTGGAAAGGCGATTGGCATTGCCAGGTACGTAGCAGGGCTTCGAGGCCTTATGATTTCTGTGCAGAGATCTTATGGAACGGATTGATGTAGATATTTTCCTGCTCTACATACTTTACCGTAAACGCCAAGGGTCCTTTTTTTAGTATTATGGTCAACTGTTTGTTAGCATAAGAGGCGTAATGGATTTGTGGTCAAAACAAGATGATCCAAATTAGATCCGCTTTTTTATAGATAATGAAGAAAAGTACCAAGATCTAGGAACGATTATTAACTCTTAACTTTCGTGGGATGCTAATACAGATTATAATTTACAATAATGGCAACCAAAGACTTTATTTTTTTTACGCTTAGGATATTGTTATAATTACACTGTTATGTCCTTGTTTTGTATAAGCTTCATAACTTAATCATTCAATATTTCATGGAATGACTCTGACCTTGGCGAGGATCTTTTTTGCAACAAGGGATTCCTTATGTAAAGTGTATGTTGAATGACCCTGGCTTTGTTGTCAAATAATTGTTTGACAGTTGTTAAATATGGGGTTATGTTTTATCTCTGAATGTTTGGGATGAAATATTTTAATAAGGACAGTTCTAAGTTGGAAACTCAACTGGGGCCTTTTCAATTGAATTCAATGTACAGCATGTACAGTTTGGACATTTCTCTAATGTGAATGCTACTTATGTTTGCAGAATGTCTGGATGAATGAATGAGTCAGTCATCTGCACAGCATCAATGGAAAAAGGGAAGCAATGAGGAACAAGAGAAGAGTAGCAGTGAGTGGTAAATATTTGAAATTATTCTGTTTGGTTCATCATGTTCATGTAGCTATTCTGCAAATAATTCTTCAGTTTGCTTGTTCTTTATCACCTGTTGGCATGGATGGCCTAATTATCAAAGGCACTACAACTTGCTGTGCATAGTTGCATCTCTTGGGCTTGACAGAAACCGATGGTCGTGGGTTTGAATCGAGGGTAGCATCATACACTTGCTTGTGGGTTTCATCAAAGTGGTAAACATGTAAGACCTGCATCACTTCGGGCTTTCTTCCCACATCAAGCTTACATGCCGTGATATAACTGGAATACTGTTCAAAGAGGCGTTAAACCCAATTCACTCATTTAACACCACATCCAGCAATAGTTCGGCTAAATGACAAGGATTATAAATTAATCAAATCTCAAATCTCAACTAGACAAACCAGAGATTAATGTTATGAGCTCGATCCAGACGCACCGATGATGACTGTTATGGACAACATCCCATGTTATTGGGTACGATTACGAGCGATCAATGAGCCCACTTGCTACCTCATCTATTACTTTGGCTTGTATGGCAAGCATAGGTTGCTAGGAACATTTTTAAGAGATGTCAGTTAATGATTGTTTCAACTCATCAGCATGGAACAATATATATCTCAATTGTTTGGTATATAACAAAACTCAAAGATGATAAATTAAGTGAATTTGCTGCCTTTTATCTGTAAGTACATGTTGCAACAATTCTTTTCTTTTGCTACAATCTTTATACATAATTTTGCAGAAACTGAAGTCCAGCTTGAGATACCCGGATGACAGGTTGACAGTCTGGAAGGACCCTTCCAGATATCCGAAGGGATTGGCAGACAGCGATGAGGAGAGTCCTGTTATTTCAATGGGAGCCTACCGAGAAGTTATATGCCAATTGACACTGGGACACACTCACAAAGGGTGGTCAGGCAAATGTGAGAAGACCAACCAATGCCAAGTCGGAGTGGGATCCTTCAAGGACGTTGAAGAAATTATTGTCTTTGGCCATGTGGTAATCACTTGAAAGGAATGTTTGCGACTACTTGTCTATAAATGTGGACCCAAACACCAAATAGAATGTTCACAATTCTACTAACACAATGCAACAGGGATAGAGCCCATCTGGCCTCCCCTCATCCTTGTTCCTGTTTTTCCATGGCAATATAGAAGGAAAAGGATGTTTGAGGGCAAGTAACTCTGAACTGGTGTGCATGGTCTGCTGATGCTTTCAAGTGAACAGTTATCCCGCTCTGTTATGAGTATTGAAGAATAGGAGGAAAGTGCATACTGCATCAGGAACCAATATATGAACACTGTTCAATGTGTGATATATGCATATAAATAAAAGAAATTGATAATTTGTTTGTTGTTTGTTTCTTTAGCCAGCTGTGTAAATGGGGATTTTCCAATATTTTGCCTCAGTTTGATAGCCACAGTTATCGTATGAAACCATGCATTGCTTGGACATCTTTGGAATAACACATTGATCTGCTATGTCAAAGGTCAATGTCACAGCCAGACAAAAAAATTGTTAATGGCCAAACTCTTCCTTAGGGCAGGGATAGAAGTTGGCAACAGGTCATACACTTACTTTTTATCCCCCGGCATATAATACGGGGGATATAGTGATCAGCCTGTCTGTCCGTCTGTCCGTCCGTAATCATTTCCTTTTCCGGGGCAGGATTCCCAAACCATTCAGTGTATTTGATCGAAACTTGGCAACTCTTATCAGGCACATACTGAAGTGGTGCCTTTTGATATTTTGGGATTTTTCTAATTTTTATTTTTTTAAATTTTTATGGAATGAAGTTGGACATAGACTCAATTGGGGATGGGGTTCGTTTCCGGGGCAGAATTCGAAAACCATTCAGTGTATTTGATCGAAACTTGGCAAAGCTATCATGCACATACTGAAGTGGTGCCTTTCAAATTTTGGGATTTTTCTAATTTTTTTTTTTTATTTTTTTTTAATGGAATCAAGTTGGACATAGACTCAATTGGGGATGAGGTTCATTTCTGGGGCAGAATTCGAAAAATATTCAATGTATTTGATCGAAACTTGGCATTCATATGGATGCGACCATGGTGGATCTTTTGTGGGTAAACAATGTATGCTTCTTAAAGAACATTCAACTGTTGACTCATTACATACAGAAATGCACTAGTGGTTACTTTACAGACAGCTGCCGGGGGGATATGTCATCTTTCTGATGACTCTTGTTCTCAAATGTGCCTTTTCCCGCAGAAGTCTAAATAACTCTTATACACATAGTTGTATATCATTGTCATATGTTTGTCAATATTACACTGAATGAAGCACTTTACAATTGTTTTTGAAATAGTCGCAACTGATATTGAAGGTCAAATTAGCTTTGAATGTCTTTCAGTAAAAATGTTCACAGTAACTGAGGAACAGCTCTCTGTAGTGTGATGAAATCTGGTACATGTCACCCTCAGAGTGAGGCATATTGTGTTTCAAACTTAAATGAAGCTGGTATGCTCATAACAAGTACTTGTACCTTTACAAATAATCATATTATCATCTCACTAGGACCAAAGGCCCAAGTGAGCACACAGTCGATGAGTTTATACTTTCACTCAGAATAATCTGGAAGTCTGAACATGAAATTTAAGGATATCATCATACATGTATTAGAACTGATGTTTGTTCATTAAACAGCTTAACATCTAAAAAGAATTATAGATGAAATTGAAAAAAATTGTCTTCTCCAAAAGTACATGCCCATAGATCTCAACTTTAAGGGGATATTTACAACTAAAATGACACAGAATATTACTACAGCTATCTGATATGCCCAGGCTAACATTATTTACCAGAAATAAGACATCTTGAAAAATTGCATCCGGATACCTGCCGGATACCTGCCGGATACCTTCAGCAATGTTCAATTTTCATGGTTAGTTTCCAATATATATTTAGGTGTTTCACACTTAATTGAACAAAATGCACCCCCAAATTGTGACATGTTTTTGGAAACTCAGAATGAGGTATCCGGTGCCGGATTCTTGGTATCCGGTGCGGATCCTTGGACACCCAGATTGAGGTATCCGGTGAGGTATCCGGTGCCGGATACCCGGATTCCAGGTGGCATACTTTCAGGTGAGGTGTCCATGCCGGATACCACGGATCTGGTATCCGGCAAGGTATCTGCCACCGGATACCCGGACGCGTTTTGGGTAAGTGTCCGGTGGTATCCGGCAGGTATCCGGATACCGGAAACTGCATTTTTTTTGCTGTGCATGTGTGCAATGCTTGACTATATGAGCTAGAGTAATCAATATGCAGCTGTTGGAGTGCTCTTATCAGTCATTCAATGAACACCTCAAAAGTGAGGATTTCTGTAAATAATTCTATTTTTTGGACGATATACATGAGATCGGAAAGTACGTGATAAGTTTAATGAACAGGTTTATTTGTCTTCAGTTTGAATCTGGTTTCGCATGGTGCGGCATCACAACACCGTCGACCTTTTGATGAAACATGATTGAAGTGCATCGGACAACCATTTGTCATGAATGGAATGAACAAGCTAGTCACAGTTAAATGAGTTGTAAACTACGGCTTATCTTAACTTGGTCTGCGGTTGACAGATTAAGACACACCTTTCTGGAATAACCTGAGAGGTATATAGTATGAGTCTTGTTGTTTGGTTGGTAGATTGTGCCAGGTAGCAAGGTATATTTGAGAACTCTCACACTGTCATTCTGTAGGTTTTATTTTAAAGACAAAACTGGTCAGATTGTATCAACAAGTTATATTTTTATGCTGTCATGACGATAAAAAAATAAAAAAAGTAACATGACGTCATTCTGAATGGAGTCAGACGCGTGCACTTGCTACTGTTATTATCGAAGGTAAGTATGCGGGGCTGCATGTCTGGGGTCTCTCAAGGTGCCCCGTAAAGGTATGTTTTATCTTATTTGTTACCATGAATATTTGCTGGTGATTCATTAACAGATACTCATGACATTGTCAGAATTGTACAATCGAAACTGCTTTTTGCAGAGATTTCTTATGATTATTGAATGACATTTCTGGATTTTATTTATTCCTAGGTACTTAACAGGAGAGCGGTATGATCAAATAAAGTAGACTGATATCACTATGGCTGGAGAGGTCGGGAGTCAGTATGCCATGCAGGCTCTTCTCTGGTACTAAATTAAGCAGGACACCTTAGGAAAATCGATTTTAGTGTTTCGATTGTGTTACCATATTCACCCAAATCACATCGTGACATAAAGGCTGGGCAATGATGTTTTGTCAATACCACTTGCTGAGAGTGAGAACTTGGAGTGAACTTCTTCAGAAATACTAAAATGACACAGGTACCTGCGTACATATAGTTACCTGATGGAATGGTATATGTACTTCCGTTCATAGTGGTCAGCAGCTTCAGTGCAATATTTGCATTGCTCCAATTACCTTAAAGTACTCATTGCCGAGAACCTTGTTCAGTATGTTTGATGTTTGTATTCTGATGACAACTCAGTTCAATTAACGATCATCCATCAATGAGGTCCTCCTATCAGTATCAGAGGCTCGTGATCCTCGCCGGACCTCTGCTGCATCCGACCCGTGTCTTGCACATCCCAACACATCCGTCATGTATGGTACACATCATAATCAGCGGAGGGGAAATGACCACAATTTTCCTCCGTCCAAGGAGGTGATTTGCCTCATTTAAATGATTCCTGGGTAACTTGTAGACTTCGCTAATGAGTTCCTTTTGTTCTTGTTCTAATTAGCTTCGATTTTTCCACGGTCACGTCAATAGCCGAGCATAAAGTGATAGCAGCACATCGATCAGTGTGCGGACTGTGTCTTCAGCAGCAGGCGGGTTTCCATGGTACCATACACCAAACCAGGGTGACTATCATACCACACAGGAGCTTCTGGAGAAGCTAACGTACCCTACACGGAATTAGGTGGCCATCCAGTGTCATCTGTAGTAGTAAGGATACCTTACACAAGCCAGGTGGTCTTCCTGTCTGTAGTTGTTAGGATACCTTACACTAAGACAGGTGGCTATCCAGTCTGTAGTAGTTAGGATCCCTTACACTAAGCCAGGTGGTCATCCAGTGTGTAGTAGTTAGGGTACCTTACACTAAGCCATGTGGCCATCCAGTCTGTAGTAGTTAGGATACCTTACACTAAGCCATGTGGCTATCCAGTCTGTAGTAGTGAGGGTACCTTACACTAAGCCAAGTGGCTATACAGTCTGTAGTAGTTAGGATCCCTTACACTAAGCCAGGTGGCTATCCAGTCTGTAGTAGTTAGGATCCCTTACACTAAGCCAGGTGGCTATCCAGTCTGTAGTATTGAGGATACCTTACATCAAACCAGGTGGTCATCCAGTCTGTAGTAGTTAGGATACCTTACATCGAGCCAGGTGGTCATCCAGTCTGTAGTAGTTAGGATCTCTTACACTAACCCAGGTGGCCATCCAGTCTGTAGTAGTGAGGGTACCTTACACTAAGCCAAGTGGCTATCAAGTCTGTAGTAGTTAGGATACCTTACACTAAGCCAGGTGGCTATCAAGTCCGTAGTAGTTAGGATACCTTACACAAGTCAGGTGGCTATCCAGTCTGTAGTAGTTAGGATCCCTTACACTAAGCCAGATGGCTATCAGGTCTGTAGTAGTTAGGATACCTTACACAAGTCAGGTGGCTATCCAGTCTGTAGTAGTTAGGGTACCTTACACTAAGCCAGGTGGCTATCCAGTCTGTAGTATTGAGGATACCTTACATCAAACCAGGTGGTCATCCAGTCTGTACTTGTTAGGATCCCTTACACAAGTCAGGTGGCTATCCAGTCTGTAGTAGTTAGGGTACCTTACACAAGTCAGGTGGATATCCAGTCTGTAGTAGTTAGGATCCCTTACACTAAGCCATGTGGCTATCCAGTCTGTAGTAGTTAGGGTACCTTACACAAGTCAGGTGGCTATCCAGTCTGTAGTAGTTAGGATCCCTTACACTAAGCCATGTGGCTATCCAGTCTGTAGTAGTTAGGATCCCTTACACTAAGCCATGTGGCTATCCAGCCTGTAGTAGTTAGGGTACCTTACACAAGTCAGGTGGCTATCCAGTCTGTAGTAGTTAGGATCCCTTACACTAAGCCATGCGGCTATCCAGGCTGTAGTAGTTAGGGTACCTTACACAAGTCAGGTGGCTATCCAGTCTGTAGTAGTTAGGATACCTTACACAAGCCTGGTGGTCATCAAGTCTGTAGTAGTTAGGATACCTTACACAATCCAGGTGGTCATCCAGTCTGTAGTAGTTAAAGTACCTTACACAAGCCATGTGGCCATCCAGTCTGTAGTAGTTAGGGTACCTTACACAAGTCAGGTGGCTATCCAGTCTGTAGTAGTTAGGACACCTGACACAAGCCAGGTGGCTATCCAGTCTGTAGTAGTTAGGACACCTGACACAAGCCTGGTGGTCATCCAGTCTGTAGTAGTTAGGATACCTTACACAAGCCTGGTGGTCATCCAGACTGTAGTAGTTAGGATACCTTACACTAAGCCAGGTGGCCATCCAGTCTGTAGTAGTTAGGATACCTCACACAAGCCTGGTGGTCATCAAGTCTGTAGTAGTTAGGATACCTTACACAATCCAGGTGGTCATCCAGACTGTAGTAGTTAGGGTACGTTACACAAGCCATGTGGCCATCCAGTCTGTAGTAGTGAGGGTATCTTACATAAGCCAGGTGGCTATCCAGTCTGTAGGAGTTAGGATACCTTACACTAAGCCAGGTGGCCATCCAGTCTGTAGTAGTTAGGGTACCTTACGCAAGCCATGTGGTCATCCATTCTCTAGTAGTTAGGACACCTGACACCAAGCTGGGGTGAACCATTTTACCATGCAGTACTATCTCGTCCCATATCTCTCCATTGAGTCTTTAACGTTCATTTAAAAACTGAAGTATGAACCAGATTTACTTGTGGATTTCAAATTATGCATCTGTCAATGCGACGTTTCTATACAGATGTTGATATAAAGACACCAGCGTCGTTATGGAAACGTCGCACTGACATATTATATAGAACTCGCATGTATGAATCGCTTCAGTCTTCATCAGTGGCATCAATTACAGTCAGTCTACTGCCTGTGTTTTCGAGGTAGACAGAGTATCTCTGTATAATCTCAACGTCCGCTGGTGCCAACGCCAAACAGAAGACCTTGCTCTGTTTCTGGAACGGACGGTTTATGAGCAGAGAAGAGAGTTTTTGTATTTGTTCTCCTTTTCTGTAATCTTTGAAGTTTGTGTCTCCTGCTGCTGTTGTGTCAGCCAACTTGGACGCTTGTTGTGTGATAAATAAATAAAAAAGGTAAGAGGCATTAAAACTCGCTTTCAATAATAGCTAATCCATCAAACACATGCATATTGTTTTCAGCTGAACAAGACGTCTCGGGTTTATTTGTGTAGTTTTCAGCTCAATACAATGTGTTCATGCACAATGACGGTGAATCGTGTACACGGGTCTGTCACTCGTAGACGGCAATACGACAGAAAGCAGGATTCTGCCTCACCACCTGTGATCACGCTGCCCTTGAGATCACCTCAGAAAACTTCAATACATCCGAATGTGCCGGACAGCTGGTGTTCACGCTATACTTGAGATCACCCCAGAGAAGCTTCAATACACCCCAATGTGATTTAAACAAAATTATTTCCCAAAAAAGGAATGTGATTGGTGAACAACCAAAGCCTATTTAATCACCCCCTCCCTACAAGAGTAAACTGTACTTAAAATAATAAATTTAGATTAATTGTACCTACTGTTGCAAATGTTATGATGTGAATATACACGTCACACACAAATACACAAATACACACATACATATATCGGTACATAAACAAACTGGTGCATCCATGCACATGTCCGCATATACATATATGCTTGTACACATATACCCCTACATACCAGCATGTCACACATACAAACAGCTATTTGATTGATGTAATCGTAAAGAAGACACATATTTGAATTTTAAATCTTTTAGATTTTGCAATGAACAAATGGACAGATTGTACTATAGCATGGTTAGTATCAGTAGATGTTGGAGCATTTCCATATAATACTGAATCCAAGTCGTATCCTTTTATGTAGTGGGGGCACGGGTGGCCCAGTCGTCTTAGGCGGCGCGATTCGCTGTGCAGAGTTGCGTCCCTTGGGCACGCTAGTAACCTATGATTGTGGGTTCGAATCCCGGTTCGCCCCGATTATGTTTCTAGGTTTGTCAGCACCATACCCGTGCTTGTGGGTTTCACCGAAGTGGTAAACGTCTGAGACCTGCATCACTTCGGGCTTTCCTCCCACATTAAGTTGACAAGCCGTGATATAACTGCAATACTGTTAAAAGCGGCGTTAAACCCAACCCACTCACTTATGTAGGAGTACATATTGTTCCGAAGATTGCAGTAGTTGCGACATGAAAAGAAATAATGAGTAGGATCCTCATTATTGTATCGACAGGAGCAGGTAGTAAACTCATCAATATGTCTGTAGTGTCTGTGGTCATTTAAATAAATGCATCCTAACCTGAGGATGATTTGACAGAAACGGGTACAATAGTCTTAGTTAAAGCCCAATGATTTAGGAGTTTCTGTTCTGGTGATACATGTAGTATTTGTTGACCGAACACTATTCGTTATTCATTCAATATTCGCACTGTATCGGGTAAAATGATTTGTAGTAGTTAACTGTTCTAGCATTTACAGTCTGTAGCTGTGAAGAAGTGCTTAAATAGTAAGGTAAACCAGCTGAGACATTAGGAGGAACAAGATTACTTCGATTTTCAGGGGCCAACTTGTTAACCATTTTGTAAAATGTTTTTAATTTATGAGATTGACGTCTTTTGGATAAGGGTGTGAGGTTAGTTTGAGAGTATAGAGACTCGTGGCTGGTACCACGAGTAGCTCCACATATTGTTTTCAGTGCGTCTACATTTAGCCTTTTCAATACCAACGCTTGTTCTTGAGAACAGTTATCCCATATCTGGTCACAATAGTCGAATATTGGTAAGATAAAAGATAAAAATATATTCTCTAACGTTTTTATTCCTGGGCAGACTGTATTTGAAAGTTCTAAAGCAGTCTATCGTCTGGCTTACTTTATCTACTATATTATCTATATGATTTGACCAGAAGCCATCTTGCTGTAAAATAAGACCTAGGAGTTTGTACGATGAGGCCTCTGTTATTGGAGTACCTTTCATTTAAAGAACAGGTTTTTGGCTTTGGTTAATTTTTCTTAAAAACATTATGGTTTCAGTTTTGTGTGGATTAAACGTTACTTGCTATTCATGCACCCATGCGGATTTCCTTTCTAGATCAACATTTAAATTCACCGCTGCTGTGTTAGGATCATCGACAATAATATAAAGTGACGTATCGTCTGCAACGAGACGTATATAACTATCTATATCATCAACCAGGTCATTTATAAAGATACAAAATACAAATGGTCCTAGGACCGATCCCTGTGGAATACCTGCCATGATAGATTTTAACTGTGATTCTTTACCATTTATAACCACGTTTCGCATTCTATTTGATAGATAACCATTTCAACAATTTACCTCGAATTCCACATGAAGATAATTTATAAAGGAATCCTTCATGCCAAACTTTATCATAGGCCTGCTAATGTCGAAAAACACTGCCCGTATTATAATAACTTATTTTCCATTGTAAAGAGCCTTTGAAATTAAATTATACCGATCTAATAGTCGATAGCTCGTGGAATCGCCTGGTATAAGCTTGAATGGAGATTGCTCAAAATACTGTTGTCTTTGAAAAAGTTAAACACTTGTTAACGGATACATGTTTCAAATACCTTTGCCAAACAACTTGCTAGAGCGATTGGTACATCCCAATGTGCCTGACAACCAGTGTTCATGCTGTCCTTGTGATACCTCAGTGGAGCTTCACTACATCCCAATGTGCTAGACAACTGGTGATCACGGTGTACTTGTGATCACCACACCTGAAGCTTTACTACATCTAAATGCGCCTGACAACCAGTATTCACGCTGTCCTTGAGGTCACCCCCGAAAATCTTCACTACATCCCAATGTGCCTGACAACCAGTATTCACGCTGTCCTTGAGGTCACCCCAGAAAAGCTTCACTACATCCCAATGTGATTGACAACCAGTATTCGCGTTGTCCTTGAGATCACCCCAGAGAATCTTCACTACATCCCAATGTGCCTGACAACCAGTGTTCACGCTGTCCTTGAGGTCACCGCACAGAAGCTTCACTACATCCAAATGTGCCTGACAACCAGTGTTCACGCTGTCCTTGAGGTCACCCCAGAGAAGCTTCACTACATCCCAATGTGCCTGACAACCAGTATTCACGCTGTCCTTGAGGTCACCGCACAGAAGCTTCACTACATCCAAATGTGCCAGACAACCAGTGTTCACGCTGTCCTTGAGGTCACCCTAGAAAAGCTTCACTACATCCCAATGTGCCGGACAAACAGTGTTCATGCTGTCCTTGAGATCACCCCAGAGAAGCTTCACTACAAACCAATGTGCCGGACAACCAGTGTTCACGCTGTCCTTGAGATCACCTCAGTGGAGCTTCACTACATCCCAATGTGATTGACAACCAGTGTTCACGCTGTCCTTGAGATCACCCCAGAGAAGCTTTACTACATCCCAATGTGATTGACAACCAGTGTTCACGCTGTCCTTGAGGTCACCCCAGAGAAGCTTTACTACATCCCAATGTGATTGACAACCAGTGTTCACGCTGTCCTTGAGATCACCCCAGAGAAGCTTTACTACATCCCAATGTGATTGACAACCAGTGTTCACTCTGTCCTTGAGATCACCCCAGAGAAGCTTCACTACATCCCAATGTGATTGACAACCAGTGTTCACTCTGTCCTTGAGATCACCCCAGAGAAGCTTTACTACATCCCAATGTGATTGACAACCAGTGTTCACTCTGTCCTTGAGATCACCCCAGAGAAGCTTCACTACATCCAAATGTGATTGACAACCAGTGTTCACGCTGTCCTTGAGATCACCTCAGTGGAGCTTCTATACATCCCAATGTGATTGACAACCAGCGTTCACGCTGTCCTTGCGATCACCCCAGAGAAGCTTCACCACATCCCAGTGTGCCTGACAACCAGCGTTCACGCTGTCCTTGAGATCACCCCAGAGAAGCTTCACTACATCCCAATGTGCCTGACAACCAGTGTTCACGCTGTCCTTGAGATACCTCAGTGGAGCTTCACTACATCCCAATGTGCCGGACAGCTAGTGTTCACGCTGTCCTTGAGGTCACCGCAGGGAAACATTACCACATCCCAATGTGCCGGACAAACAGTGTTCGCGTTGTCTTTGAGATCACCCCAGAGAAGCTTCTATACATCCTAATGTGCCGGACAGCTAGTGTTCACGCTGTCCTTGAGGTCACCGCAGGGAAACATTACCACATCCCAATGTGCCGGACAAATAGTGTTCGCGTTGTCTTTGAGATCACCTCAGTGGAGCTTCTATACATCCCAATGTGCCGGACAGCTAGTGTCCACGCTGTCCATGAGATGCGTGGGTATCCGATAGACTCCGAGCTAGACTTGGACACCAGCAAGCCCTTTAGTTGTAAAAAGCAATGTTATGGATCGGGTCGCACGGTTCGGTTACTTGGTTGATTGCGAGTCAGGGCGAAGATGGCTGCTCACAATATCAACCCCTCGATTATATAGGCCGCCGGCATGTAGCTCGAATACCGCGGTGTTAAACAACAAACAAACAAACAAACAAACAAACAAATAAACAATCACACACACACACACACACACACACACACACACACACACACACACACACACACACACACACACACACACACACACACACACACACACACACACACACACACACACACACACACACATACACACACACCTCACCTCATTTCACCTCACGCATCCGCCTTCTTTAACATATTTTGTTGAAAGTGTCATGTAATCCTCTCACGACAATATACGACAATCCCCGTTAATCCGGACGATATCATTCCCATTGAAACCATCCGGATTGAGCATAGTCTGGATTAACGATTAAAGAGTACTGCATATCTCACTTTCTTATATAATCGCCCGACAAGAAGGATTTCCAGTTTAACAGGATGTCTCTGTGTGTACACAATGTTCAGGGTCATCTCTTTTCTGGCCCCCGACCATGTAGAACGATTCAGAAAGATTGACCCACGAACAGCCGTGTGTACCAGCGGAATGATCTGACCACGTGAAGACACGGAAGTCTCCGTTGTATTCTGAATGAGCGGGAATTGTAGGAGACTGTGGCATACGGCGGCTTCCCCGACCGTGCCTTCCAGCGCCCTCTGTCTGCAGCACAGTTATGCAACACGCCTGCTACTACGTTCCCTGTCTCCCAGCCTGGGACCTATTCATTAAGGAATTATATATGTGACTGTATAAAACGAATTGGGAAGTCTACTAGTTCGGGATCGGAGTGAGGTATGTCAAGTTATAATTTACTTTTTGACAATAATAGTCTTTCATTTAACAATATCATCGATTGACTACTTTTTGTTTTGTGTGCTTACCTGCAATTGCAATCTGATAGTTGTTTATTTAAAAGTGTTCGCTGTATTTCACTATTATGAAATGAGTGTTAAAATAAATTTGCTTTCAGAAAAATGGTTCGGGATATTTCCGATACCATGATGGTGCTGCAGCATCCATTACTCTCGCGTGGTGTGTGAATTTTAAAACGTGCTGTATTTTTTATGTGCGCGTGTAAGACGATTATTGTACTGTGATTAGTCACAGCAGGATAGTATCAACGTTATTACGTCCAGCAGGATAATATAAGTTTTATCGGGGTAGGATGACATCAATGTTATCAAAACAGGATATAATTATGAGTTATTAAGATAACACAAGTATTATCATAACATGGTGATATTGTTATTGTATCAGAACGACATAAGTTTTATCACAGCAGGGCGATGTTAATGCTATTAGCTTATGTGATGTCATATCAGCGCGACATGTATGTATAAATTTATGGATGTCAACTTCTTTATTATGATAAACACGACGTTATTCACCCGATGTAGGAGTAAGCATATACTTTGAAACGCTGTGTTCCTCATAATTCAGAAGTTGACAGCAACAAATTATTTTCCTTATGTTTATCACTTCTAAATGCCTTCCAAAGACTTGATATGTCACATTAAACACATATGACCGTAAATATATACATATCACTGTCCAAATATTTAAAATCCTATGTTCATACCATATTAAATAAGGGGGTGGGGTGGGATGGGTGGGTGGGGAGTCGGGTAGCCTAGTAGGTAAAGCGTTCGCTCGTCACGTCGAAGACCCGGGTTCGATTCCCCACATGGGTACAATGTGTGAAGCCCCTCTCTGGTGTCCCCCCTGGTGATATTGCTGGAATATTGCCAAAAGCGGCGTAAAACTATACTCACTCACTCATATTAAATAATACAATTCTTAATGCAAATTAGGGTGAGGTGGAAAGTAGTGCATGCTTGTGAATCAACAGATCAGTAAATTGACCTTTGACAGGTCATTTTGCCCAAAATGTGACTGACATGTTCGTCAACTACAGACGAGTAGCTGGTCTCTGATAGACCAGGGTAAGATGGTGCTCAAGGGTGGCGCTGTGGTGTCTCCACGGACAGGGTTGGTACATCTCGAGAGTGGCATCTTGGTCTCTGCAGTGTCCTCTTCATGTGTGGTCGGACTTGACAGTGAATCTCTACACTGTGGTTCCTTTCTTCACAGGCTAGGAAGACACGGACGCTTGTTTTGTCTCATCAACAGTATATGTACCATTTCATTTGTATGGGAGCGGGAGGGGGACATATTTTAAGAACAATCTGTTTGTTTCCCAGCTGAAGCTAAAAAACTATTTATTTACTGAGCTCCATCAAACAATCTATTCATTTTGTCCACAAAACAAACTATTAATTTTTTTACTCCCGCCAACAAGCTTTTCATTTTGGGCATATTTCTGAACAAACTATTCATTTAAACACCCCTCCCCCGAAAGAATCTAGTGGACGTCCCAAAGAATAGCTGTGTGTCTCTCTGTAACCTTCAGTGTATATACAGGTCACTACCACTGTCGAAGTACATGATTATGATGATTATGTCTCTCTGCCACTGGGTACACATACAGAATATGTGTCTCTCTGCTGTGTATACATACAGAATATATGTCTCTCTGCTGTGTATACATACAGAATATATGTCTCTCTACCGCCGTGTATACATACAGAATATATGTCTCTCTGTTGTGTATACATACAGAATATATGTCTCTCTACCGCCGTGTATACATACAGAATAAATGTCTCTCTGCTGTGTATACATACAGAATATATATGTGTCTCTGCCGCCGTGTATACATACAGAATATGTGTCTCTCTGTTGTGTATACATACAGAATATATGTCTCTCTGCTGTGCATACATACAGGATATGTATCTCTGTTGTTTATACATACAGAATATGTATCTCTGTTGTGTATACATACAGAATATATGTCTCTCTTACACTGTATACATACAGAATATATGTTTCTGTTGTGTATACATACAGAATATATGTCTCTCTGTTGTGTATACATACAGAATATATGTCTCTCTGCTGTGCATACATACAGAATATGTATCTCTGTTGTGTATACATACAGAATATGTATCTCTGTTTTGTATACATACAGAATATATGTCTCTCTTACACTGTATACATACAGAATATATGTTTCTGTTGTGTATACATACAGAAAATATGTCTCTCTGTTGTGTATACATGCAGAATATATGTCTCCCTGATACTATGTATACATATTGCACCTTGAGTTACCTCCCCCTGAAATACTCACCTCACCTCACCGTGCTTTATGTTTATCTCCAGTCCTGTTAGTGTCATGGGTTTATTGCGACCAGTGTGAAACCGTCTATTCAGCTGTTAATTGTGGGTGCAATGCCGTGTTTAAATCCCCGTTGCAGTACATTTCAACAGACACATTCATGCCGGCGGCGCTGGCCACGCGACCGAGCAACGATTACAAAGCAGTAGGAAATGGCTTTCTTCTCTCACTTCAGATATTTATGTTTCAAATTGTTGGTGATTGTTTTCAGCTCGGGTTGCTGCTTGGTTTATTGGCATGTTGGAATTCCCAGATGCTCTAGTTCTGAACTCCAATTACAAAAAAATCCCTGTTTTAAAACTCCACTGGCTAAAGCTTCGACGTTCTAAACCTGCAGGAGGGCGATGCACATTGCATTCACGGACCAGGAATAGAGAATTAATTATCTTTGTTTACAGCTGCGCACAGTGACAGTCAGTTGTTTCTTATAGCAGTAAATTAGGGAAATAAAAGCCTTGTCGAGGTTTGACGTGTTCAATACACCTACTCCCGCGTTGTTATATTGCCAGTTCAGGTACGTCTAACGAACAGGAACAACTGCTGTGTTTGTGTGTCACTCCTGGAGGATTTAGATGCATCTGTCGTCGTAAACTTATTTGATTCACTATTGTTTTCACAGGTTCGAGAATGTGGTCCGATATATCCTAAGTAACATAAGTATCTGTGCATGTATGTACGAGCGTTGGCTGATATGTTCTGAGCCACACAAAGAACAAATAGCTATCCGTGGAGATATGAGTACAACACGGGGGAAGGATGCCCCTCCTGTGCTTCCGTAAATGCCGACAGCAGAGTTTCAGCGTGGCATGGATTTCCTTGAAGACGAACCCTGTCCTGAAAGGCCTGTGACGTCAGCATCACGAGAAATAATCCAGCGAATCACCGATATGGTAATGGCCGACCGGCGAATGACACAGCGTCATATTGCTAGTTTCAGTAGGTACCTCCCAGGAGAGTTCATTCCATTATCACATATACAATGGCAATGAGGAAAGTATCCCCTTGTTGGGTTCCAAAGTTTCTGACATCTGATAAAAAAATACACCAGGCACAACATGTTTCGTCATAAATAAACTGTTTGAAGCTGATTTGGAAAGGTTCTTGCAACGATTTGTGACTATGGATAAAACAGCAACAATCAAAACAGGGGACGTATTTGACATTACCGCCATTAAAGGAGGCAGAGGCATATACTTTACTTCCTGTGTCACAAGTTGGGGTTGCCAGGAGCCCAGTTCAGTTATGGTTCATACGCAAGTATCGCCCGTCACGACTCTGAGAGATTATCATCCGCCATGTAATGTCAGAAATTATCACCGGTCAAGACTTGTGAGATAGTATCTCTCGTACGCTTTGTACGTTCATCATTAAGAACTTACCGCACGTTATGAGTTGGTGAAACAGTGCAGAAGAACATACACACACAAAGGTTCTTGTCAACTTATCCCAGACCTTGGTTCATGAAGTCGTACCACAGCAAGATCCTTGTAAACTTATCCTACAGCAAGGCTCCTGTAAACTTATGCCACAACATGGTTCTTGTGAACCTATCCTACACCACAGTTCTTGTGAACTTATCCCACACCATGGTGCTTGTGAACTTATCCCATGGCAAAGTTCTTTTGCACTTATCTCACATCATGGTTCCTGTGAATTTATCCAAGATTATGATTCTTGAGAATTTATCTTTCTCCGTGGGTCTTGTGAACGTACCCCGCAACATGGTTATTGTGAATTTATACCGAACTAAGGTTCTATGAATTTATGCCACACCATGGTTCTTGTGAACTTATCCCATAGCTGAGTTCTTCTGAACTCATCCCACACCATGATTCTTGTGAACATACCTACAGTGTGGTTCTTGCGAACGTGACCCACAACATGGTCCTTGTGAATTTATCCCGAACTAAGGTTCTTATGAATTTATGCCACACCATGTTTCTTGTGAACTTATCCTACAGCAAAGTTCTTGTGAACTTATCTTACAACCTGGTTCTTGTGAATCTACCCACAGTATGGTTCTTGTGAACATATCTTACACCCTGGTTCTTGTGAATCTATCCTACACCATGTTTCTTTTGAACTTATCCTACAGCAAAGTTCTTGTGAACTTATCTTACAACCTGGTTCTTGTGAATCTACCCACAGTATGGTTCTTGTGAACATATCTTACACCCTTGTTCTTGTGAATCTATCCTACACCAAGGTTCTTGCGAACTTATTCCGCATTAAAGGTCTTGTGAACTTATCCCACATCACGACGTCAATGTTTGTAAGAACATACCACGCGGGGGTACATTGACAACTCATTACGCATCTGAGAACAAACGTCGCGTCAGAGTTCGTAACAACTCGGCACACGCCACACAGCATGCATATGGTCAGGAAGACCTTCGTGAGACTCGCTCATAAGTCATACGTCAAACGAAGGGCATGTTTCCTGAGAACCTTGGTTCTATCTTCTATTCTTTTTACAGGACGTAATTCCGGACGACAGAAGGAAGCGTGTAATTGGTAGCTTGTTATACATTCCACATTAGAGATAAAACCTGCACGTCGCACAACGCCGCCCAGTGGGAGGGGGATGCTCTGTAGCAGCATCTCATAACGGGTACAGATGCTGGATATGATGGCGACCAGCGATACTTCTCCCCCGCGGACAGACGACGCTGACAAACTAAACGTCTGCGTCTGTATGGTGTATAAGGCTCATCACCAACACCATCGACTACGGCAGCGGAAGCAACGCTGGAGACAGAAGCGTCTGTTTTCTCCTGCTCAGCTCCGTACACAACCCACGGTTTCTGTTTAAAATGGGCTGCGGTTATGTACATGATAATAATGCACCTTGATAGGTATCAGTGCGTGGTGCGAGCATGTTGCGACATGAAACTTCCATGCACTTAACTTTGCAAAAACTACTGGTTGGTGAGAAAGGTCAACTGATTTGGGGGTGGTTAAAACGTTTTCTCGTCACGACGAAGTACAATGACTGAAGCCCATTTCTGGTACCCCCGCCATGATATTTCTGGAATATTGCTAAAAGCGGCGTAAAACCATACTCGCTCACTCCACTGATTTGATTTAAAAGTCGGGAATGTTTTCAGATTCAATAAAATTTAGTGATGTTGATATTAATTAAATTCACAACGGGGCTTCAGGGCGTATCCTTCTATTTACACACCGCTAGCTTCTACCTCGTCGACGATGATGAACATATGTTACATGACCATGTAATAGAGATACGAACAAAAGCTCTCATGAGAACTGTTTTGTTGTTGACATCAAGTTAATCACCCATTAAATAGTCATGGGGCCGTTCTAAAAGCCGACGTATATTTTTCATGGATGAGATACGTTGACTATTTTCCTAAGTGTTGTGCCTGACACCGACCCACATAAACACCGCAGCAGCCTCTCACCTGTAATGGTGGAGAAATCAAGTGTAATAACTCGTCCTTAACCTCTGATGCTGCACTGATCCTTTCATCTTACAGCGTAAGTATCTATTTAGTTAATGCACACACTTTACCGTGCATAGTTTATGAGCGCGCGCTTGTGGCACTTCTCAGCAATACTGTTTTCTGATCCTCACCTTAAACCGAAACGAAGCCCGTTATCGAGTCCAATGCAGTCATGCATATGCCGTTAAGATGTGAATGAATGCATCATACTGTTGTCTTGTCACCCATGACGTCACAAACGACAGGGGTAACAACTGCAACCGACATGAATGTGTCTAATTACTTTGACCGTATCTCCTCCGCTAATTTACTTGTTGCAAATGCGCCACAATGCTTAAATCGGTTAATCGTCAATGCGCACCTCATATCTATGGAATATTGTAAGGGACATTCTCGCGATCTCGATCTTGGGAAACGAGTTAAATATGCCCAAAGTGCGAGAACGCGAGATTTGCCCAAAATCTGAGTTCTCGCGATCTCGCATTCTCGTGTTTTTGGTACATAGCTCTTTTGGTCAAAAGTCGACAACTCAAGAATGCGACTGTTAGCCATGATGTAAAATCTGGCAATCTCGCAATCTTGACTTGGCAAATTAGGCCACAAAACACGAAATAGCGAGAGCGGGAGAATGCGACATTTCATTTTCTAGCGATATCGCGTTCTCCCACTTTTGGCATATTTAACTCGTTTCCAAAGGTTGAGATCGCGACAATATCCCTTACGGTATTCCATACATATCAGGTGGTTTGTTTGTTTCTTGTTTAACGCTGCACTAAGCAATATTCCAGCTACATGACGGCGGTCTGTAAATAACCTTGCCTGAAACAGACAATCCAGTGACATTTGGTCGCAGTCGATCCTCACAATTGGGATACGATGACATAGTCGCCTCTTAAGACAAGCATGGGTTGCTGGGGCCAAATCAGGTGGTGAAATGAGTCGCTCTTATCCTCAGTTGAATATAGCTTAAGGTCGTGATGAGAGAGTGAGTATAGTTTTACGCCGCTTTTAGCAATATTCCCGCAATATCACGGCGGGGCACACCAGAAATTGGCTTCACACATTGTACCAATGTCGGGAATGAAACCCGGATCCTCGGGGTGACGAGCGAACGTTTTAACCACCAGGCTACCGGACCGCCCCTTATTTAAGGTGATATGAACATAGGATTTTACATATTTGGGCAGTGACCCTCTTAAGGTCCAGAAGCAATATGACGTCATTTAATTAAGTATGACACTGGACGTATTAAAGTGGGACATACCCCGCGACACTTTGATGAGTGTTACTTGAAAGTTACACACTGGGGCACTTTGCTGTGTTTGACACACTGATATTATGTTTCACATCAGTCACTGGGCTACTATATCCCGTTACAGACTTGTTTGCATGTCATGGCTCAGACCTGATGTGGGCTGTATCCAAACCTTCTGTGGTACCTTCAACATTGAAGAAACTGTAGCTGGTGGTGGAGGGCGTTTACAAGAGTTGCTAAATCACGGCGCGTATGACAATATACGTTGTTAGCCAACGGTATGCGTAACATGCAGCTAGATGAAATAGATGGATGTGCATAATCTACATTTCTGGACTGAGTTACATTTAACAAAAATGCACATGTAGTGTTTAAATGTAGCTTCAAGGGCAATAGTTTCAACAGTCTGAACACTCCACTTTGAGTGCGATGGCGGGAGCGCCGTGCTCTGTGATCTGACATCAGTGCGTCCGGTATGTCTCAGATGTGAAGAGTCTCCAGTTTCGCCATACAGACAAT
Organism: Haliotis rufescens; assembly: GCF_023055435.1. Classification (NCBI taxonomy): domain Eukaryota; kingdom Metazoa; phylum Mollusca; class Gastropoda; order Lepetellida; family Haliotidae; genus Haliotis; species Haliotis rufescens. Next base: position 4,569,886 of record NW_025963891.1, on the reverse strand, counting down.
GATAGAACCAACACATTCTCCTCATTACATCGCCATGGTCCAAGTAGGCATTTGTCATTATGCTTTTTGGGAAACCCTTGTTTAATGAAGTATTTCACGAGCAACTGACGCTCTCGAAGAGTCTGTAAGAATAAAGTTTAACTTACAAGTTTATAGTCGTGTTTCTTCCTGGCGTAAAGAGGGTGATGGAAGTAGGTCTTGCTGCGGAGAGGTGACTGTCGTAGTGAGGTGGGGAAACTGTGGGGGACTCGTGACTCGTGGACACATGGTGTGGGTGTTGTGGATGTTGTAGGTGTTGTAGGTGGAGTAGGTGTTGTGGATGTAGTGTGTGTTGTGGGTGGAGTGGGTGGAGCGGATGGAGTGGGTGGAGTGAGTGCTGTAGATGGGATGGGTGGGCTGGGTATTGTGGGTGGAGTGTATGGAGCGGGTGGAATAGGTGGAGCGGATGCAGTGGGTGTTGTTGGTGGAGTGGGTTGGGTGGGTTGAGTGGGTGGAGTGGTCGGAGTGGGTGTTGTGAGAGAAGTGGGAGGAGTGGGTATAGTGGGTGGATGTGGGGGACTAGTCGGAGTTGGTGGAGTGGGTGTTGTAAGTGGAACGGGTAGAAAGGGTGTTTTTAGGGTGGAGGTGGTGGAGTGGGTGTTGTGGGTGTTGTGGGTGGAGTGGTCGGAGTTGGTGGAGTCGGTGTTGTAAATGGAGCTGGTGGAAAGGGTGTTGTTGGTGGAGTGGGTGGAGCGGATGGAATGGGTGGAGTGAGTGCTGTAGATGGGATGGGTGGGGTGGGTATTGTGGGTGGAGTGAGTGGAGTTAGTGATGTGATTGGAGTGGGTGAAGTGGGTGGAGCGTGTGGAGTGGGTGGAATGGGTGTTGTGGGTGGAGAGGGTGTTGTTGGTGATGTTGGTGATGTAGGTTGACTGGGTGGAGTGAGTGCTGTGGGTGTTGTGGTTGGAACGGATAAAGTATTTGTCGTGGGCGTAGTAGGTGGAGTGGGTGATGTGGGTGTCGTGGGTGTCGTGGGTGTCGTGGGTGTCGTGGGTGTTGTTGGTGGAGTTGGTGGAGTGGGTAGAGTGGGTAGAGTTGGTGGAGTGGGTCTTGTGGGTGGAGCGGATAAAGTGGGTGGCGTGGGTGGGGTGGTCGGAGTGGGTGGAGCGGATAAGGTGGGTGGAGTGGGTAGAGTGAGTAGAGCGGATGAAGTGGGTGTTGTTGGTGGAGTGGGTTGAGTGTGTGTTGTGGGTGGAGTGGGTGGAGTGGGTGTTGTGAGTAGAGCGGATGAAGTGGGTGTTGTTGGTGGAGTGGGTTGAGTGTGTGTTGTGGGTGGAGTGGGTGGAGTGGGTAGAGTGAGTAGAGCGGATGAAGTGTGTGTTGTGGGTGGAGTGGGTGGAGTGGGTGTTGTGAGTGGAGCGGATGAAGTGGGTTGAATGGGTTGAGTGGGTGAAATGGGAGGAGTGGGTGTTGTGGGTGGAGCGGATGAAGTGGGTTGAGTTGCTGTAGTTGGTGGAGTGGGTGTTGTGGGTTGAGTGGTCGGAGTTGGTGGAGTGGGTGGAGTAGGTGGAGTGGGTGGATTGGGTGGAGTGGGTGGAGTAGGTGGAGTTGGTGGAGTGGGTGGAGTAGGTGGAGTGGGTGGAGTGGGTGGAGTGGTCGGAGTGGGTGGAGTGGGTGGAGTGGTCGGAGTTGGTGGAGTGGGTGGAGTAGGTGGAGTGGGTGGATTGGGTGGAGTGGGTGGAGTAGGTGGAGTTGGTGGAGTGGGTGGAGTGGGTGGAGTGGGTGGAGTGGTCGGAGTGGGTGGAGTGGGTGGAGTTGGTGTTGTGGATTGAGCGGATGAAGTTGGTGGAGTGGGTTGAGTGGATTGAGTGGGTGGAGTGGTCGGAGTATGGGTTGTGGGAGGAGTGGGAGGAGTGGGTTGATTGGGTTGATTGGGTGGAGTGGGTGGAGTGGTCGAAGTTGGTGGAGTGGGTGTTGTGGATGGAGCGGATGAAGTTGGTGAAGTGGGTTGAGTGGATTGAGTGGGTGGAGTGGTCGGAGTATGGGTTGTGGGAGGAGTGGGAGGAGTGGGTTGATTGGGTTAATTGGGTGGAGTGACTGGAGTGGACGGAGTTGGTGGAGTGGGTGTTGTGGATTGAGCGGATGAAGTTGCTGGAGTGGGTGTTATGGGTGGAGCGGATGAAGTGGATGTTGTGTTTGGAGTGGGTGGTATGGGTGGAATGGGTGTTGTTGGTATTGTAGGTGGAATGAGTCTTGTAGGTGGAATTGGTGGAGTGGGTGGAGTGGGTGTTGTAGGTGGAGTGGATGCTGTGGGTGATGTAGATGAAGTGGGTGGATTGGGTCTTGTGGGTGGAGTGGGAGGAGTGGCTGTAGTGGGTGTTGTGGATGGAGTAGGTGTTGTGTGTATTGTGGGTGATGTAGGTGTCGAGGGTGTCGTGGATGGAGTGGGTGTTGTGGCTGGAGCGGTTGTTGTAGGTGGAGTAGGTGTTGTAGGTGGAGCAGATGGAGTGGGTGGAGTGGGAGGAGTGGTAAGACGGATGTAACAAGCTCACTGATTACTGGAAGGAGGTTGTAAAACGGATGAAACAAGCTCACTGATTACTGGAAGGAGGTTGTAAATCGGATGTAACAAGCTCACTGATTACTGGAAGTAGGTTGTAAGACGGATGTAACAAGCTCACTGATTACTTGAAGGAGGTTGTAAGACGGATGTGACAAGCTCACTGATTACTTGAAGGAGGTTGTAAGACGGATGTAACAAGCTCACTGATTACTGGAAGGAGGTTGTATGACGGATGTAACAAGCTCACTGATTACTGGAAGGAGGTTGTAAGACGGATGTGACAAGCTCACTGATTACTGGAAGGAGGTTGTAAGACGGATGTGACAAGCTCACTGATTACTGGAAGGAGGTTGTAAGACGGATGTGACAAGCTCACTGATTACTGGAAGGAGGTTGTAAGACGGATGTGACAAGCTCACTGATTACTGGAAGGAGGTTGTAAGACGGATGTAACAAGCTCACTGATTACTGGAAGGAGGTTGTAAGACGGATGTAACAAGCTCACTGATTACTGGAAGGAGGTTGTAAGACGGATGTGACAAGCTCACTGATTACTTGAAGGAGGTTGTAAGACGGATGTAACAAGCTCACTGATTACTGGAAGGAGGTTGTATGACGGATGTGACAAGCTCACTGATTACTGGAAGCAGGTTGTAAGACGGATGTGACAAGCTCACTGATTACTTGAAGGAGGTTGTAAGACGGATGTAACAAGCTCACTGATTACTTGAAGGAGGTTGTAAGACGGATGTAACAAGCTCACTGATTACTTGAAGGAGGTTGTAAGACGGATGTAACAAGCTCACTGATTACTTGAAGGAGGTAGTAGGACGGATGTAACAAGCTCACTGATTACTGGAAGGAGGTTGTAAGACGGATGTAACAAGCTCACTGATTACTGGAAGGAGGTTGTAAGACGGATGTAACAAGCTCACTGATTACTGGAAGGAGGTTGTAAGACGGATGTAACAAGCTCACTGATTACTGGAAGGAGGTTGTATGACGGATGTAACAAGTTTACTTGGGACTGGAAGGAGGTTTCAAAAGGGAGTAACAAGCTCAATGATTACTGGAAGGAGGTTGTATGACGGATGTAACAAGTTTACAGGGGACTGGAAGGAGGTTGTCAGAAGGATGTAACAAGTTTACTGGGGACTGGAAGGAGGTTGTCAGAAGGATGTTACAAGCTCATTTGTTTTGACCCAACTACCAACAGACAGTGCATGAAAGCGGAAGTTATTGAATGGGTGGTAATCGATGGTCTGATCAACAAAGAGATATCCTGTCAATCAACAGGGGTCAATAGATGACTTATTCAGGTCAGTTGTGTGTCAGTTTACAGGAGGATATTAGTTGCGCCCTGTGATCACGTGACGACTAGTTGTCAGAAACAAGGCAGTCAGGCTAGAGATCTAGCCAGCTGACCAGACGCGTTAATAAACCCTGGACTCTAGCTTGAGCACGTCTGCGAACAGAGCATAGTTTGTAGCAATTCCGCCCCGGAAAACACCACTTCCTGTTTGTTGTCCCGGAAGTGAAAGGCGTCGTCTTCTCCCTTGTGTCGTGTCAGTGTTGTGATGACGGAAGCTACAAACGGCCAGGGAATGTGTGTAGGCACAGAGTAACCCCACACGTGGAGACGAGGGGAGGGGGTTTGAGGGCCGGCCGGCTGGGGCAACATGAACCACGCAGACCAACACAAACTGGTGTTTGAAGATGTAATTGAAATCAGTTATCTGAGAACACTCGAGACGATCACTCTGAATAACGTCCGATTTCCTGACATTGGCTTAATTTAGAGCTACAATTGGATCTAAACCATTTACCGCCCAGGGCTAAATACTGTGTCTAGAGAAGGCAGCGAGCCCCACCAGTTACTCCAATATACACGTCAATTTAATGACATAGTTAACGCCCGACAGAACGATTTATTTGAGAGCCTCTCGATTATGATGCAGTTTTATGGCCACTGTCACGGAATCTGATAGCTTTTGTGTGAACGTTGTGTCTTCCTTAAACGATGTTATTTCCATTAAACAGATACATCTTCTCTTGCTTACCTCAAGAGTGTGATCCTCAGGATCTGTGTTAGTATTGACCTGTACATGATGGTATCTCGTATATACACAAGGCTGCATTGTTCTAATATGATGGTGTCCTGCATCTACACAAGGCTGCATTGTTCTAATATTATGGTGTCCTGCATCTACACAAGGCTGCATTATCCTGTACATGATGGTGTCCTGCATCTACACAAGGCTGCACTGTCCTGTATATGATGGTGTCCTTCATCTTCACAAGGCTGCATTGTCCTAATATGATGGTGTCCCGTGTATACACAAGGCTGCACTGTCCTGTATATGATGGTGTCCTTCATCTTCACAAGGCTGCATTGTCCTGAACATGATCGTATCTCGTATGTCCACAAGGATGTAATGTCCTGTATACATGATGGCATCTCGCATCTACACAAGGATGTAATGTCCTGTATACATGATGGTATCTCGCATCTACACAAGGATGTAATGTCATGTATACATGATGGTATCTTGCATCTACACAAGGATGTGATGTCCTGTACACATGATGGTATCTTGCATCTACACAAGGATGTAATGTCCTGTATACATGATGGTATCTTGCATCTACACAAGGATGTAATGTCATGTATACATGATGGTATCTTGCATCTACACAATGATGTGATGTCCTGTACATGATTGTATCTTGCATCTACACAAGGATGTAATGTCCTGTATACATGATGGTATCTTGCATCTACACAAGGATGTGATGTCCAGTATACATGATGGTATCTCGCATCTACACGAGGATGTAATGTCCTGTATACATGATGGTATCTTGCATCTTCACAATGATGTGATGTCCTGTATACATGATGGTATCTCGCATCTACACAAGGATGTAATGTCCTGTATACATGATGGTATCTCGCATCTACACAAGGATGTGATGTCCTGTATACATGATGGTATCTTGCATCTACACAAGGATGTGATGTCCTGTATACATCCTGGTATCTTGTATCTACACAAGGATGTGATGTCCTGTATACATGATGTATCTTGCACTTACACACGGATGTGATGTCCTGTATACATGATGGTATCTCGCATCTACACAAGGATGTGATGTCCTGTATACATGATGGTATCTCGCATCTACACAAGGATGTGATGTCCTGTATACATGATGGTATCTCGCATCTACACAAGGATGTGATGTCCTGTATACATGATGGTATCTCGCATCTACACAAGGATGTGATGTCCTGTATACATGATGGTATCTCGCATCTACACAAGGATGTGATGTCCTGTATACATGATGGTAACTCGCATCTACACAAGGATGTGATGTCCTGTATACACGATGGTACCTCGCATCTATACGAGGATGTGATGTCCTGTATACATGATTGTATCTCGCATCTACACACGGATGTAATGTCCTGTATACATGATGGTAACTCGCATCTACACAAGGATGTGATGTCCTGTATACATGATGGTATCTCGCATCTACACAAGGATGTGATGTCCTGTATACATGATGGTATCTCGCATCTACACAAGGATGTGATGTCCTGTATACATGATGGTATCTCGCATCTACACAAGGATGTGATATCCTGTATACATGATGGTATCTTGCATCTACACAAGGATGTAATGTCCTGTATACATGATGGTATCTCGCATCTACACAAGGATGTGATGTCCAGTATACCTGATGGTATCTTGCATCTACACAAGGATGTGATGTCCTGTATACATGATGGTATCTCGCATCTACACAAGGATGTGATGTCCTGTATACATGATGGTATCTCGCATCTACACGAGGATGTGATGTCCTGTACATGATGGTATCTTGCATCTGCACAAGGATGTGATGTCCTGTATACATGATGGTATCTTGCATCTACACAAGGATGTAATGTCCTGTATACATGATGGTATCTCGCATCTACACAAGGATGTGATGTCCCGTATACATGATGGTATCTTGCATCTACACAAGGATGTAATGTCCTGTATACATGATGGTATCTTGCATCTACACAAAGATGTAATGTCCTGTACATGATGGTATCACCCATCTACACAAGGGTGTGATGTCCTGTATACATGATGGTATCTCGCATCTACACAAGGATGTGATGTCCTGTATACATGATGGTACCTCGCATCTACACAAGGATGTGATGTCCTGTATGCATGATGGTACCTCGCATCTACACAAGGATGTGATGTCCTGTATACATGATTGTATCTCGCATCTACAAAAGGATGTGATGTCCTTGATACATGTAGGTATCTCGCATCTACACAAGGATGTGATGTCCTGTATACATGATGGTATCTCGCATCTACACAAGGATTTGATGTCCTGTATACATGATGGTATCTCGCATCTACACAAGGATGTGATGTCCTGTATGCATGATGGTATCTCGCATCTACACAAGGATGTGATGTCCTGTATACATGATGGTATCTCGCATCTACACAAGGATGTGATGTCCTGTATACATGATGGCATCTCGCATCTACACAAGGATGTGATGTCCTGTATACATCCTGGTATCTTGCATCTACACAATGATGTGATGTCCTGTATACATGATGGTATCTTGCATCTACACAAGGATGTGATGTCCTGTATACATGTAGGTATCTCGCATTTACGCAAGGATGTAATATCCTGTGCATGTTGGTATATTGCATCATCCATTCACGACCAGTAACCTGCATTCCTCCATCTCTCATCTCGACCAATATCCTGTGCCTCCATCTCTCATCACGACCAATATCCTGCATTCCCCCTTCTCTCATCACGACTAATATCCTGCATTTGTCCTTCTCTCATCACGACAAGTATCCTGCATTTCTCCTTCTCTCATCACGACCAGTATCCTGCATTCCTCTTTCTCTCATCACGACCTGTATCCTACATTCCTCCTTTTTCCCTTCACGACTAGTATCCTGCACTCATAACGACCAGTTTCCTGCATTCCCCCTTCTCTCATCACGACAAGTATCCTGCATTCCCCCTTCTCTCATCACGACCAGTATCCTGCATCCCCCCGTCTTTCATCACGACCACTATCTTGCATTCCTATTTCCCTCATCACGGGGGCGGTCGGGTAGCCTAGCGGTTAAAGCGTTCGCTCGTCACGCCGAAGACCCGGGTTCGATTCCCGACATGGTTACAATATATGAAGCCCATTTCTGGTGTCCCCTGTCGTGATATTGCTAGAATATTGCTAAAAGCGGCCTTACATCACACTCACTCACTCCCTCATCACGACCAGTAACGCACATTCCTCCTCTAATTACGATCGGTATCAGGCATCCCACTTCTACAAATGACGACCACAATCACGCCTTCCAATATGTTGTTGCTCCCCCCTATATTACACCGGTAGTGCAGTATCACTAACTCGCCTTGTACATGCATGTTAGTTACATCCTAGATTACACCCCACACATGCTCTGTACGTTATTTCCTGCATTTTCCAAGCGAACAAAAAGTGATTTATTGAATGGTATCAGATGATACCGGGATGTGGTTCAATTAAGGAGAATTTTTTTCTTACTTCATCTTTGTGCCAAGATTACCAGGATTCCTGGCGTTACCAGATGCTTGATTGACGAGACACCTGGAACATCCTCTCAATTCTTCCTCCTCACAGAGTACCTTCCACCTATTATAGGGGTGATGGATAAGTTCTGAGCCCGACATAGAAAGATTTGACCCAATGACATTCAAATTATTAAGTTTTCAACATAATCCCCTTCAACATTGATACACTTTTGCCTCAGTGCTGGAGGGATTTTATCCCAGTTTCGTAGAAGTCTTTCTCTTGGCTGTCAAAAGCTCTCCATCAATGACGTCTTCGTTCGAGCCGAAATGGGTTCCGGCTAGAGCTTTCTTCTGTTTCGAAACTGATTTCGGGGCCAGATCAGGAGAATAAGGTGGGTACTGGAGGAGTTCAAAGCCAAACTCGTGGATTCTAGCCATGGTTGTGACTGATTTGTTCACTGGCGCATTGTGCACACCTTTATTCAGTTTCCCACGTCTTTTCGTCTTAATTTAAAAAGGTGCCGCATGATATGTTCTGTTTATTAGTCCACCATGATGGCACCCTGGGCATCCCAGAACACACCATTTCCAGTTGAGTGGACAGTCTTTGCCTTCGTTGTTGGCGGTGAGGTCTAATGTTCCACTATTTTGATTGTTATTTGGAAGTTGTGAACCTTTTCTGGGTCAGCATCAGACAGAGCAAGATTATCACGAGACATGTTGTGCCTGGTGCATTTTTTATCGGATGTCAGAAGCTTCCGAACCCATCGAACTTATACTCTCTCAAAGTTTCTATGATAATGGAATGCACCCTCCTTGGAAGTACCTACTGAACTAGCAACATGACGCTCAGTCATTCACCGATCGGTCATCACCATAGGGTTGATTCACTGGCTCATTTCTGGTGTTGCTTACGTCACAGGCCTTCCAGACCAGGGCACGTCTTCAAGGTTCTGCATGCCACGCTTAAACACTTTAGGGGCCGGCCATTTGATTGTTTTTAAGATAAACACGTTGACACAATGTATTTTTGTCCCAGGCAATTTCTTTTATTTCTAGAATTTCTAGAATTTTCGGGGACAATTATTTATTCAATAAAATCCTAGGCCCAGGCAAGAACACCCGTCCCTAATGTTGTACTCCTGGCTTCACAGTTGTCTTTCGGAGTTAAAGCCTTCTTTGTGATTGATCACTGCACTTTCCTCAAGTAGGTCCATTTGTCAAAGTACCCGTAAAAATCCGGGTTCAAATAGGTCTTCAGCAGTCCATGCTTGCTGTAAATAGAGGCGACTAACGGGGTCTGGTTGTCAGCCTCGCTGACTTGGTTGATGCATGTCACTGTATCCCAATTGCAAGGATCGATGCTCATGATGTTAATCACTGGATTGTCCAGACTCGATTATTTACAGACCGCCGTCATATAGCTGGAATATTGCTGAGTGCGGCGTTAAACAACAAACCAACAAACAAACAAACAAACAAACCATTTTTCAAGGTCACATATGCCGGACTTCTCACAGGGGAACAATTTGCTCAGTTGACGCAAGTTTTCTTGAATATACCATTAAGCAATGCTCTGCTCCCCGGTTACCCCTGATCACCTGATCATTGAATACGCTACTTCACAGTGTGAATGCCCTACTTCTTCTCCACAGTCCACAGTCAGGAGAATAATGTATAGATGTCAACTTCTTTAATATGAGCAACACCAGAAAGAGGTTGACATCCATCTTTCACCTCCTTAAGTGTATCGCTTCTAAACGCGAATCGTACACTAGCATTCTTAACTAAAGAGTTGGAAAGTTAGGAACGGGATTCCTGATAAGTTTTGCCCATTACCAATATTTCCCATCTCCTCTGCTGCAACTGGCAGCTCCATCACACGCCCGCTACCGCAGTGCTCCATAGCGTTAAGCGAGCTGCAGTAACTTCAGCATCATACCAACCATCATCGCAACAACGGCAGTTTCCGCTCACTTGACTTTCTTATAATGCCACTGTAGGCCTCATCAACATCGCTGTCACCGCCGACAGGCGCCTACAACAGCACCGGCTACGGAACGGTGCATCTCATTGACAGGTGTAATTAGTGTGTTGGTTTTGGTTTGAACCATGATAAGACGATCATGGAGCTTTGTCATGGAGTCGCAATGACTTCATAGTGGATGATATGCAACCTGTCCGATAATATCACGACAATATAAACGTGGACGCTACTTTGTAACGTGTTTGTGGATTAACCTTGCTTGTGTTGATTTGCGATTCTGCCGGTAGAACTGAGCTGTTCGTCATGTCGGTGGATCGACAAGAACACTGGGATTAGATTCATTATATAAAACCCACAGCACATTGTCATATATGACCTACTATAGTGTGTTGTCTATGTGGCCGAGGACTTAGTATTATCTCTGGAATACAACCATGAAGAGTGTAATATGCGTCTTGTATAGCATCATCAGGAATGTGTTGTGTAATATCTCTAGAAGATATTGATGATGGACGTACCAATCTTTGGTACTACCATCATTGAGAGCGTCTTGTGTTGCTGGTATAGCATCACGAAGAGTATTAATAGCCCTGGTTTAGAACTGTAAAACCCCTCCCCGCTTCTCCCCCTTGATGCCAGTAACTGTTCAATACACCCAAAGATGCCGCAGAATCTTCAAAGTTGGAAAATGTTTGATCCGAAATGGAAAAACTGCATTCGACCGCGTTCACCAAACACTTCCAAACAGACACTTCCCTTAAAACATACGCCGAAAAAACATCCAACCGCAGCCATTATCTGACCTTTGTTTGTCAACATTGAATCATTTCATCTATGCACACCAGTTGATCGAATTCGATCACACGCTAGTGCAGCCGGCTTAAGAGCCTAGGGTCGATACCAAGTGATGATGGTGTTTGGACGTGACATTCAACACATTGCCTCGATCAGATTTCATGAATGACAAAACATTTCTCAGTCAGCTCACAATCCACGTGCTTGGGGAAAGAGCGGGCTGCACGTTGAGGGCGATGATCTTGTATCTTTAATGTTCTGACTTAGGAATCTCCACCAAACATCAAACATGATGAAGCTCGTGATTACAATGTTTCATTGTTTGTTTATAAGTATCCGATGTGATAACAATGTTGTGTTGTGGGTATCTGACAGCCTTACAAGTTCAGTGAAATGGGTAATATGTTAAGATTATTAATGTGTTGAAATAAAATAAAATATACACAATATTCACGATATTCATGCTAATGGTTTGAAGGTAGAGATGCCTTGAGGTGTTCGCAGACACATATTATAATTCCTTGTACTCAATCTTAACTGAAATTTAGTCCGTGCCCCATCCGCAAACACAATTAAAAAGGAGTGAAAAGACAGGAGTAGATTAAATCTAAACACTGTTTGTTCGGGAGTTGATGACGATTTTACAACATTCCACAATACCCCCTGAGTGACATCTGCACGCTCACGCCACTTAATGAAATACAAACATGCTTTTTCATTTCAGAAAAGATCAAAGTAAAAAAAGCTAAAAATTGGGTTAATTTGAAAGAAGAAATGTACGTTCATTAGCTGAAGACGAGGCTGTGCCAAAGAGGGATGCTTCACACAGTTCTGGGCCTGGCAAGAAGCCTCCGTCAGTGGGATGAAACCAAAGACACTGGAAACATCAGTGATCTCAGTTCTCGTTTACTGTTTAAAGTTTAATCACCACAGGATTTAATCACTGCAGTCTCCCGGTAGGAATGTAGTCAGCTCCCTGTGCTTCGTCATAACCGTTTGTTCTCGTCCTCGCGGCTGCGGATCCTATGCTCTGGGTGTATCCTCAGATGTACTCATGATTTTATTCACTAAAGGTTCATAAACCTGCTAAATGTGCTCTTGTGACAGGACCCTTTCTCGTGTTTACTACCATTGCTCAAATCATTGTAACATTACACCTCCCGGCCCTCACCTCGTGAACGTAATACCATGCGTCATTGTTGTATAAGTTAATGTGACGCTAACACGATATACGGTTTTTCCATTTAACGAAAAATGGGTCACATGACCGCGAAAATGACGTTCATAAATGTATGAACGACACAATTTGACGTTCATTCGTTTTTCACGAGACTGTATTCTTGAAATGACGTTAACACTGAGTGACTACTTTCACATTCCTTGGGAAACCCCAGTGAATTTCCTAGCACGAATACATACAGAAGCGTTGTTTCTGATCAATTAGATCCTTTAATCATGAACTCAGTGTTATAGCATACATTGAGACACGTCAGAGAGTTTTACTACATGATCGATCGCGAATATCCTCGCTTCGACCCATCCTAGTGAACAAAACGAAAAAATGCACATCCAAACTATCGCAGTATCGACTCGATCCGTGTTTAGACCCAAAGTGACAATCTACAGCAATCTATGAATTTACCTCTATGAAGTGTATATTTGACACATCTTTATAATCACATTTCAATGTTCGGCCAACTGATCAGTGATTACTAACACATGAAACTGCTACAGGTTCATAAACAACTTCGGAAATCTCTCCCGTCACATTTATCGTGTCGGCCATTTTGACGTCTTGTTCTTGATGTAAATGTATTATGACGCGGTGTCACTGTGACTGACTTACTGAGGTAGCTCCTAACAGACCTTTCGCATCTAATGATGATATTATGTGACTATATTCTTTGTAAAAAACAACAAAATATGTCTCTGTATATGTCAGCATATATACGCTCACGTCACCTCTCTAAGGAACTACTTCATTCCGCGATACAGCTGGTAGTTGTATGGCCGTCAGTGTAAACAGGAAGTCACACGTACCAAATAAAATTGTGTATAAATCTACAACCTTCGAGGTAAAAATAGTGACATAAAAATATAAGAATTGACTTTCACTTTGTGTGAGTTCATTGGAATATGAACCTTCACAGAGTGAGGGCCGAACATTGAATGAACGTCGTCGCAAGCTCCGACGTTCATACATTTGTGACGTCATTATAACTGAATCGCATGGTCACGTGATTTGAATGCAGCGTTCAAATCACGTGACCATGCTGTGTTAGTATATCTACGGTCAATTATCACTTGACTATAGCGCAATGTTTAAAAAATCCTCATGCTATACGGACCTACCATGGTCGGCTAATTGACAAAGTCAGCGCGGGAGATGTGGTTGAAGGTCAACTTTACCAGTTTGGATACAGATCTTTTCGATGCCCAACTTAACATTGAACTACTCTATATACAAGCGTTCTTTTCCGGTAGGCAGGGCATGCTTTCCCCTTTCGCGAACGCCTGGTGTTATCACTGACTTTCAGTGATCCATTCATACAGTTTTCACCACTATTTTGCATTTTACGCACAATGAAATCTGTTTCGGCAGATAATCGAGACTGATTCTCTGGCGATGACGTTTCAGATTTATGTGTAATATTGCTTTGACAGTTTAGGGGAGACTGCTCCAAGGTCTGTTGGGCACATCTAGTCTAGACGCTGTAATTAGTTGGGAACTGACACGCTGTAGCAGTATGATTAGTGTAATCGTTAGATTTTTCCACATGAGAACTTTTAGAGTTTTAATCAAACTTGCGGGAAATGCCATTTTGCCGAGCCTTTATTCCTTCGATCGCTGATTTCGCCCACAGCATTCCGCAATAGAATTAGCCCCTTCTTCTTCAAACTTGTGTCCTCACTAGGATTCCGAGACTACATGGTACCTGATTCTTGTTTCCACTTCGGGATTCTGAGGAACCGTAACGCATCAGGCCAGAAGTGGTTCCAATACCGCCTGGTTGTTTCTAGATGGGGATTTCTGGACGCAACTGGCCCCAAGTACATTATGCCTGGACCCTGTCATCCTGGGGTATCCGTGAAAGAAAGTATTGTTTGTTCTCTACCACCACATTTGTCTTGTGTGTGTGTGTGTGTGTGTGGGGGGGGGGGGGGGGGGGGGGCACGGGTGGCCCAGTCGTCTAAGGCGCCGCGATTCGCTTTGCAGAGTTGCGTCCCTTGGGCACGCCAGAAACCTATGATTGTGGGTTCGAATCCCGGTTCGCCCCGATTATGTTTCTAGGTTTGTCAGCACCATACCCGTGCTCGTGGGTTTCACCGAAGTGGTAAACGTCTAAGACCTGCGTCACTTCGGGCTTTCCTCCCACATTAAGCTGACACGCCGTGATATGACTGGAATACTGTTAAAAGCGGCGTTAAACCCAACTCACTCACTCACTCTTGGGTCGGGATTCTAAAATTCCAAGAGCGCATGGAACATCATTTACCGGCAGTGTAGATCGACGCTCACACTGTCAATCTCACCCAAAGTAGACACTATTTATGGATAACAACTTCTTTAATACTGTTATGGCGACGTTTCGGTATAGATCCTTATACCTAATAAACGTCGCCTTTACAGTATTAAAGAAGTTGTTATCCATAAATTGTGTCTACTTTGTCAACCGTCAACTTCTAAGTAATGCCTGTCAAACAATTCTTTCACTCACCCGTCGATGAAAAAGAATCTATACTTCTATCTATCTATCCATGGAGGTAACCCTTGCAGACGTATGTCTAAGACAACTTACTATTTGCAGTAATGAATTTGGTTTTACGCCGCGTGTAGCAATATTCCAGCAATACAACAGCGGGGGAACCCAGAAATGGGTTTCACATATTGTACCCATGTAAGGAATCGGACCCGGGCCTTCTGCGTTACAAGTGAGCTCCTTGACTTCTTCAGTGATAGTGACCCGCAACCAACGCCATGTATGGTCAATACATGTGTTTGACCATACCTTGTAGTAACGTTGCTGTATTGTTTCAACAGACTGGTGAACATATCCAAAGTCTAGAATTAAAAGACGGACAGCAACATTCCCAAACTTCCCCATTGAATCTGTCAGACTCATTTCAATATGAAATCAATACAATGCTTGTTATCCATTCACTCTGCCAGATATTACTCTTGTTTCAAACAACAATACCCTATCAAGTACGGCCTGGGCCCTAAGCCCACTAGTATTGATGTTCTGGACGCCGTAGTCCGGAGAAGCAGCACTCCCAGGAAACGTCCCCACTCGCCCCCTCATTGCCCACCGAGATACCACGGACGTTTTTTCCGGGATCTTAGTTAAGCTGAAAAATCTCTCAAAGAAGTCTCATCACAATTCTGTCTTCAGAATCGAATTTCCATCGATCAAAAAGCATTTAAAGTGAAATTTGTATTAGCTGACAATATCTGGGGCCCCTTCAAGCATGTGAGTGGGTGCATCCTCGGATGAAATACCTCCGTGGAGGCCGCAGGGGTCGGGACGCAGGCACATGGCGAGGGACGTGTTCTTGTCGTCCTGTGCACTGACCGGGGGGACGATTGGCCGCCTTTGATGCTCAGCTTGTCAGTTTGTTCTCTGTGGCTGATGAAACGGACTACAACTGCAATGTGTGCAATAAACCAATCGCGTTTAATGCACTGGTCTTAATCGCTGGATATTCAGGAAAACTATTGGGTGATAATTTCTTTTTGATTTGATTAACTGTGAATGAAACGTAATATCTGTTTTTCAAAGATATGCCCAGTTCAATTCATTGGTGTGTTTTCTATTAAAGCAATTAGCAACAGATTAGTTCCGTGTGCTTCACATTGGCACAAACAGCAACATATTCTTCAGGAGTGGTTGCGTTAAGGACAAACTAGAATATCTTACCTTACACATCGATGCCGGCTTCTGAGACCCATTTTATTATTTTCAATGTACCCCTCTTAAATGTAAGATGCATTTATGTCGGCATTACAATTGCAACATACCAACGCTATTTTGTATCTCGAAATATAAGATAGCAACGCGATAAATCGCAAAGAACAATGAAGAACGAAGCGTAATTCATTTCTATCATGACGTCAAATCTGGAGATTCGAACATGCGATCGCAACTTGATCATATTTTTTCTTTGACGAAATCATTATGAGAGGGGAGCGTCTAGTGATTTGTTCCCCATAGATGTAGCTTGGCTTCGGAGATAAACGCAGTGGCCGACCGATCGCATCCAAAAAGCGGGAGATATCTGACAATCGGTATTGGGAGAAAAGGTGCAGGTTTTCGAGGTGAGGATTGTGACAATATGCGGGAAATACCCACCTGTGCATAAAATGGACTTGTCCGACATTGCCGAGGTCGGATTCATCATTTTTTAAATAAGGGGAAATATTTTTTCAAGCTTGTAAATTTATCATCGTAGGCGGTACATGTTGATATCTCATATAAGAAATAAACGACTCGTAGTCGTCGTTTATTTCTTATATAAATGACGTAAAACGCCATTCTCCGGATATTTCCGATGTTTTTCGAATGGCATCGATCTATGGAACAACGTCTTAACTGTCAGGATAAGTTTGAGTACCTGATCTGTTCAGTCGCGTCTTGCTCAGAAGTTGTTTGATCAAGGTAACAACATTCAAGGTCTCATTAAAGCTTTCAAAAAGGTTTATGGTAGACATGTTGAGGACATTTCAAAATTTGATGCATCAGTGACAAAAATGATGTCCGATGCCATTCCATATTTTGACTTGTACCATATGTTCCCATGCTTTTTCAGGTGAACAATTTACTTGCCTTTGCATGTGTTTGTGACGGGTACCACCGATAGGGCAGGAAACGCTCACCTTTTCACGAACACCTGGTACCATTACTATTTGATAGTGATTCGTAAACATATGCTCTTGTTATAGTCGGAACTGTACAATCGCCTCTACTTTATGCTGAGATTTGTATTGGATATGGAAAGGGTTTTGTCGCTTTATTTACTGGGAACAGAGGATGACGGGAACCATTTCTCACCTTGACTACCCACGGGTATAAGCATATACCCTTCGCATGACGCTGTCAGGTATGATGGCACCCTAGGATATTGTACTGCTAACACAAGGCTACAACCTTCACGGACTCAGTGGAGCTTTTAAAAACGTTTATGGTCGACATATGGATGACCTTTCCAGTGATCGGTGACAAGAATGATGTCAAATGAAATTCCCTATTTGACTTGAACCATATGTTCCCGTGTTTTTTCCTATGAACAATTGACTTGCAACAAGTTGGCGTACGAAGTAAGGATAAGAATTTATGGATGAACAACTTCTTTATTACAATTAAGAGCGACGTGTCAGTGCTTGCTTGGTAACGGTGTTAGAACCTACACTGAAACGTCGCTATTAATTGTAATAAAGAAGTTGTTCATCCATAAATTCTTATCCTTACTTAATTGACTTGCATTTGCATGTGTTTGTTGTGGGTGACACCGGTGGGGAAGGATGCCCTCACCTTTGGCGAACCCCTGGTATCATCACTATTTGATAGTGATTCATAAACACATGCTCATGATATAGTCAGACTCGTACAATCACGTGACCACACTGACCCCACCCAAGTCTCACCTCTACCCACATCATTACTCGACCCTAGCCTGGGAACGAGGACGTATGACACAGACGTCTACAATAACACGATGCATAATTCGCGGGAATACCTTCAATAAACACTATTGCTGTACATGATCAGCGGGAAATAGAGTCCTATCGTTTTTCATTAACAAATTGAGATGGAAGACTGGCAAGGCATATCTTTGTGTAGTATCTGTCAGCCACAACAATGATAAGAACACCAATTATTACTGAATAAGGAGTAGCTCATCATGGTGGGACGAAACAAACGGTACACGTTGTGATGGTTTTAGCTCTTTACATCTCAGTGGTGGTTGAAGTCATATTGGTTGTATATTAGCTGTTACTCTATATGTCCTAGTGATGGTTATTGTTCATGTCTACGTGATGATTATTGTTCTATATGTCCTAGTGATGGTTATTATTCTATGTCTCCGTGATGATTATTGTTCTATGTCTCCGTGATGATTATTGTTCTATATGTCCTAGTGATGGTTATTGGTCTATATGTCCTAGTGATGGTTATTAGTCTATGTCTACGTGATGATTATTGTTCTATATGTCCTAGTGATGGTTATTATTCTATGTCTCCGTGATGATTATTGTTCTATGTCTCCGTGATGATTATTGTTCTATATGTCCTAGTGATGGTTATTGGTCTATATGTCCTAGTGATGGTTATTAGTCTATGTCTACGTGATGATTATTGTTCTATATGTCCTGGTGATGGTTATTTTCTATATGTCCTAGTGATGGTTATTGTTCTATATGTCCTAGTGATGGTTATTGTTCTATATGTTCTAGTGATGGTTATTGGTCTATATGTCCTAGTGATGGTTATTAGTCTATGTCTACGTGATGATTATTGTTCTATATGTCCTAGTGATGGTTATTTTCTATATGTCCTAGTGATGGTTATTGTTCTATATGTCCTAGTGATGGTTATTGTTCTATATGTTCTAGTGATGGTTATTGTTCTATGTCTCCGTGATGATTATTGTTCTATATGTCCTGGGGATGGTTATTGTTCTATATGTCCTAGTGATGATTATTGTTCTATGACTCCTTGATGGCTATTGTTCTCTATGTCCTTGTGATTGTTATTGTTCTATATGTCCTGGTGATGGTTATTATTCTATATGTCCTAGTGGTGGTTATTTTCTATATGTCCTAGTGATGGGTATTGTTATATATGTCCTAGTGCTGGTTATTGTTCTATGTTGCCGTGATGATTATTGTTCTATATGTCCTAGTGATGGTTATTGTTCTATATGTCCTAGTGATGGTTATTGTTCTATATGTCCTATTGATGGTTATTGTTCTATGTCTCCGTGATGATTATTGTTCTATATGTCCTGGGGATGGTTATTGTTCTATATGTCCTAGTGATGGTTATTGTTCTATGACTCCTTGATGGCAATTGTTCTCTATGTCCTTGTGATTGTTATTGTTCTATATGTCCTGGTGATGGTTATTATTCTATATGTCCTAGTGGTGGTTATTTTCTATATGTCCTAGTGATGGGTATTGTTATATATGTCCTAGTGCTGGTTATTGTTCTATGTCGCCGTGATGATTATTGTTCTATATGTCCTAGTGATGGTTATTGTTCTATATGTCCTAGTGATGGTTATTGTTCTATATGTCCTATTGATGGTTATTGTTCTATGTCTCCGTGATGATTATTGTTCTATATGTCCTGGGGATGGTTATTGTTCTATATGTCCTAGTGATGGTTATTGTTCTATGACTCCTTGATGGCTATTGTTCTCTATGTCCTTGTGATTGTTATTGTTCTATATGTCCTGGTGATGGTTATTATTCTATATGTCCTAGTGGTGATTATTTTCTATATGTCCTAGTGATGGGTATTGTTATATATGTCCTAGTGCTGGTTATTGTTCTATGTCGCCGTGATGATTATTGTTCTATATGTCCTAGTGATGGTTATTGTTCTATATGTCCTGGTGATGGTTATAGTTCTTTGTATCCTAGTGATGGTTATTGTTCTATGTCTCCTTGATTGATATTGTTCTATATGCCCTAGTGATGGTTATTGTTTCTATATATCCTAGTAACGGTTATTGTTCTCTATATCTCCTTGATGGCTATTGTTCTATATGCCCTGGTGATTGTTATTGTTCTCTGTGTCCTGGTGATTGTTATTGTTCTATGTGTCCTAGTGATTGTTATTGTTCTATGTCTCCTTGATGACTATTGTTCTCTGTGTCCTAGTGATTGTTATTGTTCTATGTCTCCTTGATGACTATTGTTCTCTGTGTCCTAGTGATAGTTATTGTTCTATGTCTCCTTGATGACTATTGTTCTATATGTCCTGGTGATGGTTATTGTTCTATATATCCTGGTAACTGTTATTGTTCTCTATGTCTCCTTGATGGCTATTGTTCTATATGCCCTGGTGATTGTTATTGTTCTCTGTGTCCTGGTGATTGTTATTGTTCTCTGTGTCCTGGTAATGGTTATTGTTCTATATATCCTGGTAACTGTTATTGTTCTCTATGTCTCCTTGATGGCTATTGTTCTATATGCCCTGGTGATTGTTATTGTTCTCTGTGTCCTGGTGATTGTTATTGTTCTCTGTGTCCTGGTGATGGTTATTGTTCTATATATCCTGGTAACTGTTATTGTTCTCTATGTCTCCTTGATGGCTATTGTTCTATATGCCCTGGTGATTGTTATTGTTCTATATGCCCTGGTGATTGTTATTGTTCTCTGTGTCCTGGTAATGGTTATTGTTCTATATATCCTGGTAACTGTTATTGTTCTCTATGTCTCCTTGATGGCTATTGTTCTATATGCCCTGGTGATTGTTATTGTTCTATATGCCCTGGTGATTGTTATTGTTCTCTATGTCCTAGTGATTGTTATTGTTCTCTATGTCCTTGTGATTGTTATTGTTCTATGACTCCTTGATGGCTATTGTTCTCTGTGTCCCAGTGATTGTTATTGTTCTATGTCTAATTGATGATTATTGGTCTCTATGTCCTAGTGATAGTTATTGCTCTCTATGTCCTAGTGATTGTTATTGTTCTCTATGTCCTAGTGATTGTTATTGTTCTATATGTCCAAGGGATGATTATTGCTCTATATGTCCTAGTGATGGTTGTTGGAATAATTAATTGAGTTTATTTCAGTATAAAGGCCACAGGCCCAAGAACAATATAGCTATATGCATTATATACAAAGTGGTCGTAAAATATCAAGAGGTTCAGAGTGCAGTTAATTTACAAATTAGAATTATAACAGTGAAGAACGTAAAGATAGGGCATCCTTAATGTATTTAGCACATAATGACAAGGTTTCAATGCTAGACGTTTGAAGTAAAGTTCTGAGAGAATATTCATCTTTTAAATTAGTGTTGGTAAAAATGTGTGTACCTTAAAATATCATAAGTTTGCATACTAACAAAAAATGTAACACATCTTCTTTAATATTTTTAAAAAAATGACAAAATCTAAGAGTTGAATGCTCATTTCATTTTGAAAAAAGTGATTGAACACAACAGCCTTTAACTCTTTGTTGAAATTCTAAAAGACAGAAATCAATGGCACATATGTCCTAGTGATAGTTATTGTTCTTTTATGTCTCGGTGATGCTTACTGTTCTATATATCTCAGTAATTGTCATAGATCTTGCCCGCCACCGTGGTCGAGTGGTAGAGCGTCCGCCCAGAGAGCGGAAGGTCCGGGGTTCGATCCCCGGCCGCGTCATACCAAAAGACGTTAAAAGATAGTACTTGTTGTTACCCTGTCTGGCGCTCGGCATTAAGGGGCTAAAACAAGGACTTGTCGGCTCGGAGTCAGTACACTGTGTCTGAGTGGGTTATTCATGTTAAACTGCGGCATGGTATCTCAATGGGCTAGCACTATAAATCGGCATCAGTCCGGACTAGTACAAGCAGCCACACATACACGTGCATGCACGTCGCCATATAAGTGCAATAATCTTGCACGCGACGTTAAACCCCATTTCACCTCACCTCACCTGTCATAGATCTTAATGTCCAAATGGCTGATATAACTCTTAATGTCCGAAAGACAGCTCGGTCCTAGTGACCGTTTTTGTGTCTTTATCTGGTTATCTGTCTGTTTGGCCTTGCGATGAATATTGCTCTATATGTGGTAGTGGTACAGCTATACAAATCGCAGTGACGACTCTGTATTCATCCTGCTGGCTATATTCAGATCGCTTTGTGAAAACGGGTCCTGTTGGTCATTATCCCAGTGCTGGTTCCAGCTCTATGTGCCAGTGGTGTGGAGTGTATGTATTGGCGATGGATCATGTAAATGTCATAAACAAGTTTTAACCACTGTCAGGGTATGGGTGTGTTATATTAATGTTTATAAGCCGCTACATTATTAATTACTACTGAAACCTAGCTGCTGTGTATCAAGGCATTGCTTGCTTGATTTCCCCAAGGGGACAAGGTTAATACTTATTTATTGAAGTTCCTCCCTGAGGTTGTTTTATGGACCCCAGGGCAGCTAGTTGTTTGGAGAAATATATTCTGTCACATTGCTTGTGGAATTCTCTTCATCTTCCATAGTATCATTATGGACGTGTACAGGCTCAGAGAAAGTATCCAGGCACACGTATTTACATGCGTGTCCGTGTTAGACTACCATTGCAATATGGGGCACTCACATACGGCGTGTTTGGCCCGCCTATATATATTCATCAGATATTGACTTTCGGAAGGGAAAAACGGTATAATTAGCCGTCCTTATTCTTGAATGTTTGGAATAAACAGATTAAGACGAATTCTGTGAATCCCTCGGGACATTGAAGCAAAAAAGGTCTGATTTGTCAAGGGCTATCGCGACTAAAATACGAGCCCACTGGCCCAATAGATGGCCTTGGTCGGGCTCATTCCAACCAATCGGAGGAGCAAAAACACGATTTGTATTCACACGAGGGACAATTTAACGTTCTTTTCTGTCAATGCACTTTTCAGGCCACAGCGTCTTTGATAGTTCTTTATTGGCGTTCTCTAATTACCGAGTAAATCTGGCGGATGGGTTATAGGCCCCCCTGTCAGTCTCGGATTGACCAGACCATGGGCGGGAGTCACAAACTGCATTCCACGCAACTAATCATTCGTAACGGGACAGCCATTACCACGGAGGGTGTTTTTATATGGTCACGGTTCGGTGAAGGTGAGATGTAATTCTGTTGATATTGGGGCAGTGTCCTAAAAGTGTATCGTATGTGCTTGTTTATTTAAACCAGTTTCATTGATGCCTTTGATTCTTGGACGCTTATGTCGGGCAAGAATGATGGGTTTTATACTTTATTTTTGTTTGTGTCATTGAAAGATTCCAGGTTCATTTTAACCTCCCCCCCCCAAGGAAGGCCTACCGTCTCCACCATTCACGAGTATCTCTGGCAGGAAGTAACGCTTGTGTTCAGCGTCGGCATTGACACGGGAAGAGTAAAAGTCTATTGCGATCAATAAATGCAAACGTGTGTGATACTTTTTCAGCAGTTTGCCACTCTTGGAAACAGTATGATTAGAACAGTATAACCTGGCTAGGCCGGACAGGCTAGTCGGGAACTGTTTACAGGCTCCCATCAAAACATAGACAAAACATTTTTTCTTTGTTTGGACAGGATTGGCTGTGCCTTTTCGTGAACACCTGCTGTCTTCACTGATTTTCTGCGATCCATTCACATAAGATTCACCGCTATTTTGTCTCCTACGCTCAATGGAATCTATTTCGGCAGATAATAAGTGAGTGAGTGAGTGAGTGAGTGAGTGAGTGAGTGAGTGAGTGAGTGAGTGAGTGAGTTGGTTTTAACGCCGCTTTTAACAGTATTCCAGTTATATCGCGGCGTATCAGTTTCTTGTGGGAGGAAAGCCCGAAGTGAAGCAGGTCTCAGTCAGCAGATAATGAAGACTGTTTTTTTCTTTGGTTTGGGGTTTCCCCTATACAGTAGTACGTTCCTGCATCATGTGCTAAAGTGACGAGTACACAGCGTCATGTGCTGAAGTGACGAGTACACTCATGTGCTGAAGTGACGAGTGAGTACACAGCGTCATGTGCTGAAGTGACGAATACACTCATGTACTGAGGTGACGAGTACACCTGTCTGTTGAAGTGACGAGTACACTGCATCATGTGCTGAAGTGACGAGTACACTCATCATGTCCTAAAATGACGAGGATGGCATCATAAGCTGAAGTGACGAGTACATGTCTCATGAGCTGAGCTGAAGTGACGAGTACACCTGAATGCTGAAGTGACGAGTACACTGCATCATGTGCTGAAGTGACGAGTACACTCATCATGTGCTGAAGTAGATTTTGTATCAGCATGATATGAAGTGATGGATTATATAAAGTATTCTGTCAAGAGTAAGTAATTAATACTTGAAGTCCCGGCGAAATAGTTCCATCGGCGTCCCAGTGATAACAATGGTGTATATCATACAGATTACGTAGAGAACCCCATCTAGCCACAGATTCACATGGGATGAACCCTCCATCTCCGACCGTGGCACACAAGAGGCGTCATCACTTAACCTCCATCCGGGGACTCGGGAGTAACCCCAAGACTCTAAGTCCTGGCCGCGGACTGTTATCACTGAGTGTACCGGGATTTCGGCCTGGGAATCTCATCTTGGCTTTTATCTAAATCATTGTCCAGAATCTATTGCCATGGTACCAACGCGTGATGGAATGTAGGACCCGTCTTCGTGTACGCCTGGTGCGCCATGCAACTCGATCCAACCTTTTAACACTTTGCGTTTGTTTTATAATGTGGAGCAAAACGCGAGAAAACTGTCATGGCAGTACCCCAGACTATGATGCGCCAAATGTTGGGTTCTGAGTGGTTTAAGTAATGGAACACTGCGAGATATCCGCGGAATGCAAGAATTGTGTAATGCATGGAAGATAACCTGGTAGACGATGAAAACCTTTTAATGTTTTTAGGACGTGTTGGTCGTGATGGTGGTGTTGGTGTTGTTGGAGGTTGTGGTAGTAAAAGTTATAGCAAAAGATGCTTGTGGTTGTGGTAGTCGTGGTGGTGGTGGTGGTTGAAGTGATAACGGCTGTAGTACTACAAGGACCGTAGTACTGAACAGAGGTATTTAGGGCAATACATCACCAGAGCGGTTTAGGGGGTAAGGGTGGCCCGGTCGTCTAAGGCGCCGCGATTAACTGTGCAGAGTTGCGTCCCTTGGGCACGCCAGAAACCTATGATTGTGGGTTCGATCCCGGTTCGCCCCTATTATGTTTCTAGGTTTGTCAGCACCATATCCGTGCTTGTGGGTTTCACCGAAGTGGTAAACGTCTTAGACCTGCATCACTTCGGGCATTCCTCCCACATTAAGCTGACAAGCCGCGATATATGGACGACTAGACGAACGAAAGCGCTTATCCTATGTTGTAGTTTTATTGAATTATAATAACGACTGTTTCACATTTCGAAGTACTTTAGTTGTTAACTGCACATATGTCTTACACTAATGAACTTTCCGCTTTTACTGAGTCTATGAATCAACGTTATTTTAGAAATTAACAAATTTTCTCTTTTCGTATTCTCTGAGTTTAGCGTCCGGTAGATGTCTTAACAGTTAACACATGACACGTCTGTTCTGTGGGATCACATCGCGCCGACCCCCGTGGTTACATGCTGCAAAGCGATCTGTCTTATAGTACATGCACACAGAGTTGCTGGGTTGAATAGAGACCTCAGACACATATGTGATGGTTGACTTCATTCAGTGAATCAAACTGCCGTATTGATTTACCGTACTTAAAGCTGATCGGTGAGATGCAACATCCTATATCCTATGAACAGCAACATAGTGCCCTCAGAGACAAAGATCTCACATTGTATTCTAGTGTACAGAATTTCAGCAAAGCTGCCAAATGGTTCATATCGCATGTACGACCTTCCTGGCAATGTTGCCAATATGATGTCTCGTTTCATATAAACGACCTTTCTGGTAATGTTGCCAATCAGATGTCTCGTTTCATATAAACGACCTTTCTGGTAATGTTGCCAATCAGATGTCTCGTTTCATATAAACGACATTTCTGGCAATGTTGCCAATCAGATGTCTCGTATCATATAAACGACCTTTCTGGCAATGTTGCCAATCAGATGTCTCGTATAATGTAAACGACCTTTCTGGAAATGTTGCCAATCAGATGTCTCGCATCTTGTATTTCACCTCTCTGGCAATGTTGCCAATCAGATGTCTCGTATCATATAAAGGACCTTACTGGCAATGTTGCCAATCAGATGTCTCGTATCATATAAACGACATTTCTGGCAATGTTGCCAATCAGATGTCTCGCATCATATAAACGACATTTCTGGCAATGTTGCCAATCAGATTTCTCGCATCTTGTAATTCACCTCTCTGGCAATGTTGTCAATCAGATGTCTCGTATCATATAAACGACATTTCTGGCAATGTTGCCAATCAGATGTCTCGTATCATATAAACGACCTTTCTGGCAATGTTGCCAATCAGATGTTTCGTATCATATAAACGACCTTTCTGGCAATGTTGCCAATCAGATGTCTCGCATCATATAAACGACCTTTCTGGCAATGTTGCCAATCAGATTTCTCGCATCTTGTATTTCACCTCTCTGGCAATGTTGCCAATCAGATGTCTCGTATCATATAAACGACATTTCTGGCAATGTTGCCAATCAGATGTCTCGTATCATATAAACGACCTTTCTGGCAATGTTGCCAATCAGATGTCTCGCATCATATAAACGACATTTCTGGCAATGTTGCCAATCAGATTTCTCGCATCTTGTATTTCACCTCTCTGGCAATGTTGCCAATCAGATGTCTCGTATCATATAAACGACATTTCTGGCAATGTTGCCAATCAGATGTCTCGTATCATATAAACGACCTTTCTGGCAATCTTGCCAATCAGATGTCTCGTATCATATAAAGGACCTTTCTGGCAATGTTGCCAATCAGATGTCTCCGTTCATATAAACAACCTTTCTGGCAATGTTGCCAATCAGATTTCTCGCATCTTGTATTTCACCTCTCTGGCAATGTTGCCAATCAGATGTCTCGTATCATATAAACGACCTTTCTGGCAATGTTGCCAATCAGATGTCTCGTATCATATAAACGACCTTTCTGGCAATGTTGCCAATCAGATGTCTCGTATCATATAAACGACCTTTCTGGCAATGTTGCCAATCAGATGTCTCGTATAATGTAAACGACCTTTCTGGAAATGTTGCCAATCAGATGTCTCGCATCTTGTATTTCACCTCTCTGGCAATGTTGCCAATCAGATGTCTCGTATCATATAAAGGACCTTACTGGCAATGTTGCCAATCAGATGTCTCGTATCATATAAACGACATTTCTGGCAATGTTGCCAATCAGATGTCTCGCATCATATAAACGACATTTCTGGCAATGTTGCCAATCAGATTTCTCGCATCTTGTAATTCACCTCTCTGGCAATGTTGTCAATCAGATGTCTCGTATCATATAAACGACATTTCTGGCAATGTTGCCAATCAGATGTCTCGTATCATATAAACGACCTTTCTGGCAATGTTGCCAATCAGATGTTTCGTATCATATAAACGACCTTTCTGGCAATGTTGCCAATCAGATGTCTCGCATCATATAAACGACCTTTCTGGCAATGTTGCCAATCAGATTTCTCGCATCTTGTATTTCACCTCTCTGGCAATGTTGCCAATCAGATGTCTCGTATCATATAAACGACATTTCTGGCAATGTTGCCAATCAGATGTCTCGTATCATATAAACGACCTTTCTGGCAATGTTGCCAATCAGATGTCTCGCATCATATAAACGACATTTCTGGCAATGTTGCCAATCAGATTTCTCGCATCTTGTATTTCACCTCTCTGGCAATGTTGCCAATCAGATGTCTCGTATCATATAAACGACATTTCTGGCAATGTTGCCAATCAGATGTCTCGTATCATATAAACGACCTTTCTGGCAATCTTGCCAATCAGATGTCTCGTATCATATAAAGGACCTTTCTGGCAATGTTGCCAATCAGATGTCTCCGTTCATATAAACAACCTTTCTGGCAATGTTGCCAATCAGATTTCTCGCATCTTGTATTTCACCTCTCTGGCAATGTTGCCAATCAGATGTCTCGTATCATATAAACGACCTTTCTGGCAATGTTGCCAATCAGATGTCTCGTATCATATAAACGACCTTTCTGGCAATGTTGCCAATCAGATGTCTCGTATCATATAAACGACCTTTCTGGCAATGTTGCCAATCAGATCTCTCGTATCATATAAACGACCTTTCTGGCAATGTTGCCAATCAGATTTCTCGCATCTTGTATTTCACCTCTCTGGCAATGTTGCAAATCAGATGTCTCGTATCATATAAACGACCTTTTTGGCAATGTTGCCAATCAGATGTCTCGCATCATATAAACGACATTTCTGGCAATGTTGCCAATCAGATGTCTCGTATAATATAAACAACCTTTCTGGCAATGTTGCCAATCAGATGTCTCGCATCATATAAACGACATTTCTGGCAATGTTGCCAATCAGATGTTGCGCCTCATATAAACGACATTTCTGGCAATGTTGCCAATCAGATGTTTCGTATCATATAAACGACCTTTCTGGCAATGTTGCCAATCAGATGTCTCGTATCATATAAACGACATTTCTGGCAATGTTGCCAATCAGATGTTGCGCCTCATATAAACGACATTTCTGGCAATGTTGCCAATCAGATGTTTCGTATCATATAAACGACCTTTCTGGCAATGTTGCCAATCAGATGTCTCGTATCATATAAAGGACCTTACTGGCAATGTTGCCAATCAGATGTTTCGTATCACATAAAGGACCTTTCTGGCAATGTTGCCAATCAGATGTTTCGTATCATAAAAACGACCTTTCTGGCAATGTTGCCAATCAGATGTTTCGTATCATATAAACGACCTTTCTGGCAATGTTGCCAATCAGATGTCTCGCATCATATAAACGACATTTCTGGCAATGTTGCCAATCAGATTTCTCGCATCTTGTAATTCACCTCTCTGGCAATGTTGTCAATCAGATGTCTCGTATCATATAAACGACATTTCTGGCAATGTTGCCAATCAGATGTCTCGTATCATATAAACGACCTTTCTGGCAATGTTGCCAATCAGATGTTTCGTATCATATAAACGACCTTTCTGGCAATGTTGCCAATCAGATGTCTCGCATCATATAAACGACATTTCTGGCAATGTTGCCAATCAGATTTCTCGCATCTTGTATTTCACCTCTCTGGCAATCTTGCCAATCAGATGTCTCGTATCATATAAACGACATTTCTGGCAATGTTGCCAATCAGATGTCTCGTATCATATAAACGACCTTTCTGGCAATGTTGCCAATCAGATGTCTCGCATCATATAAACGACATTTCTGGCAATGTTGCCAATCAGATTTCTCGCATCTTGTATTTCACCTCTCTGGCAATGTTGCCAATCAGATGTCTCGTATCATATAAACGACATTTCTGGCAATGTTGCCAATCAGATGTCTCGTATCATATAAACGACCTTTCTGGCAATCTTGCCAATCAGATGTCTCGTATCATATAAAGGACCTTTCTGGCAATGTTGCCAATCAGATGTCTCCGTTCATATAAACAACCTTTCTGGCAATGTTGCCAATCAGATTTCTCGCATCTTGTATTTCACCTCTCTGGCAATGTTGCCAATCAGATGTCTCGTATCATATAAACGACCTTTCTGGCAATGTTGCCAATCAGATGTCTCGTATCATATAAACGACCTTTCTGGCAATGTTGCCAATCAGATGTCTCGTATCATATAAACGACCTTTCTGGCAATGTTGCCAATCAGATCTCTCGTATCATATAAACGACCTTTCTGGCAATGTTGCCAATCAGATTTCTCGCATCTTGTATTTCACCTCTCTGGCAATGTTGCAAATCAGATGTCTCGTATCATATAAACGACATTTCTGGCAATGTTGCCAATCAGATGTCTCGTATCATATAAACGACTTTTTTGGCAATGTTGCCAATCAGATGTCTCGCATCATATAAACGACATTTCTGGCAATGTTGCCAATCAGATGTCTCGTATAATATAAACAACCTTTCTGGCAATGTTGCCAATCAGATGTCTCGCATCATATAAACGACATTTCTGGCAATGTTGCCAATCAGATGTCTCGTATCATATAAACGACATTTCTGGCAATGTTGCCAATCAGATGTTGCGCCTCATATAAACGACATTTCTGGCAATGTTGCCAATCAGATGTTTCGTATCATATAAACGACCTTTCTGGCAATGTTGCCAATCAGATGTCTCGTATCATATAAAGGACCTTACTGGCAATGTTGCCAATCAGATGTTTCGTATCACATAAAGGACCTTTCTGGCAATGTTGCCAATCAGATGTTTCGTATCATAAAAACGACCTTTCTGGCAATGTTGCCAATCAGATGTTTCGTATCATATAAACGACCTTTCTGGCAATGTTGCCAATCAGATGTCTCGTATCATATAAACGACCTTTTTGGCAATGTTGCCAATCAGATGTCTCGCATCATATAAACGACCTTTTTGGCAACGTTGTTGACCTCACATAGTTATGCATCACATAGTATTCACGTTGGTGACGCATGGGTGCAGCACGAGACGTTCGCGCCTCACTCAGCGGACGAAGCATATTAGCACTGGTCCTACACCTCCGGAGGGCTAATAAGCTTCCCCTCCCCCTCCCCTCCTCTGATATGCATGTCGGGACGGCCAACTGTACCCACAGCCTCTGTATCTGCTCCACTCCCACATCTCATTAGGCGTGGCATAATGACGCTGATAGCTTCACGCTGAGGATGGTTTCCTCTCTCTGTTGTATCTGAGGATATGTTATTCTTTATCTCACTTTAAAGGTAGCGGTGTACATCACAGATATTGTTACTCCAGGAGGGTATGATGCGCTTTGAATGGAGACGGAGCGAGTGTGTGTCAGATTAGGTAGGTGTGGTGCTGTTTAAAGGTAGAACGGGGAAGTCAAAGACAGATAAAAGCCCGATGCTTATACGCGAATAACTTAAATAAAAAGATGTCACATGTACGGTTGTTGAAATGCGATGGGCTTGCCTATGCATGACAGATACAGTGTGATAGTTATTCGTAATTGTATTAAACTAATAGCGTATACATAGTGAAGAAACTGCAATCGGCGCGACCCGTGAAGATCTTGGGTGGAATAGGTCTTCAGCAACCCATTTTTGCCGTAAAAGACGACTATGCTTGTCGTAAGAGGCGACTAACGGGGTCGGGGGTCAGGCTTGCTGACTTGGTTGATGCATGTCATCGTATTCCGATTGCGTGGATCGATGATCATGATGTCAATCACGGGATCGTCTGGTTCCGACTCGACTATTACGGCGTTAAACAAGAAACAAACAAAGCAATCGGTTAGTCCAAGACAGATTTAACGTGATTGCTGTACGGGATTCTGGTGTGTTTGGACACACACATTCACATCAGTTATAATGCAGTGGGCGTGGGCCATTCATACCATATAAAGCGTGACAGTCACAGAGAGAGATATATATGTGTTGGCAAGGCTGCAATGGCACGCCAAAGACATATCATAGTGTGATGGTTATCCGTGAGTGGTTTAAAGTGTGCTGATACACTTGGTGGCGCTTTACATGTCAAACACATATCATAGCGTGATGGTTAGCCGTGAATGGTTTAAAGTGTCTCATATTCTTGGTGGCGCTTTACACGTCAAAGACATACCATACTAATTAGTGTGGTGGTTATCCGTGAATGGTTTAAGGTGTCTCATATTCTTGGTGGCGCTTCACACGTCAAAGACATACCATACTAATTAGTGTGGTGGTTATCCGGGAATGGTTTTAAGTGTGTCATACACTTAAGTACTTGGTAACGCTTTACATGTCAAAGACATCTGATAGTGTGATAGTATGAAAGTGTGTCATATATTTGGTGGCGCTGCTGAAATGGGCGGGTCAAGACGGATAAAGAGTGATAACTATACGTGATTGATTGATTGATTGAGTCACTTTTAGCAATATCCCAGCAGTATCACGGTGGGGGACACCAGAAATGGGCTTCACACATTATACTCATGTCGGGAATCGAACCCGGGTCTCCGGCGTGACGAACAGACGTCTAACCACTAGGCTACCCGACCGCCCCTATACGTAATTGAAGATACGTGTGGTACGGATACTGTAGTGAGACTTGAGGAACAATATATGACCTGCTGATAATAAAAATAGGGTTAGATATAATGCAAACATATTGAGAATTTGTAAAAGTGTATTAGATATAGACTTGTCTGATGCAAGTACATGTTATTGGTTATTTAGATGTGTGCCTTGCCCTTTCTCAAACGTCCACTGCGAGGTACAGCAGATATGTTATCGGTAGCGATATGCACCTGAATGCAGGTAACTGTTTTGGCGTCTCTCAGATTGTGTTTGCTCATCAAACCTATATCAGCAAAGCACTATACCTGTCATCTTTCCCCCGCGGCGAACGAGGTTTGACTGATTTAGTAATTCAAAATGCATTACATTTATCTGCAGTTATAACTTAAGGCTACATATTTGACTCTGTAGATAAGTAAAGGAATGCTGCTATTGGTGTGCCCGTGTATGTTTGTATACGCGTGTGTATGCGTGTGTGTGTGTGTGTGTGTGTGTGTGTGTGTGTGTGTGTGTGTCTGTGTGTGTCCGCGTGTGTCTGTGTGAGTGTGTCTTCGTGTATGAGAGCATAATGGAGGAGGACAGAGTGCACTAACAAACGTCCATGTAAAAGGCAACGGGTTCTGAGAGGTCAGAGACGTTATCGTCGATGTGACTGTAATTGCGATCGTTGACGCTGACTTCGGGGTTGGCGTTGGCGTTGTGGTCGACATTGTGATTGGCGTTGTGGTTGGCGTTGTGGTTGACCGTTTAGGTAGCGTTGTGGTTGTGATTTGCATTGGGGTTGTGGTGGACGTTGTGGTTGACGTTGTTGTCAGTGTTGTGGTTGACGTTGTAGCTGTCGTTAGAGTTGGCATTGTGGTTGTGGTTGTGGTTGGCGTTATGGTTGACGATGGGGTTGTGATTGGCGTTGTAGTTGGTGTTGGGGTTGAAGTTGATGCTGTGGTTGTGGTTGAGTTTGTGGTTGTGGTTGGCGTTTTGGTTGACGTTGTGGTTGACGATCGGATTGTGACTGACGTTGTGGTTGTGGTTGTGGTTGTGGTTGACGTAGTGGTTGGCGTTGTGGTTGTGGTTGACGTAGTGGTTGACGTAGTGGTTGGCGTTGTGGTTGTGGTTGACGTAGTGGTTGACGTAGTGGTTGGCGTTGTGGTTGTGGTTGACGTAGTGGTTGACGTAGTGGTTGGCGTTGTGGTTGTGGTTGACGTAGTGGTTGGCGTTGTGGTTGACGTAGTGGTTGGCGTTGTGGTTGGCGTTGTGGTTGTGGTTGACGTAGTGGTTGACGTAGTGGTTGGCGTTGTGGTTGTGGTTGACGTAGTGGTTGGCGTTGTGGTTGACGTAGTGGTTGGCGTTGTGGTTGTGGTTGACGTAGTGGTTGGCATTGTGGTTGGCGTTTTACCTAGCCTAGTGGTTGTGGTTGACGTAGTGGTTGGCGTTGTGGTAGTGGTTGGCGCTGTGGTTGTAGTAGACGGGATCACAACAACCCGCGCTACAGTTGGCACTGACATCTTTTTTACATACTTAATCCAGCCGAGGAGGAAGATAAGCCACACATCCCTCAACAGACTCCAACACAAGTCTCATCGGATACCCTTATTGTCACGCGTCATTATATACCAGTTATCGGCCTTATGATAATAAATGCAATTTGTCCATCTTGTCGATGGTAATACCATACAACAGTATCCCATACAGAAGTCCGCAAGTCACGGTAGCTGGCGCGGATCAAAGCAAACCTCTAGAGCTGGCTGTAGCTCTACTCCCGTGTTGTGTGAGTGATCAAAGCAGTGGAGCCTCGTGTTCCTTGCTGTCGATATACTCGCTCATCAGGGATAACCACAAGAAGAAACATTACACGAGAGGTCTTCTTCTTTCTCATCATAAACCGAGTTCCGATCATTAATTCCTGTCTGATTCACGAAATATAAATCATGGTATAATTGACAAAAAGTGTGTTGAAATCTTTCCTTTCGTCTTGAATCTAGCTGAGAGCATTATCAAATAATTATCATCCTTTCATATAAACGTGACTGAAGATAGTTTCTGTAGTGTTAAGCATATAGCAGTGAGGCCTGGTCTAGACGGGAGAAGGACCTGGCGGTTTAAATGCACGATTATGTTACAAATTCTACGCAGCTGACCTTAATACTCCACACAAGGAACAGATACACATATAACTGTATGTGGGGCTCTCTGGCGGTTTGGTGTGTATGCGTGTGCGTGTATGTGTGCGTGTGCTATGTACATTTCTGTCAACGAAACTCTGCATCATGTCTTATGACTAAGTGGGGACACGGGTGGCCCAGTCGTCTAGGTCGTCGCAATTTGCTATGGAGATTTGCGGCCATTAGGCATGCCAGAAACATGTTAACGCTGGTTCGAATCCCAGATTCGCCCTCGTTATGATTGTCAGCACCATACTCGTGCTCGTGGGTTTCCCAAAAGTTGTCAACGTCTAAGACATGAATAATAGGATTGTCAGGAGAGTTCATAATAGGGTTGTGCAGAGATCCCATGGTAGTTTAACAGCGTTATCAGGGTTGTTAAGAGATCCCGCTATGGCTCAACAGAGGTCATACTTGGGTTGCGAGGAGATCTTGCAGTGGTTCAACAGAGGTCATACTGGGGTTGTAAGGAGATCTTGAAGTTGTTCAACAGAGGTCATACTGGGGTTGTAAGGAGATCTTGAAGTTGTTCAACAGAGGTCATACTGGGGTTGTAAGGAGATCTTGCAGTGGCTTAACAGAGGTCATACTGGGGTTGTAAGGAGATCGTGCAGTGTTCCAACAGAGGTCATACCGGGGTTGTAAGGAGATCTTGCAGTGGTACAACAGAGGTCATACTGGGGTTGTAAGGAGATCCTGCAGTGGTTCAACAGAGGTCATACAGGGGTTGTAAGGAGATCTTGCAGTGGTTCAACAGAGGTCATACAGGGGTTGTAAGGAGATCTTGCAGTGGTTTAACAGATGTCATACAGGGGTTGCGGGGCGATCTTGCAGTGGTTCAACAGAGGTCATACAGGGGTTGTAAGGAGATCTTGCAGTGGTTCAACAGAGGTCATACTCGGGTTGCGAGGAGATCTTGCAGTGGTTCAACAGAGGTCATACTGGGGTTGTAAGGAGATCTTGCAGTGGTTCAACAGAGGTCATACTGGGGTTGTAAGGAGATCTTGCAGTGGTTCAACAGAGGTCATACTGGGGTTGTAAGGAGATCTTGCAGTGGTTCAACAGAGGTCATACAGGGGTTGTAAGGAGGTCTTGCAGTGCTTCAACAGAGGTCATACTGGGGTTTAAGGAGATATCGTGGTTGTTCAACAAATGCCATACCAGGGTTGTAAGGAAATCTTTCAGTTGCTCAACAGAGGCCTTACTGGGGTTTAAAGATGGGTTTAAAGATGGGTTTTAAGCGCCCATTGTACAGCTCTATGTATTGGTCGGACAAGCTAGTTACTAGTACTGTTGTGAAGTGATCAGTGTATTGAGACAATGGAAATGAACAGACACTATCTTTTCATAAGTGAAGCTTTCTGTGTGGAATGTTAC
Organism: Haliotis rufescens; assembly: GCF_023055435.1. Classification (NCBI taxonomy): domain Eukaryota; kingdom Metazoa; phylum Mollusca; class Gastropoda; order Lepetellida; family Haliotidae; genus Haliotis; species Haliotis rufescens. The sequence continues at coordinate 4,534,515 of NW_025963891.1, read as the reverse complement.
TTACTTTAGTATAGGATTATGATCAGAAGTTAAGTAGGCAGTTTCCCTATACCGAAAGTAAGACTTCACCTACCTGAGTGCAGTTATACCGTCTAATGTGTAGATATATAGACTGGTTGGCTAGACATAGACTGCAGCAGTCTCCATTTCATTACAATAACAATCAATTATGTCTCACAGTATCTTAAAACCAATCCAAAAAAAATGCAATAAAAAGTTGTTTTCAGTGTTTTTAATGGACAAGGCAAAGACAAATCTCAGACAATTCTATATTGTTGTTATTAAATGTATCTTGGACACAAGTCCAGGTCTGGGTTGGGACGCTTAGAGAAGTTCAAGATAATTGAGCAAGTGGGTTCTATATAGAGGACATGTCAAATGGGTACTGTGAACGGGTTCCGACTATTTTCAACCCGAACTGCACATTGACCCTTGTCGATGTCTCCTGAGTGCAGGGTGGACCTCACTGTATCAAAAGAATACGGTTCATCTTCCAGGTACCTTGCCACCTCACATCTTGACCCCACCATCAACGCAACAAGTGTCGACTATTTCTGTACGGCTATATACTGCGCCTCCCACGATTCTCACAACACGAGAGATGGTGTGTTCTAATGACGATCAGCCAGAGTCTCTATAGCCACCTCAACGAGCATGACGATTCCACGTTATAAATGTAGAGCACCGGTCCAAGGGGAGATGTATATGAAAGACGAAGGTCTAACACTCAGATCTTGTTAACAACACAAAGGATGCGATGTTTTCCGCCAGGATCGGTTTCGTCCGGCATATCGCAATCAAAAGCGTCATGGAAAGTGTTTGTGCGATCTCCCCACGAGGGGTGCACGTGCAGGCAGGGGTCTACACAGCACGCACGTGCAGCACGGACGTACAGACGCGAGAGGCGTGGTGAGTTGGACACCATGACGCGACTGCCTTCAAAGAGAGGTCGGACTGGATCACTCTAACCACTGGGGACACAGAACCATATACACAGATTTGTTTTCACGAACAGCAGAAAAGTATCTTTCAAACTTAACCACACGAATCCCCAACCATTAGATCAACACCCTATCCTAACATCCCCATATGATTTGATCTCAAGTTCTATACGCAGTTAAAAGATCCTAAGATCACATACGAACCACCCAATCAAACGATCACATACGAACCACCCAATCAAACGATCACATACGAACCACCCAATCAAACGATTACATACGAACCACCCAATCAACCGATTACATACGAACCACCCAATCAAACGATTACATACGAACCACCCAATCAAACGATTACATACGAACCACCCAATCAAACGATCACATACGAACCATCCACTCAAACGACCATATACGAACCATCCAATCAAACAATCATATACGAACCATCCAATCAAACAATCATATACGAACCATCCAATCAAACGAACATATACGAAATCACCCATACTAAAGCCCCATACCTGGCCATTCGGGGGCGGTCGGGTAACCTAGTGGTTACAACATTCGCACGTCCCGCCGAAGACCAGGGTTCGAATCCAGACATGGGTACAACGTGTGAAGCCCATAATTGCTAAAAGCGGCGTAAAACCATATTCACTCACTCACCATTTGATCCTCACATCCCCACCTGGCAGCCCTAAGGTCAGCAATCTCTCGCGAGATGAGAGGTTGTCCATGCCCTATTCCCCACCCCGCACACGTGAATGACAAACCAGAGCAATCGCTGTGCCCCTACACACTGACCCTGGGGCGAAGAGCACTGCCCATTCGCTCTTCACGCCAAGGATCCGGGTTCGATTCCCCACATGGGTACAATGTGTGGAGCCCATTTCGTGTGTCCCACGGCGTGATATTGCAGGATAATTGCTAAAAGCATCGTAAAACCACATACTATAGGTTAAACACAACTTAAAAGTAAATTAACCCCTACGGTGTTACTAACGTCAATAGCGCGTTAGGTAAGACGTACATGTACTTGTGTATCGTGAAGAGACAACAGGATACCGCGTATTATCAGATAGATTTTAGCAGAAAACAAGAAGGAAGGAGCAAGTACGATGAATGGGCATGTTGCTTCGGGTTCTGTCCGATGTTTTAATCGTTTTGGGTATGATTATCACGTCACGTGGTGAATCTACAATATATCAGTGATGAATCTACAAGATATCTGTGATGAATGTACAATATATCTGTGATGAATTTACAATATATCTGTGATGAATGTACAATATATCTGTGATGAATGTACAATATATTTGTGATGAATGTACAATATATCAGTGATGAATCTACTATATATCTGTGATGAATCTACTATATATCTGTGATGAATCTACTATATATCTGTGATGAATGTACAATATATCAGTGATGAATGTACAATATATCAGTGATGCATGTACAATATATCAGTGATGAATGTACAATATATCAGTGGTGAATGTACAATTTATTATATACTTCGATAGTTTACTTCAGTGAACATAACACTTGATATTTCACTGCAGTGAACACACCACTTTGACGAAACTATTGTCTTACAAGAGTTACCTCCCTGCATATTATTTCCCTTTTATTAGTGTCGAGCCCGAACAAAAACTGTTGACTTCCTTTTTTTACGTTTGTTCAACATTGACAAGGCAAATGGTGACAGATGGTCATTTATGGAGTTAATACGCTTCTTGCCGTTTGTTTTTCTCTTGAAAATGTTTCGTTATGAACTGTCAATTTCTCATTTCTCAATTGAGACTTCGATTCGCAAAGCGCCATTTTTGTTACTTGACCAGCGTGTATCCCTCCGCTTCCAACAGCGCTCTCGTAGATTTCAAGAATATTTTTTGTTGAAGTAAATTTGTATATAATCATATCCAAATGTATGATAATGAATTTTATTGACCTCAAATATTGTTTGTTACTTTTGTTTTATATTTTACTTTTATATATATTTAGGATTTCGCAAACAAGGAACTACTTTTTAGGTCGCAAGGGGTAGTGAAACATCCCTGATAGGGAGAATTTACCTTTCAAGGTTTTTCGTGTGTAATGAAATATTTTAATTTCCCGTTAGACAACAAAACACGATGTATATATATAAATAGAATATTCCATGTGTTTCGCTAGGTTAATCGAAGACATAAGGGTTCGCTTTAGTCCAAATAGCAATTGAAAGTCAATGTTTCACACCGTCTCGCGAAGACCTGCGAGTCTCTTTACTCGTGGTGGTAGAGGGTTATGGCTATATCGTGGAGGGTCCATGCTGTTTGGCGTAGGAAGGCGTGCATGTTAACTAGATGTGCAAATACATGCATTTATCTCAAACAGGTAGTCTTTTCTTATAAATCCGTCAACATGGTAAGAACAAAGATAAACACACTTTTACCCCCAATCACCTGGCTCGAGCTGAGGAGCGCCAGCAATGCAAACACAACATTCTATCTTTAGTTAACAATTCATTCAATCCCGGCAAAAAGGCCTTGTTGAAAGCCGTCAGAACGAGCCCATCATCGCGCGGATGGCTGTGGTCACGTGACTAACGGTCTGTGCCATGTCGGTGTTTACCTTCGGGAGAACCCACAGCTTCACACATGTTACCGGAACCTAGATATTTTCTTTTAATTACAATAATGACACGAGTGACATTTTAGAGACTAACAAAACGTAACATCGACCGTTTAACAAACTGGCGGCGGGTGTAATCGTGCTTCTACCGTAGGCAGTGACGCTTGGCCATACCGGATCTGTTGCTAACCCTTCTCCACCCCACATGCACTTTAATGTCTTGGTATACACATGGTCAGCAGAGGCAGTGTGTTATTGAGGTGCACACTTTGCCGTTTATAGTTCAAGATGGTCTTTTACTGACCTATAGTCCCGTGAAGATTCCGGGTTAGAATTGGTCTTCAGCAATCCATGCTTGTCGTAAGAGGCAGCTAACGGGATCGGGTGGTCAGGCTTGCAGAATTGGTTTATGCATGGCAACGAATCCCAATGGCGTAGAACGATGTTCATGACGTCAATCACTGGATTGTCTGGCCCAGATTCGATTATTTACAGACCGCCGTCTTATAGCTGGAATACTGCTGAATGCGGCGTTAAGACCAATCCGTGCCAACCGTTGTTAAACTTATCAGACAAGAATTCATTGACCTTAAATGTCACACAATATTTAATATTTCCGGAACCTTCAACATTGTCCTAAACGAACACTATTTCATCGAAGTTGTTCAATTATAGGAACGTGTTGCAGAACGATAACTCGGCAGTTCATGATTCCTCTACTTGTGGCTGCCAAGACCGCTACCATCATGTTTACTTTTCTTTTGTTGACAATACCAATTCGTCAGTAAACTAAATGTGACCCATCATATCGTGAAGTGTATGCTACTAATTGTGATCTGAACGTTAGAATCACCATGGAAGCTGTCGAGGCGTATGCCCCCAAATCGTCCAATACAGAACATGAATCTGTTTAATGACTTTCAGATGGGGTTAAATCAGTGCGTGATGTTATCATTGGTAGACTGCACAAACTGAAAAAGTAGACACAGAATGAAAATAGACCAGTCATCAAAAACCTCCTTGCCTTACATGAAAAGTGTGTGGTTGTTCCCATGGCAAGGCATCAAATCACATAACCATTATATATATGTGAGCATCACTACATTAATTGTTTGATCACAGAACTCGGTATAAATTACATCAAATAATGCCACATAAAAGTATATAAATAAGTCGACAGAGGAAATAATCTGCTACTCGTACATACCAGTACTATCATGTAGTTAAGTTATCCTGGATTCCTGCAAATGTACCACCAAATCCCTTAAAGACTAACCTTAATCAGTAGTACAATCAAAGAAGGATTTTCTCATATTCACAAAAAATATTTTGCAAAATTGAAAAAAAACCACCATGGGGTGGTCGGGTAGCCTATTGGTTAAAGCGTTCGCTCGTCACGCCGAAGATCCGGGTTCGATTCCCGACATGGGTACAATGTGTGAAGCTCATTTCTGGTGTCCCCCTCCGTGATATTGCTGGAATATTGCTAAAAGCGGCGTAAAACCATACTCACTAACCCACTCAAAAATTCAAATGATTTGCTAGATTAATGAATGGATGCAATCTTAGAATCTTTGATCATGTCGAAAAATATTCCAGCAGTTCAAGCCTTTACTTGCATTTCCCTATTTTGACTTGAATCATATGTTCCTGTGTTTGGCCAGGTGAATACTTGACTTGACATTGCGTGTGTGTGTGCCATCTGTGGGGCAGCAAACGCTCACCTTTTCTCAGATGGAATCATCACTATTTGCTGATTCATAAACACATTCGTATGACATTGAATCGTACAATGGGAAGGGTTTTGCCGCTGCAGTTCGACTCACGATGACCCGTAGTCTAGGACCGCCCTTTTGCACCCTGTTGCAAGCGGTGATCAGCTGTTGTAGGACTTAGTTTGTCTGTTGCACTCAGCAATATTCCAGCTATATGACGGCGGTCTGTAAATAATCAAGTCTGGACCAGACAATCCAGTGGTTGACATCATGATCATCGATCCACGCAATTGGGATACGTAGACATGCTTCAACCAAGTCAGCGAGCCTGACCACCCGATTCCGTTAGTCGCCTCAGTAGGGCTAAGACTGTCCCGTTGCTTCCTGTTGTTGAAGCGGTGATCAGTTGTAGAAGGTCAAGACTGACCCGTGGTCAAGAACTGTCCTTTTGCAACCAGTTGTTGAATCAGCAACTGATCAATGCTGCAGAACTCAGTTGTTGACTTGGTTAAAGTATTGAACACGAGAGACGGAACAAAAACGCAGCGTAATGGTCTGAGGACATCCAGTAATATTTGAACGAAGATGTTTCCCAAGAGAGCCCAGCATGCTCCTTTTAATTTCGTTTCTGCTAAATGCAGTTTTAAATACAGGCCAACATTTGTGAGTAGATGGTGCGATGGCTGGTTAACGGTGTACCCTGATCCAACACAGCACCACAATCCTACAACCCTGAGGGTTGGGCTGAATGAGGGGGTACGGCTGTGTGGACGCTATGCGTGGACGTAATTGGTTCTCATCAACAGCCGATGAAAGTAGCAGTCGAGCTTGTATTTTGTCCACATCTGTGATTGGAGGTCCCCGCATCACACAAAGTGGAAGGCTGCTGAATGGGCTCATGGAGAAATGCATGTAAACACTTTAAGCGTTGATACGTCCATGTAATTAGATCAATCAACTAAAGCTAAGTACACGGTGAATACCGCGCAGCCCAGCTTCCAGAAGTACTTAGCAGACATCTTTCCCACAAACACACCGCCGTTTACAAATCCTAACATTACTTGAGCAAATCGAAGAAAAGGCGCCGATCTTGGAGAAATTGGTTTACAAAAATGCTGAGGCGTATTACGTGGTTATTCGTTGACCTTGTGTGTGGAAAGACTGGATTATGCCACTGCCGGAGCTGGCGATGGTGCTGTGGCTGTCACGTCGTGGGATTGCGGGGAGCAGCGACGACGCTACAGAGTCATCGACACGACAGGAACATCAATGACGGGATCACACACAACTTCAGACTTGCCAATAATCTTCAATGAATGTAATCGCTGGCCCCACCTTCTTCATGGTGTAAGACTTCCAGTTTGTCATCGGAATTCAGAGCAGGGACAAGCGATGATCTGCCTAACATGAGCTTAAAGGGCACCTGTTCTCACAGTATGGAGATGATGTCGGCTTACAGGAACGTGCTGCTTACCCAGACTCATACAAAGGGTGCTGGGGTCTGCGGTGTGGGACGCCTCAAGGTCTGTTCTCGCTTTATCCTGTTGGGCTGCTGGCCTGGAGACAACGATCTGACAACACAGTCAAACCACAACTCCATGCCTGCCATATGAATGTTTACTTGGTTTACAAGTGGGTTTCTCAACGACCAGGCATGAGCAACGAAGGTTCTTTGCATCTCTATAATTTGTCCTAGAGTGTACCGCCAATATTGAAAACTGAAATCAAAAACTAATCTAGAAGTATGAACTGACCATATTTAGATGTATGAATTGACCAAAGGGGAAAGGGGAAAACACAACCATATTTAGATGTATGGTATGACCATAGGGAAAAGGTAAACACAACCATATTTAGATGTATGGTATGACCATAGGGGAAAGGGGAAAACACAACCACATTTAGATGTATGGTATGACCATAGGGAAAGGGGAAAACACAACCACATTTAGATGTATGGTATGACCATAGGGGAAAGGGGAAAACACAACCACATTTAGATGTATGGTATGACCATAGGGGAAAACAGAACTGACCAAAGGGAAAAGGGGAAAACACAACTGACCAAAGGGTTTCTCAATTGTACTGGTGAAACTTGAAACACTAAGGTGTGATGTTGGTGATGTGGAGGTAATGTGGCGGTGGTCTTACAACACTAAGGTGAAGTAGTGGTGATGTTGAGGTGGTCTTGCAACACTAAAGGGAGGTGATGGTTATGTTGAGGTGGTCTTACAACACTAAGGTGAGATGATGGTTATGTTGAGGTGGTCTTACAACACTAAGGTGAGGTGATGGTTATGTTGAGGTGGTCTTACAACACTAAGGTGAGGTGATGGTTATGTTGAGATGGTCTTACAACACTAAGGTGAAGTGGTGGTGATGTGGAGGTGGTCTTATAACACTAAGGTGATGGTGATGGTTATGTTGAGGTGGTCTTACAACACTAAAGTGTGGTGATGGTGATGTTGAGGTGGTCTTACAACACTAAAGTGTGGTGATTGTGATGTTGAGGTGGTCTTACAACACTAAGGTGTGATAGTGGTGATGTGGAGGTGGTCTTACAACACTAAGGTGAGGTGATGGTTATGTTGAGGTGGTCTTACAACACTAAAGTGAGGTGATGGTGATGTTGAGGTGGTCTTACAACACTAAAGTTTGATAGTGGTGATGTGGAGGTGGTCTTACAACACTAAAGGAAGGTGATGGTGATGTTGAGGTGGTCTTACAACACTAAGGTGTGGTGGTGGTGGTGGTGTTGAGGTGGTCTTACAAATCTAAGGTGTGGTGACGGTGTTGTTGAGGTGGTCTTACAACACAAAGGTGTGGCGGTGGTGAAGTGGAGGTGGTCTTACATCCCTAGGATGTGATGGTAGTGGTGTTGAGGTGGTCTTACAACACTAAGGTGTGGTGATGGTGTTGTTGAGGTGGTCTTACAACACTAAGGTGTGGCGGTGGTGAAGTGGAGGTGGTTTCACAACACTAAGGTGAAGTAGTGATGATGTTGATGTGGTCTTACAACACTAAGGTATGGTGATGGTGAAGTGGAGGGATGTAAGATGGAGTAGTTGTGGTGGTAGGCGTTCTTTGTTAGTTGATGTTAAGGTATGGGAGTTACGATCACCTTAGAACTACGATCGCATTGTACAACGGCACCCTTGGATCAAGATCTGTCTGACCTCTAAAATGGTGAGGTTCTTGCAGTTCCAGGATGACGTCGACATTTGCCCATGTAGCAGGATTCACGCTGAAGGAAGTTCTATGTTCTATGTAGTGGGAGAACGACAGGAACAGCGAAGTCAATCTGAATGTTATGTGAGACCCTTGTTGGTGTTGCCGGATAAGTCGTACATCAACAGGGGCCCCAGTCGAATTAAACTGAGCTAAACAAACCCAATATAGTCAAAAGTAAATGGAGAAATTGGACATATAAAACCGTTCATTGGACAAAAACCGTGTGGTGGCCGCACACACGATGTGCCTTGTATTGAGCATGGCCACACATTCCCCAGCAGGCGGTGGCAGATTGTTTTACACGTGTTAATCAATCAGCGTGATATCACAGTAGGGCGTTTCACGCGATACCGCCATTGCCGCTCATTAAACGCCTTTCATTGAGCGTCATTAACCCCACTACTTGGACAACTGCAGCGCTGCTATTAGCAACATCGACGACTTCTATTTTTTACTAAATATTCCCACAGGAGGGATGGTTTTCGGTAACACGAAGGCAATTTATACGGTGTAGATTTACTTAACGATTATTAGATTCCACTGCTTCAGGAAGCCATCGTGGTTTTCAAACGTTCGTCGAGTTAATAAATACAAAAATAAAACACAACACAAAACAACAAAATACCATGCACTTCAGTACATGATGAAGAAACATACGTAACCGTTCTCTGCGTATTTAATCCATAAGTGCAAGTAGAAAATATAAAGACAATATAATCGTTGACGACCTATTGTGTCTCTGTGTGGCGTGATTACTCCCCGAGGTTTCTTGTGGACTACTACCGATACCTGTTGTGAAGGGCTACTACCGCCCTGCTGTGAAGGGCTACTACCGTCCTGCTGTGAAGGACTTATAACGGTACCTGTTGTGAAGGGCTTCTACCGTCCTGTTGTGAAGGGCTACTACCGATACCTGCTGTGAAGGGCTACTACCGTCCTGCTGTGAAGGGCTACTACCGTCCTGTTGTGAAGTACAACTACCGTCTTGTTGTGAAGGGCTACTACCGTCCTGCTGTGAAGGACTTATAACGGTACCTGTTGTGAAGGGCTACTACCGTCCTGTTGTGAAGGGCTACGACCGTCCTGCTGTGAAGGGCTACTACCGTCCTGTTGTGAAGTACAACTACCGTCTTGTTGTGAAGGGCTACTACCGTCCTGCTGTGAAGGACTTATAACGGTACCTGTTGTGAAGGGCTACTACCGTCCTGTTGTGAAGGGCTACGACCGTCATGTTGTGAATGGCTACTACCGTCCTGTTGTGAAGGGCTGCTACCGTCCTGTTGTGAAGGGCTACTACCGTCCTGTTGTGAAGGGCTACTACCGTCCTGTTGTGAAGGGCTACTACCGTCCTGTTGTGAAGGGCTGCTACCGTCCTGTTGTGAAGGCCTACTACCGTCCTGTTGTGAAGGGCTACTACCGTCCTGTTGTGAAGGGCTACTACCGTCCTGTTGTGAAGGGCTGCTACCGTCCTGTTGTGAAGGCCTACTACCGTCCTGTTGTGAAGGGCTACTACCGTCCCGTTGTGAATGGCTACGGCCGCCATGTTGTGAGGGCCTACTACCGTCCTGTTGTGAAGGGCTACTACCGTCCTGTTGTGAAGGGCTTCTACCGTCCTGTTGTGAAGGGCTACTACCGTCCTGTTGTGGAGGCCTACTACCGTCCTGTTGTGGAGGCCTACTACCGTCCTGTTGTGAAGGGCTACTACCGTCCTGTTGTGAAGGGCTACTACCGTCCTGTTGTGAAGGGCTTCTACCGTCCTGTTGTGAAGGGCTACTACCGTCCTGTTGTGAAGGGCTTCTACCGTCCTGTTGTGAAGGGCTTCTACCGTCCTGTTGTGAAGGGCTTCTACCGTCCTGTTGTGAAGGGCTACTACCGTCCTGTTGTGAAGGGCTACTACCGTCCTGTTGTGAAGGGCTACTACCGTCCTGTTGTGAAGGGCTACTACCGTCCTGTTGTGAAGGGCTACTACCGTCCTGTTGTGAAGGGCTTCTACCGTCCTGTTGTGAAGGGCTACTACCGTCTTGTTGTGAAGGGCTACTACCGTCCTGTTGTGAAGGGCTACTACCGTCCTGTTGTGGAGGCCTACTACCGTCCTGTTGTGAAGGGCTACTACCGTCCTGTTGTGAAGGGCTACTACCGTCCTGTTGTGAAGAGCTACTACCGTCCTGTTGTGAAGGGCTACTACCGTCCTGTTGTGAAGGGCTACTACCGTCCTGTTGTGAGGGCCTACTACCGTCCTGTTGTGAAGGGCTACTACCGTCCTGTTGTGAAGGGCTACTACCGTCCTGTTGTGAAGGGCTACTACCGTCCTGTTGTGAAGGGCTACTACCGTGATGCTGTGAAGGGCTACTACCGCCCTGTTGTGAAGGGCTTCTACCGGCTTGTAAAAGACTACCACTGAAACAAGTGTTTAAACTTTCCAATCTTATCTGACCGTGGTATTTTGTCAGAGTGAGATAATGGCCACTATTGATCACATGCCTACATAGCGTTTAATCTGACTTCTATGTGTGGTACCTGGTGACCCCAGGAATTGTGCAGTCTGACGAGGCCACTATTTACCTTGCCTAGAGGGGTTACCCTGTACTCTCACTGACTCGGTGCCTGCTGGGGATGTTCAGTCCGATGGGTTGATTGCGGTGCAGGTGCCGCAGTTGTAAAGCGTGGCGATAATTTGTCTGCTGACCACCATTATGCCAACTACGCCAGTCGGCGAGATTGATCGGTCAGTTGCGAATGTCAGAGCTTGACCATCACAGCTGAAAGTGATGACCAATTCATTTGTGACGCGAGACGATACATGGCCAATTAGTGTGATGAAGTGTGCAGGAGGAGTCTACGGCGTGAAACTGTGAACATGGTTGTGTCAGTGTGGGAGGGTCCGGGGTGAGAGAGCGTCCGGGTGAGAAAGTGTCCGGGTGAGAGAGTTTGGGGTGATAGAGAGTCCGGGGTGAGAAAGTGTCCGGGTGAGAGAGTTTGGGGTGATAGAGAGTCCGGGGTGATAGAGAGTCCAGGTGAGAGAGAGTCCAGGTGTGAGAGAGTCCGGGGTGAGAGAGAGTCCGGGGTGAGAAGTTGTCCAGGGTGATTGAGCGTCCAGGTGAGAGAGGGTCCGGGGTGAGAAAGTGTCTGGGGTGAGAGAGTGTCCGGGGTGAGAGAGCGTCGGGGTGAGAGAGTGTCGGGGTGATAGAGTGTCGGGGTGATAGAGAGTCTGGGGTGAGAGAGTGTCCGGGTCGAGAGAGCGTCGGGGTGAGAAAGAGTCTGGGGTGAGAGAGTGTCCGGGGTGAGAGAGCGTCGGGGTGAGAGTGTCGGGGTGATAGAGAGTCTTGGGTGAGAGAGTGTCCGGGGTGAGAGAGCGTCGGGGTGAGAAAGTGTCCGGGGTGAGAGAGCGTCCAGGTGAGAGAGAGTTCGGGGTGAGAGAGAGTCCGGGGTGAGAGAGAGTCCGGGGTGAGAAAGTGTCTGGGGTGAGAGAGTGTCGGGGTGACAGAGAGTCTTGGGTGAGAGAGTGTCCGGGGTGAGAGAGGGTCTGGGTGAGAAAGAGTCCAAGGTGAGAGTGTGACCGGGTGAGAGAATGTTGGGGTGGGAGAGAATCTGAGGTTAGAGAGTGTTGGGTCGAGAGAGAATCTGGGGTGAGAGTGTGTCAGGGTGGTGGAGAGTTCTTTGTGAGAAAATGTCCATGGTGATAGAGTATCCTCATTGCGTGAGCGTCCGGGTGAAAAATTATCCTCAGTGAGAGAACGTCCGAGGCGACAGAAGGTCCCGATGAGAGAGTGTCCTTGGTGAGATAGTGTCCTTGGTGAGAGCGCATCCGGGATAAGAGAGCGTCCTTGGTGAGAAGGTATCCTCGGTGCCAAAGGGACGCAACTCTGCACAGCGAGTCGCGGCGCCTCTAACGACTTGGCCACCCGTGCCCCCTCATTGTGGTGAGATGTTGCGTTAAATGAATGCAACGCCACGGTATTTTGATCGTACACCTCAACGATGGCTGCATTCAAATCATTAGTTCTTTTTTTTGTCGGTAGTAATAATTACAGATTACGACGGCGAATAGTTAATCAAAATAACAAGATTTCATGACGAGTAATGTCAAGTAGGAAAGCATCACAATCAACTCTGACAAACGCGGGTCTCAAGTAGACTGATGTTATGCCACAGGCGTGACTTAAATGGGCTGATCACGCACAGGCGGCTTATAGACTGATGGGTAGTGAAGAACAATGTTATTTGTGCTTCCAAACAGACCACTCTACCTGCCTAACCAGCGTTATCGCAATAATCTCACCTACAACAATCGGAATTATAATCGTTATTGCTTTCTCCTCTCGCCCTACTCTCTTGACTGGTTTGAAGAATTAATGCAGCCTTGGGGCGAAATGGATGTACTTTAGTATACAGCTAAGCCTTTGTATATTAATACTGACCATCACTCATAAGCAGATGTGTAACACCCACACAATCCAGCTTGACGCGTCTGCTTGACTGGCCTGCTTGACGAGAGCTGAATACACACATGGCAATGTTGACACAGGGCTCCTCCACCATGCGATGTCACCGATGCTTGCTGGAGTCCTAATGTCAGCGGAGTCCCCTCTGTTGTATTTGGTCGACTTAAAAAGTAAATCCGATAGTGGCTCTCCAGATCATTAATTTTAGACGAGCAACGAAAGAAATATGTTCCTATCTCACAAAAGATGTCATTGATTTTGTTCTGTTGTCTTGATAAGTGACGTTAGTAATTCTAAGCACCTTTGTTTCAACCCTTGAGATTCTGATGTTAACTAAAGAACGGCTCACAAGCCATTAACGTTTACCGATGGCTTCCTGATAAAGGTTGACCATGGCTTTAGCTCGATAACAGCCCCGCAGTGAGCAGTATTACTGCAACAGTTGGGTGCATCTGTCCTAGAACTGTCCGCCTGATTGTATTAGTGTGATAGTGGAATACATCTGTCCTAGAACTGGCCGCCTGATTGTATTAGTGTCATAGTGGAATACAACTTTCCTAGAACTGTCCGCTTGATTGTTTTACTGTCATAGCTGGGTACATCTGTCCTAGAACTGTCCGCTTGATTGTATTCCTGCCATAGTGGAATACATCTGTCCTGGAACTGTCGCTTGATTGTATTCCTGCCATAGTGGAATACATCTGTCCTGGAACTGTCGCTTGATTGTATGACTTTCATAGTTGGGTACATCTGTCCTAGAACTGTCGAACTCATCGTATTACTGTTAAAGTGGAATACATCTGTCCTAGAACTGTCCGCTTGATTGTATTCCTGCCATAGTGGAATACATCTGTCCTAGAACTGTCGAACTCATCGTATTACTGTCATAGTGGAATACATCTGTCCTAGAACTGTCCGCCTGATCGTATTACTGTCATAGTGGAATACATCTGTCCTAGAACTGTCGAACTCATCGTATTACTGTTAAAGTGGAATACATCTGTCCTAGAACTGTCCGCCTGATCGTATTACTGTCATAGTGGAATACATCTATCCTAGAACTGTCCGCTTGATTGTATTACTGTCCTAGTTGGATACATCTGTCCTAGAACTGTCGAACTCATCGTATCACTGTTAAAGTGGAATACATCTGTCCTAGAACTGTCCGCCTGATTGTATCAGTGTGATAGTGGAATACATCTGTCCTAGAACTGTCCGCCTGATCGTATTACTGTCATAGTGGAATACATCTGTCCTAGAACTGTCCGCTTGATTGTATTACTGTCCTAGTTGGGTACATCTGTCCTAGAACTGTCGAACTCATCGTATCACTGTTAAAGTGGAATACATCTGTCCTAGAACTGCCCGCTTGATTGTATTACTGTCCTAGTTGGGTACATCTGTCCTAGAACTGTCGAACTCATCGTATTACTGTTAAAGTGGAATACATCTGTCCTAGAACTGTCCGCTTGATTGTACTACTGTCATAGTTGGGTACATATGTCCTAGGACTGTCGAACTCATCGTATTACTGTTAAAGTGGAATACATCTGTCCTAGAACTGTCCGCCTGATTGTATCAGTGTGATAGTGGAATACATCTGTCCTAGAACTGTCCGCCTGATTGTATTTGTGTCATAAAGGAATACAACTGTCTAAGAACTGTCCGCCTGATTGTATTACTGTCCTAGTTGGGTACATCTGTCCTAGAACTGTCGAACTCATCGTATTACTGTTAAAGTGGAATACATCTGTCCTAGAACTGTCCGCCTGATTGTATCAGTGTGATAGTGGAATACATCTGTCCTAGAACTGTCCGCCTGATTGTATTAGTGTCATAAAGGAATACAACTGTCTAAGAACTGTCCGCCTGATTGTACTACTGTCATAGTTGGGTACATCTGTCCTAGAACTGTCGAACTCATCGTATTACCGTCATACTGGAATACATCTGTCCTAGAACTGTCCGCCTGATCGTATTACTGTCATCGTGGAGTACATCTGTCCTAGAACTGTCGCTTGATTGTATTACTGTCATAGCGGAGTACATCTGTTCTAGAACTGTCGAACTCATCGTATTACTGTTAAAATGGAATACATATGTCCTAGAACTGTCCGCCTGATCGTATTACTGTCATAGTGGAATACATCTGTCCTAGAACTGTCCGCTTGATTGTATTACTGTCCTAGTTGGATACATCTGTCCTAGAACTGTCGAACTCATCGTATTACTGTTAAAGTGGAATACATCTGTCCTAGAACTGCCCGCTTGATTGTATTACTGTCCTAGTTGGGTACATCTGTCCTAGAACTGTCGAACTCATCGTATTACTGTTAAAGTGGAATACATCTGTCCCAGAAATGTCCGCTTGATTGTATTACTGCCCTAGTTGGGTGCACCTGTCCCAGAACTGTCGAACTCATCGTATTACTGTTAAAGTGGAATACATCTGTCCTAGAACTGTCCGCTTGATTGTATTACTGCCATAGTGGAATACATCTGTCCTAGAACTGTCGAACTCATCGTATTACTGTCATAGTGGAATACATCTGTCCTAGAACTGTCCGCCTGATCGTATTACTGTCATAGTGGAATACATCTGTCCTAGAACTGTCGAACTCATCGTATTACTGTTAAAGTGGAATACATCTGTCCTAGAACTGTCCGCCTGATCGTATTACTGTCATAGTGGAATACATCTGTCCTAGAACTGTCCGCTTGATTGTATTACTGTCCTAGTTGGATACATCTGTCCTAGAACTGTCGAACTCATCGTATCACTGTTAAAGTGGAATACATCTGTCCTAGAACTGTCCGCCTGATTGTATCAGTGTGATAGTGGAATACATCTGTCCTAGAACTGTCCGCCTGATCGTATTACTGTCATAGTGGAATACATCTGTCCTAGAACTGTCCGCTTGATTGTATTACTGTCCTAGTTGGATACATCTGTCCTAGAACTGTCGAACTCATCGTATCACTGTTAAAGTGGAATACATCTGTCCTAGAACTGTCCGCCTGATTGTATCAGTGTGATAGTGGAATACATCTGTCCTAGAACTGTCGAACTCATCGTATTACTGTCATAGTGGAATACATCTGTCCTAGAACTGTCCGCCTGATCGTATTACTGTCATAGTGGAATACATCTGTCCTAGAACTGTCCGCTTGATTGTATTACTGTCCTAGTTGGATACATCTGTCCTAGAACTGTCGAACTCATCGTATCACTGTTAAAGTGGAATACATCTGTCCTAGAACTGTCCGCCTGATTGTATCAGTGTGATAGTGGAATACATCTGTCCTAGAACTGTCCGCCTGATCGTATTACTGTCATAGTGGAATACATCTGTCCTAGAACTGTCCGCTTGATTGTATTACTGTCCTAGTTGGGTACATCTGTCCTAGAACTGTCGAACTCATCGTATCACTGTTAAAGTGGAATACATCTGTCCTAGAACTGCCCGCTTGATTGTATTACTGTCCTAGTTGGGTACATCTGTCCTAGAACTGTCGAACTCATCGTATTACTGTTAAAGTGGAATACATCTGTCCTAGAACTGTCCGCCTGATTGTACTACTGTCATAGTTGGGTACATATGTCCTAGGACTGTCGAACTCATCGTATTACTGTTAAAGTGGAATACATCTGTCCTAGAACTGTCCGCCTGATTGTATCAGTGTGATAGTGGAATACATCTGTCCTAGAACTGTCCGCCTGATTGTATTTGTGTCATAAAGGAATACAACTGTCTAAGAACTGTCCGCCTGATTGTATTACTGTCCTAGTTGGGTACATCTGTCCTAGAACTGTCGAACTCATCGTATTACTGTTAAAGTGGAATACATCTGTCCTAGAACTGTCCGCCTGATTGTATCAGTGTGATAGTGGAATACATCTGTCCTAGAACTGTCCGCCTGATTGTATTAGTGTCATAAAGGAATACAACTGTCTAAGAACTGTCCGCCTGATTGTACTACTGTCATAGTTGGGTACATCTGTCCTAGAACTGTCGAACTCATCGTATTACTGTCATACTGGAATACATCTGTCCTAGAACTGTCCGCCTGATCGTATAACTGTCATCGTGGAGTACATCTGTCCTAGAACTGTCGCTTGATTGTATTACTGTCATAGCGGAGTACATCTGTTCTAGAACTGTCGAACTCATCGTATTACTGTTAAAATGGAATACATATGTCCTAGAACTGTCCGCCTGATCGTATTACTGTCATAGTGGAATACATCTGTCCTAGAACTGTCCGCCTGATTGTATTACTGTCCTAGTTGGGTACATCTGTCCTAGAACTGTCGAACTCATCGTATTACTGTTAAAGTGGAATACATCTGTCCTAGAACTGTCCGCTTGATTGTATTACTGTCCTAGTTGGGTACATCTGTCCTAGAACTGTCGAACTCATCGTATTACTGTTAAAGTGGAATACATCTGTCCCAGAAATGTCCGCTTGATTGTATTACTGCCCTAGTTGGGTGCACCTGTCCCAGAACTGTCGAACTCATCGTATTACTGTTAAAGTGGAATACATCTGTCCTAGGACTGTCCGCTTGATTGTATTACTGTCATGGTGGAATACATCTGTCCCAGAACTGTCCGCTTGATTGTATTACTGTCCTAGTTGGGTACATCTGTCCTCGAACTGTCCGCTTGATTGTTTTACTGTCCTAGTTGGGTACATCTGTCCTCGAACTGTCCGCCTGATCCTGGTGCTATCATTGCGGAGTACATCTGTCCTTGGACTGCATGTCTGACTTCACGAGTGTGCGTGCAAGGAGCTCATGGACGCATTCAACGCAAGATTGTAATCACCAGAACAACTATATCAACAACTATAGCATCCCCTGATTGGTCCCCAAGAAGCCTCCAGGCTGTCAACACGACGTACTCCACAGATTAATGACCTACATGTTGTGTGACACGGTGCCTCATTAATTAGTAAATGCATGTCCAAGAGCTCTTTTGTTGCGAGTCATAAACAGGAAATTGGCAGTGGAATATCGCCATAATTATGAATGCAACAATCGCATATTTGACATAATTCCTGCTTTGATATTGTCATTGAGAGCTGACAAAGAATGCTAACAATGAGGACATCGTATTAGATAACTCGTCAGATGATGAGTTATCGTCCATTTATGTCCTCTCAGAAGCGGTGTGTTGCTGGTGCTGTGCAGATTGGGCAATTTGTATTATCTAAGGCGTCGTTGATCGACTGTAGCGTCATAAGGGCCAATTACAATCATGATTAAGTTTCTAAAATCGATTTCATATTAAACCAGATCTGCCATAAAAGTGACAGCACGGATATAGTTGATGGTAACTCGGGCTTTGGAAAGTTAAACTGATTACTGCTGAAGTAGGGACATCAAACAACGGGTGGTTGGAATCACAGCCAAATCTAACCAAGCCTCGGTATGTACAGCGAAGATCCGGGGTAGAATAGGTCTTCAGCAACCCATGCTTGTCGTAAAAGGCGACTATGCTTGTCGTAAGAGGCACCTAACGGGATCGGGTGGTCAAGCTCGCTGACTTGGTTGATGTATGTCATCGTATTCCAATTGCGATGCTCATGATGTCAATCACTGGATTGTATGGTCCAGACTCGATTATTTACAGACCGCCGTCATATAGCTGTAATATTGCTGACTGCGTCGTTAAACAACAAACAAACAAAACAGTATGTACTTTGTACATTCCGCTAATCCTATTGCAGTTCACGGCCAGTAGGAATACTTTGTTAGTGCATGTTCAGCACATATTGAGGTAGCACGCAAATAAGGAGAGCAATACTGTAAGTGAAAAGGAGCGGGGTACCACTTAAGTAGGAACAAGCTGGTTTACAGTATCAAGGAAAGAAATAGGTGCGGTGTAAATGTACTTTATTTGTATTTGGGACAAACATGAGGCCCTGGGGACCTGTCCGACCCAGGGATGGTATCAGGAGTCAAGCATGAAGTACTGGGGACCTATTAGACTCAGGGATGGTTACAGGAGACAAATGTAAGGTACTGGGGACCTGTCCGACCCAGGGATGGTATCAGGAGTCACGCATGAAGTACTGGGGACCTATTAGACCCAGGGATGGTTTCAGGAGTCAAGCATGAAGTACTGGGGACCTAATGGTTACAGGAGACAAATGTAAGGTACTGGGGACCTGTCCGACCCAGGGATGGTTTCAGGAGTCACGCATGAAGTACTGGGGATCTAATGGTTACAGGAGACAAATGTAAGGTACTGGGGACCTGTCCGACCCAGGGATGGTTTCAGGAGTCAAGCATGAAGTACTGGGGATCTATTAAACTCAGGGATGGTTACAGGAGACAAATGTAAGGTGCTGGGGACCTGTCCGACCCAGGGATGGTTTCAGGAGTCAAGCATGAAGTACTGAGGACCTATTAGACCCAGGGATGGTTTCAGGAGTCAAGCATGAAGTACTGGGGACCTATTAGACCCAGGGATGGTTTCAGGAGTCAAGCATGAAGTACTGGGGACCTATTAGACCCAGGGATGGTTTCAGGGGTCAAGCATGAAGTACTGGGGATCTAATGGTTACAGGAGACAAATGTAAGGTACTGGGGACCTGTCCGACCCAGGGATGGTTTCAGGAGTCAAGCATGAAGTACTGGGGATCTATTAAACTCAGGGATGGTTACAGGAGACAAATGTAAGGTGCTTGGGACCTGTCCGACCCAGGGATGGTATCAGGAGACAAACATAAGGTACTGGGGATCTATCCGACCCAGGGATGGTTACAGGAGACAAACGTAAGGTGCTGGGGACCTGTCCGACCCAGGGATGGTATCAGGAGACAAATATAAGGTACTGGGGATCTATCCGACCCAGGGATGGTTACAGGAGACAAATGTAAGGTACTGGGGACCTGTCCGACCCAGGGATGGGTACAGGAGACAAATATAAGGTACTGGGGATCTTTTCGACCCAGGGATGGTTACAGGAGACAAATAGAAGGTACTGGGGACCTGTCCGACCCAGGGATGGTATCAGGAGACAAATATAAGGTGCTGGGGATCTATCCGACCCAGGGATGGTTACAGGAGACAAACGTAAGGTGCTGGGGACCGGTCCGACCCAGGGATGGTTACAAGAGACAAACATGAGGCACTAGAGATCTACTCGTGACAAGAATTCCAACAAGACCGTGCATAAAGTAATGGGTTTCCCAATCACATGTCAGTCCTATCCATCACTCCACTGGCTGTTCTCAGTGTGTACCTGGCGTCCAAATACTTTCCGACACTTTCAAACTATGACGAACAGCCCACTATGACCAGCATCCATTCTCTGCCGCTTATACCATCTGATTGCGTTTTGAAGCCTGTCCCCTGGAGCTTAGAACACGCCCTTTTACCGCCCCCCCCCCCCCCCCCCCCCCCCACACACACACACATACACATCTTACCTTGCTTGATGTTCAAGCTCTGTCCTCAACAGACAGCATCAACTATCAACTCCAGAACGACGCGACCGTGATCGGGGGAATCTGCTTATCAAAGAATATTAGCAAATATAATTTAGAATGTTCTGTTCAGTAAGTTAACTGCACGTCTTTCTGCAGATACCAGCGGGTGTATCAGTCTGAGAGACAACCCATATCCTGCCCTGTGTTTACAAGAAGAAGCCAGCGCGTGCATCTCGTTTGGACAACGGGGACTATGGCGGCTTTGTGTGCGTTGTCTGCGACAACGACCGCGCGGAAAGACGTTGCATGCACCACCAGATAACAGTCTGCCCCAGCTGATGTGAGAAGCAGTGGCATAATGCAAGCTCTGTCTGTCCACAGACTCACACAAATTCTTCAACTTTCTTCTGGCAAGTTTTAACCCGGAGGAGTATATGCTAACAAACATATATTCTTCATTTACCATTCCATCTTTGGATTCAGCTCGGATCGGCACCATGGTCCACCTTAAGTCATCATTCCTGGCATCAGAAGTTCCTGCAATTCTTTCCAGCATTGGTCGGTCGAGGTTTATGTGTTGTTAAGTCTACAACAAGAGTTTATATCTTGTTAAGTCGCATTCTTGGCTTTGCCATTCTGGAAAAGTCCTTGACTTGAAAAGTGTTGTAAAACAAAGAATAAACAAAGTTGATTCGCAAATGGGAAGATTTCTTGACAAATGGTTGTGTAATCTCCTCGCTTTGCCTAAGTCGTAAAGCGCCATCGTGAGCGCGAGTGTAGTAAGGCGACTGGGGCCGTGGTTGTGGCTAACGATCACCCCGACCGGCCGCGCGGCCGACCACAGTATCACCGCTACCGCCGTTCAGGAAATGGAGGCCCGACACCAAACGCTGGGTATATGCACCGGGCAGTAATTGGAATAGGAATATGGTGTCGTGTAGGCAGTAAAAGGTAATGTTACATTTATTGTTGTTTTGTAAAAGTAGGTTACTTGTTTAACCTGTTATGCATATGAACCTAAATGGTATTTGGGAGGTGAAGAGTATAGTTAACATTAATATTATACCGATGGAAAGGAATAAGGAAACGCTTACTTTTAGACACAGTAAAATGATCATGGGTTCCTATCCATGACTACCAAATACGCGTCGGAACGAATACACACAATTTGATTCTGAATTAGTAGGCACGCTACTTCAAATGCACTAACAGTAAAGCTGATTTCACTATACATTTTTCATTGTTCCCTTATTCGTTTCCATCATTACATATGTATATATATATGTTTCAAATTAAAATTATTACGTTAATTACTTTATTACATAATATGTTAGTTGCGTCCATTTACAGGGTGTATTCTTGAAATTCGTGCTATTTGTTATACACATTTGATATTTGTAATATGCTAACATGCAATGGAGGAGTTGTATGTTGGTGAATGCCTGCTGTCGGGCTACTATTGGGCTACTATCGTACTGCTGTCGGGCTACTATCGTGATGCTATTGAACTACTACCGTGCTGCTATTGGGCTACTATCGGGCTGCTACTGGGCTACTATCGTACTGCTGTCGGGCTACTTTGGTGATGCTATTGGGCTACGGTCGGGATGCTATTGGGCTACTATCGGGCTGCTATCACGATGATATTGGGCTACTATCATGACGCTATTATCGGGCGGCTATTTGACTACTATTGGGCTGCTATTGGAATACTATCGTGCTACTATTGAGCTACTGTCGGGTGGCTATAGGGCTACTAACATGATGCTATTGGGTTACTATCATGATGCTACTATCGGGCTGCTATTGGGATACTATCGTGCTGATATTGAGCTACTGTCGGGTGGCTATCGGGCTACTATCATGATGCTATTGGGTTACTATCATGATGCTACTATCTGGCTGCTATTGGGATACTATCGTGCTGATATTGAGCTACTGTCGGGTGGCTATCGGGCTACTATCATGATGCTATTGGGTTACTATCATGATGCTACTTTGGGTTACGTTTATGCTTTTATGCATTGGTAGATCTGATTTGGCAATATCACTAAATGTTGTCATCAGGACATGTCAGCGTATCAATGCTGACAGGATCTGGTGGTGTTTAATTTTTATCCTATAGTTCAGAAGGCTTCACATGCATGCCACAAATTAACTCGATGCTTTATTTCGACGTTGTTTGTGTCTATGATATGTGCAATAGTAGAAATATGTTGTGAAGCAAAAATAATGTAGACTTGTGTGTGTAGATATGTACAGACCACCGGCCTTTGTACCCGACTGTACCGCTTGTAAACGTTGCCTTTGTGTATACTCTATGACGCTAACCATGCAAGTGACCTTATATATGATGTCTGACTTGTAACCATATCTGCTCCACTCAGCGACCGTGTACGTACCCTCAAGTACCGTACACTGAACCTGGCTCCACACAGCGTCCTGTACGTGGCCCCTCAGTGCCGTATACTGTACTTGACTCAATACAGCGTCCTGTACGTACCCGCAAGTACCGAACACTGCACCTGGCTCCACACAACGCCATGTACGTGGCCTCAGTGACGTTCACTGCACCTGGCTTCACACAGCGTCCTGTACGTGGCCTCAGTACCGTACACTGAACTTGGCTTCAGACAGCGTCATGTACGTAACCTCAGTACCATACCCTGTTCCTGACTCCACACAGCGCTCTGTACGTGGCAGTAGTACCGTACACACTATCGGAACGTATCATCAGTTCAGTCAGCTAATTCACCTGTCAGTCATGGTCAACTGGGGCCTACGCTCCACCACAGCGCTCTGCCTCTGCGGAATTCTGTCCTTATCTTCCTTGCACCAAGATAGAGCTCGTAACGGCAGTGCAAGGTGTTTGAAAACACATTCATGAATTAACTTGCTTGCATGGGACTGAGCTAACCCAAGTCAGTGCAGAGACTGGTGTTATCCCTGGCCAACACTGTTGCAGTGCCAAACTGGGAACAACGAACCGCCTCACCGCATCCATTCCAAAATCAACCTGCCTCCTACAAAATTCCACCCATCCTTTAAATGTCATTTCCACCAAATAGTTGTGAGGTATGGTCACGTGTGGGTGATTATTGAGAAGTATATACCGGTGTTCATGCATACAGATGGGAAGCTGGAGTAGAGCTCCAATACAGCAGGACGCGTGGAACTTAACACAGACTACTAGATCCACATGGAATTATGTCCGCATGGAATAGCACAATGTGGTTAACTACGGCGTCTCGACTCGCCATCAGCAGGGGAACCAGCAGGTAGACCATGTTTCGACATTATTTGCTTGAAATTTGTTCTTTCTTGTTAAGTTTATGAATCCTTGTTTCTTATGAGCGTGCTAACCCACATCGACCCCTGAGTTCTAAGGTCAACATTTGAGGTTTCCACGGGGGCAGAATTGGACCCCAGTACCGGTCCTCTCTCTCCCTGTCTGAAATGTGAGTTGGTCAAACGCCTGAACGGAGCGTTGCTCATTGTTTGGATAACTAGCGGATTGTCTGGTCTCGATTGTATATTATACATGGGATACAACACCGCCCAGAGGTTATGCTGGGATTTAGATCCGAGGAAGGAAAGCTGAGGAAAGTGTTCCTTTTCCGAAGGTTTCTTTCCGAGTGTCTTACAATCTCAAACTTAACTGTGGAGGAGTGCACAGCTTATAAGCATGATTGGTTGGTTGGTTTGTTTGTTGTTTAACGCCGCACTCAGCAATATTATGACGGCGGTCTGTAAATAATCGAGTCTGGACCAGACAATCCAGTGACTGATATCATGAGCATCGATCCACGCAATTGGCATCAATGACATGCATCATTCAAGTCGGCGAGCCTGACCATCCGATCCCGTTAGTCGCCTCGCACGACAAGCATAATCGCCTTTTACGACAAGCATGGGTTGCTGAAGACCTATTCTACCCTGGATCTTCACGGATCTTATAAGTTTGAACAACCAACACATTTTATTACATGTATTCCAAGTAATATTTTTTCCTATTTGCAAAGCATGTCTTCGAAATGTTTCCTTCTGTGCGTAAGGCCTCGGTGGCTGTATTAGCAGAGATTTCAAAATCACAATCAAAATACTATGTTGGTTCGAATCCCAAGATCGGGATATTATAAGAAATTTTAATTTAGGTATGACAGGTGAAAGTCATTTGGGAGATTAACGTGCACGTGACATTATGCGTATTTCGCACGCGGCGGTGATTGTGTTGGGGGTAAAACAAATTATTATTATTGTTATTACAATGTTGTAAAGACAGTAAAGACATACTTCAGTGGAGGAAGAGTTTATTATGAAGTAAAAAATTCCTACCCCACTGCCATGCCTGACCCGAGCCTCAACACCTACCCCCCCCCCCCCCCCCCCCCCCACACACACACACACACACACGCTGCCCTGCCTGACCCGAGCCTCTTCAACTCCCCCCCACTGCCCTGCCTGACCAGAGCCTCTACACCTACCCCTCCCCAACTGCCCTGCCTTACCCGAGCCTCTACACCTACCCACCCCACTGCCTTGCCTGACCCGAGCCTCTACACCTACCCCTCCCCCACTGCCCTGCCTGACCCGAGCCTCTACACCTCCCCACCCCACTGCCCTGCTTGACCCGAGCCTCTACACCTACCCCCTCTCCACACCCACACATCCAACCACCACCCTGCCTGACCCGAGCCTATACACCAACCCCACCTCCCTGCCTCCTGACCCGATCCTCTACATCAACCCCACCTCCCTGCTTCCTGACCCGATCCTCTACATCAACTCCACCTCACTGCCCTACCTGACCCGAGCCTGTACACCTACCCCCTACACCTACCCCCACCTCCTCTGCCCTACCACCCCGACTGCCCCACTTGACCCGAACCCCTACACCTACCTCACCTCACTGCCTTCCTGACCCAGACTGCACGCATCCACCCCTATACCCCCTATACACCTACTCTAAGCCACCCACTCATGTCAAAGCCACGGCACCCACCTTACCCCACCCTACCATCTACTAGATCCGAACATCCACTTGCCTTCAGCTCTTACCAATGAGCGGTTGGTTGACATTTGGTTAAAAGCAAGATTCTTCAAACTGAGGCCTATCCGTGCTGTTACCCACTGTGGTATAAAAGCGGCTTACATCTCACTCACTCTCGCGGTCACTGGCACAGATATATTATCATTGTGTAATACCCTTCGACTACATCCGACCACCAGATCCATTCACCTTGACCGTCTGCAGGGAAGATATCGGCACCGTCACTGACAACATTATGCTGGTCGACAGCGAGATGAAGTACTATTTTGTCTGACGCGGATTGCGTGAGAGTAGACGAGATTTGCCGGAAGTGAATCATTTACCCGTCATCCTTTGTTTTCTTTTGATTATTAATGTCCTTGATGTGCATCGGTGGCCAGCCTGACTGAGAGTGACTACCGTGTTGCTGGGAACAATACCGCCTTATGTCTGACACACGCCGGTCTGTGTGTACACAGTGTGTTTAGTGACTGTTCTGTGAAGTAGAACTGATTTGACAACTTACATTCACTGGAGAGTCCAGGAACAAACGTTTGTTTGGCTGTTTCTTGCAGACATGTATACCTACCAGAGGCCAAGGTTTCATCAACATCCTTCCACCGTGTTTGTTTTACGTTACAGCATCCTCACACCGCGAGAATCAAACGTGATTGGAACCCTCGATATGAGTCACGCTTTCTGATCTCCCCATCGACTGTGAATCTCTACCAAGATCACTATCCGGCAGGTCTTTCTCATGTCTCGAGCTCCATCAACAGTGTATCTACCAAAACCTCTATCAGCCATGTCTTTCTCATCTCTCCATCTACAATGAATCTTTACCAAGTCCTCTATCAGCCATGTCTTTCTCATCTCTCCATCTACAATGAATCTTTACTAAGACCTCTATCAGCCATGTCTTTCTCATCTCTCCATCTACAATGAATCTTTACTAAGACCTCTATCAGCCATGTCTTTCTCATCTCTCCATCTACAATGAATCTTTACTAAGACCTCTATCAGC
The DNA here is from genome assembly GCF_023055435.1 of Haliotis rufescens. NCBI lineage: Eukaryota > Metazoa > Mollusca > Gastropoda > Lepetellida > Haliotidae > Haliotis > Haliotis rufescens. Next base: position 4,508,071 of record NW_025963891.1, on the reverse strand, counting down.
CATGTCTTTCTCATCTCTCCATCTACAATGAATCTTTACTAAGACCTCTATCAGCCATGTCTTTCTCATGTCTCCATCGACAATGAATCTTTACTAAGACCTCTATCAGCCTTGTCTTTCTCATCTCTCCATCGACAATGAATCTTTACCAAGACCTCTATCAACCATGTCTTTCTCATCTCTCCATCGACAATGAATCTTTACCAAGTCCTCTATCAACCATGTCTTTCCCATTTCTCCATCGACAATGAACCTTTACCAACACCTCTATCAGCCATGCCGTTCTCACCTCTCCATCGACAGTGTATCCACCCACACCTCAATCAAGCATGCCTTTCTCATCACTCCATCGACAGTGAATTTACCAAACCCTCAGTCAGAAATGCCTTTCCCATTTCTCCATCGACACTGAATCTTTACTAAGACCTCTATCAGCCATGTCTTTCTCATCTCTCCATCGACAGTGTACCTACCAAGACTTCATCAGCCATGTCGTTCTCATTTCTCAACCCACAGTGACTCTTTACCAAGACCTCTACCAGCCATGTCTTTCTCATCTCTCCATCCACAGTGAATATCTACCAAGACCTCTATCTGCCATGCCTTGCCCTCCTTAGAGAATTACACTTAATCATAATGGTGTCCGACCATTTTACCCAATTTTTATCGTGGAAATTCGATGTTGCATAACCTAAAGAGTCTGCCTGAACTTATTACATATTGAGGGAATACGTAGGTGAGAATGTATAAAATCTAAGTTGCATTAAAAATAGTTAAACGAAATTGTATGATTAATGAGTGTTTTACAAATACGGTTACTTTTTCTTCAAAATGTTTTTTTCTTATTTTCTTATCAAGTAAGGAAATTTTCTATTCGACGATTATACAGATACCTATTTTTAGGAGATCAAGCGTTTGGTGCCAAATTGAATTAAGATATCAATTCTACGATAACACTAACGTAAGACTAGATGGCGTTTTGCACCTGTGCATATTCACAGTCACATATACATTCTCCAGCCATGTTGCAGGTACAATCGCTGAAATAAGTAACTTTTGTGAATTAAAAGAATAAGAGATGTTTGTGCACAAAATATACTCAACTTCATCAGAACATTATACAGTAAATTTGAAGGAATTGTGAAACTCCTTTGATACTCCTGACCAGTAATTACTGACTGCTGTTTCAAGTCATAATAAACGTACAGTTGACACTAATCTCAGAGAATTTCCTTCCTGTAAAAATCGGCGTGTTATTTCTGGAGAGTTTCCCAACAATTTGAGATTAATGGCGCTCTGAGCCTCAGTGTCCAATTCCTGTGATCAAACACTGACCCTATCATTAGTGTCCGCCTTTCTTGCCGGCCGCGGACAGGTAACATGTCCACTGATTTGACCAGCGCGTCGTTAACGGCGTTGAGGTGAGGTGAAATGGGGTTTTAATGTCGCGCCTATGATTATTGCACTTATATAGCGTCGTGCATGCACGTGCATGAACGTGTGTGTGTGTGTGTGTGTGTGTGTGTGTGTGTGTGTGTGTGTGTGTGTGTGTAGCTGTTGTACTGTCCGGACTGATGCCGATTTATAGTGCTAGTGATACCATGCCGCAGTTTAACATATATACCCCACTCAGACACATTATACTGACTCCGAGCCGACCAGTCCTTGTTTTAGCCCCTTAATGTCGTGCGCCAGACAGGGTAACAACAAGTACCATCTTTTAAGGTCTTTTGGTATGACGCAACCGGGGATCGAACCCCGGACCTTCCGCTCTCCGGGCGGAAACACACCAGGTTAAAAAAGCTCTGACCGCAATGTTGCATTCTGATAGTGAGGGTGATGTTATTTGTCTTCAAAGTATAAAGCACCTGCAAATTTGAAATGTTTTAATGCGAACATGATCTTTTTGTTAACGTTAATGAAGGCGCCTGTGCTGGGCGCCAGTAATTAGGAAAGTCGGTGATATAATTCCACGGCAACATTTCCCATAACGTTATTGGAGCCATACGTATATGCGGCGTCGACGTACGTGGTCTTAAACAGAAGCACTGAATAGGCTCGCATAACAGGTTGAATTATTCCTCAAAGGTAATTAGGACTGCCTCTTCTCGCTGAAACATTGGTTACAGAACACTGAGAGAACGGTTACAGAGGGGGCTTTGAAATGTCGTAGATTGATAAGAAAGACGTTGTCATACAAACTGTTTCATTTCTTCACGTAAAAGTAGATATGTATGTGCGTTCCGTATCTACGGCCTGTGTGGGCTATCTGCGAGAAGTCAGCATTTATCGGTGCCCTGCTGAAAGTAATCTTTCCGCAAAGCAATCACCGCGTGAGGGGGTTTGTGTAGCCTTTGGTAATTTCAAGCCATCGACATTTCTCTTACAACATCCTCAACCATGGATAGGGTCTCGAGAGCGGGGACAGCGTGGCGAACCATAGACCGGGTCTACACATGGGGAGTCCTAGATTTAGACCCTGACCCTACGGGTAGGCAAGGAGGGGGGCCTAGTTTGGATCTTAACCCATGGGTTGGCGGCACGGGAGCCCCAGATTGGTTTTTGACCTCATTGGTAGGCAAAGATAGCCGTAGATTGGATCTTGGACCCACAAGTAGGCAAGAGGGCCCTTATTAGATCTTGACTCCAATGGTGGGCAAGGGAGGCCCTATATTATATCTTGACCCCACGGGTAGGCAAGGGGAGCATAATATTAGATCTTGACCCCACGGGTAGGCAAGGGGGATCCTATATTAGACTTGACCCCCCGGGTAGGCAAGGGGGGTCCTATATTAGACCTTGACCCCACGGGTAGGCAAGGTTGTTTTTTTATTAGACTTTGACCCCACGGGTAGGCAAGGGGGAGCCTTACATTGGATCTTGACCCACGGGTAGGCAAGGGGGGGGGGGGGGGGGGGGGGGGGGGTCCTATATTAGATCTAGGCCCTACGGATAGGTGACTTGGCTGATCGTATTTCAACGCATCCCGATGACATAGAGCATTGATCATGCTATCAACAACTGGTTTGTCTGGCCCAAAACTACAGGCTGCTGGGATATAGCTGGAATGTTGCTGAAAGCGTTGTAGAACCACAAACATACGCTGGTCAAACAAACAAACGAACAAACAACCAATCCTATGTTTATATGGAAATTGTCATACTCAGTAGGGTGAGGTGGAAATGAAACTGTGAACCTACTCGCATCTTATGACAACTTGGGTTGTATTACTCCCCAGGGAGCTGAGAACAATATTCGAGTACAAACTGGTCCATTGACCCGGTTAAATGATGTAGCATGCACCAGTGGGTGGAAAAGGCGCATTACAACTGCACATTATTATAAGAAGTATTATGTACAGATTAAAATAAAAAATGCAGCAAAGAGGGTTTGAGTGATCCTGGGTGAGCCCAGACAGCGAGTGGGACTTCTCCCAGGTAGCGCTGCCTTGTCAAACCCACCGAGAACTTTTCAAAGAATGTGAAGACTCCCCAACACTGCAGACTTTTGCATTACCCAGATTGTCAGAAGGGCTGTTTTCCTGGCAGCAAACCCGGGTACTCTCCCTATTTCAGTCAAAAGATTGGGAGGTGCCAAACCTAAAGCACCGAGAACTATGAGGAGTCGGACAATTTGGTTCTTGGGATGCAAGCGTGACATTTCGAAAACAAGGTCCGCATATGTTTTTCCTGAATCTTGTCAATCACATTAGTGTCAAAAGGGACAGAAAATTCAATGATTTCAATGATTTCATTGGATTTATCTACAAGGACAAGATCTGGTTTGTTGGCCTGGATAGGTCTGAGGTTGTATACGGGCCTATTCCAAAAAATGTTTGCATTTATCATTTTCCATGACCCCCTTCACATATTCTAGGTCGTACGATGGATGGACCTCTGTGTCAAAACCACAAGCACGGCGAAGACGGTAATAAAAAGATCGAGCCACTCCATCATGTGGCTTAAGATACTATGTTTGTGCCAAAGCTGGGGATCCACTCACAATATTTTGGACAGTCTCATTAAATTCATTGCATAATCTACATTTACATTTTGATGCAAAATCCCACATTGACATCATCATCATCACCATCATCATCATCATCATCATCATCATCATCATCATCATCATTATTATTATTTGTATTATTGTTGTTGCTGTTGTTTCTCTTAATATTATTATTATTATCATAATAATTACTACACTACTAACTATACAGGGATTAAAAAGTAAACAAATTACATAAATGGCAAGCAGAGACGAGCTTTTTCGTCAAGATTCTGCTAATTACCTCATTGAAGTGTCTGTAGTCTGTGGAACGGGTGAACATCTCGTTATACGTAACGTAATTACGACAGTGCCTCCTGACGCACCGTCAGTTAAATATTATTCTCTTTCTCGAGACATTTTTACAAAACTGACCTGAAAGAGTGAAGGATTTATCTTTTTTATTTTATAAGTTATCAATCTACAAAAGCACACTTGATTCTACTAACCACGTGGAAACGTTGGATGTAGGGCTGGCTGTTTGAGTAAGGGTGGGAGGGGTTTTGGGGGTGGGGAGTGCATCGAGAAAGTAGTCAGGCATCTCTATTTCCCTCGTTTAACATTATGTTAAACGACTATTTCTTTAAAACACGCGCTATATTATCCCAGCGGGCGACATGCTGTGTTAAGCCGTGCCAGTGAGTCGACGGTTAGTGAAACATGCCGGGACAATTGTTTTGATTGCCGATGAGCCACACGTTTGGGGAACCGTTTCCTCCTGAGAATAGCCTTGCCCCGTGTTAACGCGTGCTTGTACGGACCTCTCGATGCCGTTCTCAAACCAGCGAAGGAGCTTTGATGATGCCAGACAAACTTGAGAAAATCAATTAAACTTAAGGACTTTTAACGCCTATTCGTATGTTTTCATTCCCATCGTAAGAAGTCATTATTCTGCTTTTCCGGTACGTTTGAAAGAAGACGCTCGGCTCATCGACAGCTTTTGTAGTCAACGACTATTGAGCAGCCTGCTAACGTGTGCACTTCTCCGACAGCCAAGGGTTATCTACATAGTCGGACAAATTATCTGTAGTATGTGAACACGATACTAAACTATGTGCCTCGCGATGCGGAAGTCTAGGGCACTGGAGGCCAGATGGTTGAACGACCAGTGGGTACAGCACCACCGAATCCGAACCCTTAATTTAGTATCGTCATTTATATTTTTATTAATTTAGAGATGAAATACTATGTATATATTTCTTCGCTCTATTTTGTGCCTTGTAAAGTTGACGTCTTCACTCGTAGCAACGAATATTTCGACTTTTACACGATGATATACAAACCTGTTATTTGATCAAAAATGTCCAATGTCCTCTATTAATCCTGTCACATGGTTACTCACCCATCCACTCTGGAAGGGTCATGGCCGAAGTGTCGAAAATGTTTTATATAGAATGGCGAAATTGTAATGTTAGTATGTTCAGTGCCGAAAAGCCCAGTTTCTCGCATCAGTGACTCGACTGTCGAAACTGTAAATGGATTAGAAGAGATTAAGAAAGCGATAAGTGGTACTTAATTAACTTATGGCCTCGTCGGCATTTTTTTCTCCCTACTAGATTATAAAGGTCAAAATATACAGGAAAGAGTGAATGAGTGAGTTTGGTTTAACGCCGCTTTTAACAGTATTCCAGTTATATCGCGGCGTGTCAGCTTAATGTGGGAGGAAAGCCCGAAGTGATGCAGGTCTCAGACGTTTACCACTTCGGTGAAACCCACGAGCACGGGTATGGTGCTGACAAACCTAGAAACATAATCGGGGTGAATCGGGATTCGAACCCACAATCATAGGTTTCTGGCGTTTCCAGGGGACGCAACTCTGCACAGCGAATCGCGGCGCCTTAGACGACTGGGCCACCCGTGCCCCCTACAGGACAGAGGAAACCTTCACTAATGCTTTTCAAGGTCAAGTACGCAACACATCAACGGAGTTTAAAACTGGCACCGGACATTGTCTAGATAGACTTTGAGAAAGCTACACACAACGCAATCGGACCTGTGTTTCCAAACTCTCACATGCGAGGAAGTTTCTTTCATTTTACTCAGTGTATGGGGCAACGTATCCAGAAGATAGGTTTCATGCGTGAATACAGGGACAATGAAGACCTTCATCAACTTGTCTGACGTGAGGCGGTGAATCTTGGGTTCCATCTACAGAGGTCGAGGACGTCTGGGTGAGTTGCACTCCTGGGGAGAGTCGTGGACCGAGGGATCAAACGCGTGGAATCAGGACGTATGGAGTGAGTGAGTGAGTGAGTGAGGTTTTTCGCCGCTTTTAGCAATATTCCAGCAATATCACGGCGGGGGACACCAGAAATGGGCTTCACACATTGTACCCATGTCGGGAATCGAACCCGGGTCTTCGGCGTGACGAGCTAACGCTTTAACCACTAGGCTACCCGACCGCCCCAGGACGTATGGAACCACTACACCAACGAGGAACGTCGGACCAATAATAACCTCGATGGCTGGCATTACAGACCAGACAACATTTTCGGAAAGTGCCACCCTAACATCTTGGAAGATGTGTCGGTTATCAACAGAGAGCAGTCCGCAGTTAAACTGAAACGAGGATGGCTCATGGTCACGTTTCGTCATTGTCATGTTCCGCCAAGGAAGACGTACAGGGACCTGGATTGAAAACTCCGACTGCAAAACCTGACGAATCTGGACTACCTCGACTCAGTCAGCCACCTGGTTAATTTATACTGATGACTTTCCCCCGAAGAGTGCTTTTACATATGAACTCTCATTTACTGTTCAATGATTGTAAACTGTTAAACAGAACACGAAACATGTATGTGTCTTGTTTTCGTTACGCAGAACAGAACCGTTAAAAGTGCCTGTCGCAATGATCCTGAACTGACACCGACCTGTCGAACTATTTGAGTGCATATACCCATGACCGGTACCGAACTGGCGATTATCCAAATTACCTCCATTTTAGATTTTCGACATTTCGGGCCGACACCCTGGTACTACCTTAATGGTCTTTTTCGCGTGACAGGTGACCCTGAACGACGACCAACAAACGGAGGAAGCCATTATTGACTTGTTACCGACAACCCAACATGAGGGACACACTGTAATTGAGAACGACCCAGAAATAAAAGACCTGTCACTTTTTATTCCTACGTCTATCTACGCGAGGCGGCGTATGGCGCCCTCAGCACTTGACAGCAATCAATGATAGCCACGTGGATTCGGATTTTCTGGAAGACTGGCAAAGGCTAGGTGCACATGCTGACGACTATAAAACCGTCAAAATTACATTACCTGATTGGTTTCTTGCATACATGCACGTGTAGCGCGCATAAACAAGGCATAAACACCATAGCACGTGCAGCACGGCCCATGGACGCAGCCAATCATTGATTGAATAAATACCGGCTCTCTTTCCGACATGCCAAACTCAGATCTCCCTGCCGTGATTGATGAGCTTTCAACTGTTAATGACTGTGTATATTTATCCCGTATCATTAATCTCTTTGTCAAATTGAAGTTATTGGAACCTTATTGTTTCATTTGCAACACTATCGCCGCAACCGCAGGACACAGATCCGGGTAGACGGTGGAGTAGCTGGTCTTAATTAGACCAATTGTCATCCAGTCAACAAGTTAAACACAGCGCTGCCGTTAAGTATGGCCAAGTGCCGTGAACATCAAGGATCACTCGCAACACGAAACCAGAGTCTGTCTTATCTTGGGAATAAACCTCTACTGGTGCATAATAAAAAAAATGCGACAAGCCATTTCCATAATCAAAAGAAATCTCCATTCAGAATCCGTCGTACGATTCCGACTACATCATAAGCATATGTTTATTAATCAAAATCAAACAGTGATGATTCCATGCTAATCCTGACCCACCGGTGGTACTGTCATAAACACATGCAAAGGCAAGGCAAGTGTTCACCTGAACAATTAACGACAGGGTGTTTGGTTCGGAGGGCGTCAACAATACGTACAGTTTGGTAGAGCTGCAACATGCTACTCCTGGTGTTTGGTAGCCTTGCCCCTAGGCTGTACTGTAAGAAAAGTCCATGGATGTGTAGTAAATCTATCCCCCTAATTGGCAAGTCTAGATCTAAGGACACCAATCTCTTAGTGTGACAACTTGTTATTATTATTTACCTTATATAGAACTTATGAATTAAACTGATAAGTATTGCCTTAGAGACTTGTACAAGTCTAGGTGATTGGCTACACACGGCGGACAAGCAAGCGGACTTCTTAGGCCGACTTTTGCAGATGTATGGAATAGCAGTCGTGCCATCGCGCTATTTGATACAAACTTAAGCTGCCTACCTGACATTAACGTGTGCAGTATCAGCAATAACTGCTGCCGGCCCCCGTAGATATTCCATGGTGTCTGCTTCCATTGCCCGCACCTGCACCCTCGCTCTCACTGATTTGTGACGGAGCCTGTCATGGAATACAGGTTGCCTGTTGAAGCGGTTTATTTTCTGAAGCATTTATTGGGGAAAAGCTCAGTTTTACTATTTGCAGTTGTAACACTTGACATTACAAAGAGTGTAATTATTGAAACTGTAAAGCACTCACGGTAGAGTATTCTTCTCATTGCCGCAGACAATGATAGAGCATGCAGGTGCCGTATTAAGTGGTTCGGAATGAAAACTTTCTCGTGGCCGTGACGACTGTTTTGAGGCTTGCGTCTTTGTTGTTACACCACAGTGTGGTCTTTCTCCACAACTTAGAGCAAGGTCTTTCTCCACAACTTAGAGCAAGGTCTTTCTCCACAACTTAGAGCAAGGTCTTTCTCCACAACTTATAGCAAGGTCTTTCTCCACTACGGTTCATAGTATTTCTCCACTACGTAGCAAAAGGCCTTTCTCCATAACTTATAGCAAAGGTATTTCTCCACAACTTTCTGCAAGGTCTTTCTCCACAATTTGTATTATCATTCTCCACAGCGGATCGTAACATCGCCTTTCTTATCATCATAGCATAATAATAGTATTTCTCCACTACGTAGAAAGGTCTTTCTCCACAACTAGCATGGCCTTTCTCCACAGCGGATCATAGTATTTCTCCACTACGTAGCAAAAGGCCTTTCTCCATAACTTATAGCAAAGGTATTTCTCCACAACTTTCTGCAAGGTCTTTCTCCACAATTTGTATTATCATTCTCCACAGCGGATCGTAACATCGCCTTTCTTATCATCATAGCATAATAATAGTATTTCTCCACTACTTAGAAAGGTCTTTCTCCACAACTAGCATGGCCTTTCTCCACAGCGGATCATAGTATTTCTCCACTACGTAGCAAAAGGCCTTTCTCCATAACTTATAGCAAAGGTATTTCTCCACAACTTTCTGCAAGGTCTTTCTCCACAATTTGTATTATCATTCTCCACAGCGGATCGTAACATCGCCTTTCTTATCATCATAGCATAATCATAGTATTTCTCCAATACGTAGAAAGGTCTTTTTCCACAACTAGCATGGTCTTTCTCCACAGCGGATCATAGTATTTCTCCACTACGTAGAAAGTCCTTCTCCACAACTTATAGCAAGTCTTTCTCCACAATTTGTATGATCACTCTCCACAGCAGATCATAGTATTTCTCCACTTCGTAGAAAGTCCTTCTCCACAACTTATAGCAAAGGCCTTTCTCCAAAACGTAACATCGCCTTTCTCATCATCATAGCATAATCTTTCTCAACGTAACATGTATTTTACCAGAAACGTGCGCTTTCCTTAATGGTACGTATGGTGCCTTTGCGATTCTTCTCTGTGTGAGAGCGATACTATGGTAAATGCCATGAAGCTTGTACATCTTAGCGGAAGGACCGGGGTTCGATCCCCGGCCGCGTCATACCAAAAGATGGTAGTTGTTGTTACCCTGTCTGGCGCTCAGCATAAGGGGCTAAAACAAGGACCGGTCGGCTCGGAGTCAGTATATTGTGTCTGAGTGGGGTATTCATGTTAAACTGCGGCATGTTATCTCAGTGGGCTAGCACTATAAATCGGCATCAGTCCGGACCAGTACAAGCAGCCACAAACAAACACACACACACGCACGCACGCACGCACGCACGCAAGCACGCACGCACACACACACACACACACACACACACGTGCATGCACGTCGCTATATAAGTGCAATAATCTTGGACGCGACGTCAAACGCCATTTAATCTCATCTCACCTGTACATCTTAAAGTACTTGTACAATCTTTGGTATAGATTATCGTCTTTTGCAACGTTCCTGGTAATAGCGGAGTGTATGGTGTTGGTAGCGAAACACTCCCATACCCGACAAACTCACCATGCTGCTCTCGCAAATAATAACCATTGACGATCATTGAACAACATACAAAACCACAATCACACACATACATGCATATCCATGGAATGTCTGTGTTTGGTTATATTGATCAAAGTATACGAAAACGACACGGGAAATACACTGCGTCTAACCACGCCTGTATCGGGGAGGGGGTGGGGGGACGAGGCCTGATGGTTGAAATAATAGGGTAATGTTTATCCACGGGATCTGACAGAGGTGTGTTGATAATGTCAACACGGCAATTAGATTACCCCAGGGAATGCTGTCTAGTTTCTAACGTTTTCAACCTTCGTTGCGTTTTTCTGGCCAACAGGTAACAACCGCTGCCAATTGCACCAGCGTCTTAATTGGGGCTGAATGTAAATAAACATAACACAGAGGGCTACGCTTTCACACATCTTGTAGTCGTATGCAGGGAAATAAGAGATTGCTTTTTTGTCTACTTGTGTAGTTTTTAGAGGGTGTCGACGGGGGGATAGTTGCGTTTGGGTGTTGGAGAAGATGACAATTTGGGGAGTTTTGCACTTGGGTGTTGAAGAGGGTGGCAATTTGGGGAGAGCTGGGTTTGGGTGTTGGAGAGGGTGGCAGCTTGGGGAATGTTGCGTTTGGGTGTTGGAGAGGGTGACAATGTGTGGATTGGTGGGGCTGGTTGTCGGAGTTAGGTGGCGACGGACAGTAGAACCAGGGTGGTAAAGGTTACAACCAGACGGTTGAGTTATCAGTTGGCGACGGGGCGGTGATCACCGAATGGGAGGTATAGTTTATGTGACTGATAAAGAGTAATCCTTCCATTTCCTGTATCATTGTTTAACATGAAAGAAAAGCGGACTGGCTTGATTAGAAGTCTGCCCTTTTGCACTACACAGTACAACTGCTAGCGTTCACACACGCGCGCACCCAACGGCCACAGCTAGTTCAGCACAAGGCTCCTCGCACCGTTTAACTGTGCAGAGTGGTCACTCACTTCCATGTGTGTATTAAGAGGTTCAGAAGAAAACGTAGCTTACAAGTTCTCAAAAAAGAAAACGTTATCCCAGGTTTCGCTACTCCCAGACTCTTTATTGAAAGGGGCACTGGCTACGAATATTCAGTTTAGACACAAAGCCGTTGCGATTTAGGTTCTAAAACAAACCTCCCTCTTGCAGTTGCTAATATAGTTTTTAATTTTTATTATTAAGCACATATTTTATTGACATCGAACAGATTAGACACAATGATTCGATACATACAAAGGCAGAATTAAACAGACGAGACACGAATGCATTATATACTGGGGGTGGTCGGGTAGCCTTGTGGTTAAAGCGTTGGCTCGTCACGCCGAAGACCCGGGTTCGATTCCCGACATGGGTACAATGTGTGAAGCCAATTTCCGGCGTCCCCCGGCGTGATATTGCTGGAATATTGCTAAAAGCGGCGTTAAACCAATCTCACTTACTCACTTTCATATACTGAACCGTAAATGAAACGTCACTTCATGAAAATATTTTCCCATTGAAATATCAATGCATTTCTTGGAGCTATCTCGTTTTTGACATTAGTCTGTATCCAAATTTAATGTTAACTGCGAAAAGGCGAAAATGCATCTTAACAAACGACCATGGTACAAAGTCCCAAATGCTTTCCATGAAAATTAAAACGCACGGGCGTCTCCTTATGCCTTTGCTGATAAACGGCACCCCAACATTCTTGTTACGATACTAGCGCCATAACAAGACTTATGAAAAATCAGAGAAACCAGGCTTTATGACGACTGCATGCTGGCCAGACTGCATGGCACGAATAGTTGCCAATGCTTTTAATGTTCACGTGAAAACCATCTACAGATTACAGACACGACACTAGGTCACCTACAGCTTGCAGTCTTCCGAAAGGCTGGTTTCTCTGATTCTTCGTAAGTCTTGGCCTGGCGCTAGTATCGACATGAAGACACCAACGACATTTGCAGCTGCTGGAATATTCCTCGACATAAAGAGAAAGTTTACTGTTGGAAAGTTGAAGTCACCCCACTTGTGATACAGTCTTGCGGAGGGTGTTTGTCACTCTGAATCTTTGCACACAGATCTAAACACGAAACAGACGGGCGGCTTCACTGGTCTCTGTTATGTTTCATTCAGCTAAACTTCTGGGCCAAATCCCCGTGTTTGGATTTTGCCGATCCGAGCTGAAATTCCGATTCATATGCAGAAAGAAATTGATGAACAAGACGGGGAGCACAACTGGTTTCCATGGGGATGCCTACTTCTTGCCTGAAGTCCATCATTTCATATATTGTTTTCTCAGTGAACTTCAGAAGACACTTGCTTTCATTTTCACTATTTGTTCTGAACGTCTGAAGATAGAGATATAACTATCATATATCCATATGGTCAGCACGTTCAGTAACAAATACCCCATGGGTTAAGGAGTGAAGTCTTTCCTTAAGTACGTTGTGTGGTAGTTGTGTTCAAATTTGAAAAGTTATTTTCTGACAGAATTGAAATTGGTTCTTTTCTGAAATTGCAAATATTTAAGAAAATCCTTTTAATATTTGAGAAATCCACACGTACTTTTTCCACTTGTGTGAAATACAGTGTGCGAATAAAAAGAAAGTCCTCCCTTGATTGTATTAAGGATTATGGTTTTGGTAGTTCATTTTCTGGACCCAGCAACATCTCTCCCTTTGTGCGAATGTTTATGGAGATGTGGAATCCAGTAAAATCGATGAATGGACATGTCTTCGTGTGACAAAGAGTTAGTTAGCACACTCCTGTTTCATATATACCGAAACTTCCATGTTCTGTTTTTAAAAATAAATAGTATAAGAACACTGTATGCTCCCCCAGGATGCCTCGAGGACTGTTTCTTTGTTTGTTTTGTTTAACGCCGCACTCAGCATGATTCCAACTATATGACGGCGGTTTGTAGATACTCGAGTCTGGACCAGACAACCCAGTAATTGATATCCTGAGCATCGATCCACGCAATTGGGATACTATGACATTCATCAAACAAGTCAGCGAGTCTGACCACCCGATCCCGTTAGTCGCCTCTTACGACAAGCACAGTCGCCTTTAACTGCAAGCATGGGTTGCTGAAGAGATATTCTACCCCGGATCATCACGGGTCCCGCGAGGACTGGGTCAGACCACATGATGCACAGAAGCACAGGAAGCACAGACGCACAGGATTCAGAGTAGTCAAGTACCTATTGCCTAGTTACTAAGTATGTCATAAGACCCGGTAATGGTTTGTGATATGCTAAAAGTTGTGAACCCAACAGAGAACATCCATGGTTATAAATCGCTCGACAAAATCACCTTGGTCTGCTTCTAAACGCCGTAATTACAATATTTGAAAGTCACTTTTACATGGAAATATGTACTTCACGGTTTTTGCTATATTTGCCAGGTATATATCTGCATGTGGTTCTATGTTAATTTTGTCTACAGTTTTCCTCTGTCCGATCACGCACATTGGAAACACAACACTCCTAATAGCCATTCTCCAAAATAACGCTGACATTAACACACTACTAAATCCGCCAATCAAAATTAAACGAATATTATGATTAAGTGATTGTGCTGGTCAGTGGGAGACAGTGCCCGGGGCATAATGCCTGCCTGGCCGTATGGTTTATCGGGGCATTAATAGGCAGCGAGGAGCGATAACATCGTGCTCTGCTCATAAAGTAACAAGAATGAGATTGAGAAGCACGCCGGGCTATGCGAGATATTGTTTCTTTCATGTACAATGGGATTATGATATAAAGAGGAAATTAATAGCGGTGGGAGAGAAAGCGAGGCGTTCTGTCCATTTTGTTGAGGGGAAGATAGGTCAGGGAAGGTGTGCGCTTCCACGAGGGGTAAGGGTTGTTTGAGGCGGGTAGTTAGGTCGGAGGAACTGTTATGTTGTCATTCTCTCCAATGAAATGTTTACTTGACTGAATATCCGACATGCCCAATATTATCACAATGTTCTACAATACCATTGTGAAATGTGTTAGTGGGTTGTGTTTAACCCCGCTTTGAACAGTATTCCCGTTATATCACCGGGTGCCAGCGTGATGTGGGAGGAAAGCTCGAAATGATGAAGCTCTTAGGCGTTTACTACTTTGATGAAACCCACGAGACAAGGGTATGGCACTGACAAACCTAGAAACAAAATTAGGGAATGGAACCCACGGCCATAAGTTTGTGGCTACTCCGCACAGCGACTACGGCGCTATAGGCGACTGGGCCACCCGTGCCTCCTAATGTAAACTGAAGCACTGAATATGCCAGATGACATTCATACGGAAGCCTTTTAGGGCCATTTTTTTTTTTAAATCTTGAAATTTCAAGATGTTATGTTGAAATTTTAAGATGTTATGTTGAAATTTCAAGATACATAATATTACCAACTTGATATGTCAAAATACGTAAGTTGAAATTTCAAGATAATGATCTAGAAATTTCAAGATACTAGGTTTAAATTTCAAGATATTATCTTGAAATTTCAAGTTAGTATGTATCTTGAAATTTCAAGTTAGTATGTATCTTGAAAATTCAAGAAAAAAACAACAACAAATGGCCCCAAAAGGCTTCCGTACATTCACTTTGATCAGTGCATTACTGCACGTGTGTTATACTATTGGTCTGGTTTTAATCACGTCTGTTTTATCAATTGACTGAATCGTTATTTACGAAAGCATGACGACTTTTGATCAGTTCATTTTACTTGGGCGTGAGATTTAACGAACTTTGAAAGTATAATTATGTTAACAGCATCAGCAATTATAAACCACTGTTAAGAGGTATCTTTGCGTAAAGATAATATAAAGATAAACTGATTAGCTTCCCTGAAATGATATACGAGTCGTCCATATGTAATCGGCATGCAAATGTCATAATTTGTTTCCATATCTCTTTCAGAAAACGGCAAAATAACAATTTGAACCACACACGGTAATACCGAAGCATTCCTTTGATTATTGAGTTAATTTTTTTATGGCTACCAAAAGTTTACGTACTTTCAAAATCACATGCTATGTAAGAAGTACCCGATATAGATTAGCGGAGACCGCTAGGGGACCGACTTACTTGAAATGACAAAGTTCCTGATGTGATAATTAAATGCGTCCTCCGACAAAAGAAATAATTTGAGAATATTCAACGTATCCAGGTGTCCTGGCATCCCACGGTCCAGAAATACCTACCAACCCGCATTTCCAACCCCCTCCCCCCTCCCCCCCCCTCCCGCTTCAATCAGAGCATTCCATACAGTCCCAGCGCATGCCAACAGCGTTCCAGTTCTTTGATGGGCGGCAGTTTTCCCGTAACCGTGTTGATTTGTTCATAGAAAACATGTTAAGCCTAGTAGCTTTGATGCCAGTATGACGGGCGGCATCAAACACTTGCAGATGAAGTAACTACTGATATGTGTAGAAACTGACGCCGAGGAGAGGAGCGAGATGACAATCGCATCGCCTGAATATCGATATGACCTCAACTCAATAGGATATGTAATTACCTGATTAAATATACGATGTGTCCGACTTGTGTGCTGATGTTTATCATTGAAGATTATTTTCTGGGATGATAACGAAATACTGTTAGTTGCAGAATTCATTAGAATGACTATCACAAAGCATTGAACGGGATCTACCTTGATCATTGATGTAAAAAATACATGTACTCCTATCTTGTTACTGATCGTAATGCAGCGAATGAACTACTTACCCTGTACTGATCGTAATGCAGCGACAGAACCGTCTTGTACTGATCGTAATGCAGCGACAGGCCTACCTTGTACTGATCGTAATGCAGCGACTGACCTACCATGTGCTGATCGTAATGCAGCGACATGCCTATCTTTTACTGATTGTAATGCAGCGAATGAACTACCCATCTTGTACTGATCGTAATGCAGCGACTGACCTACCATGTGCTGATCGTAATGCAGTGACTGGCCTACGTTGATATGATCGTAATGCAGCGACATGCCTATCTTTTACTGATTGTAATGCAGCGAATGAACTACTTACCCTGTACTGATCGTAATGCAGCGACAGAACCGTCTTGTACTGATCGTAATGCAGCGACAGGCCTACCATGTGCTGATCGTAATGCAGCGACATGCCTATCTTTTACTGATTGTAATGCAGCGAATGAACCGTCTTGGAATGATCGTAATGCAGCGACTGATCTACCATGTGCTGATCGTAATGCAGTGACTGGCCTACGTTGTACTGATCGTAATGCAGCGACTGATCTACCATGTGCTGATCGTAATGCAGCGACTGATCTACAATGTGCTGATCGTAATACAGTGACTGGCCTACTTTGTACTGATCATAATGCAGTGACTGGCCTACGTTGTACTGATCGTATTGCAGCGACAGACCGACCTTGTACTGATCGTAATACAGTGACTGGCCTACGTTGTACTGATCGTAATGCAGTGACTGGCCTACGTTGTACTGATCGTAATGCAACAACTGACCGATCATGTACTGATTGTTATGCAGTAATTGGCCTATTCATAATGCAGTGACTGGCCTAAGTTGTACTGATCGTAATGCAGCTACTGATCTTGTGCTGTTCGTAATGCAGCGACAGCCCTATCTTGTACTGATCGTAATGCAGCGACTGGCATACCTTGTACTGATCATTATGCAGCGAGAGACCGACCTTGTACCGATGGTCATGCAGCGACTGGCCTACGTTGTGCCGATCGTAATGCAGCGACTGAACTACATATCTTGTAATGATCGCAATGCAGCGACTGAACTACCTATCTTGTACTGATCGTAATGCAGCGACTGAACTACCTATCTTGTACTGATCGTAATGCAGCGACTGGCATACCTTGTACTGATCGTAATGCAGTGACTGGCCTACGTTGTACTAATCGTAATGCAACAACTGACCGATCATGTGCAGATCGTAATGCAGCGACTGAACTACCTATCTTGTACTGATCGTAATGCAGCGACTGGCATACCTTGTACTGATCGTAATGCAGTGACTGGCCTACGTTGTACTAATCGTAATGCAACAACTGACCGATCATGTGCAGATCGTAATGCAGCGACTGAACTACCTATCTTGTACTGATCGTAATGCAGCGACTGAACTACCTATCTTGTAATGATCGTAATGCAGCGACTGAACTACCTATCTTGTACTGATCGTAATGCAGCGACTGAACTACCTATCTTGTACTGATCGTAATGCAGCGACTGGCATACCTTGTACTGATCGTAATGCAGTGACTGGCCTACGTTGTACTAATCGTAATGCAACAACTGACCGATCATGTGCAGATCGTAATGCAGCGACTGAACTACCTATCTTGTACTGATCGTAATGCAGCGACTGAACTACCTATCTTGTAATGATCGTAATGCAGCGACTGAACTACCTATCTTGTACTGATCGTAATGCAGCGACTGAACTACCTATCTTGTACTGATCGTAATGACCCGACCTACAGATGCTGTACAGACCGTAAACCAATCTGATTAACGTAAGCTGTATCTATTGATCTACCGAATCAGGTCTTCTTCACATTGTGTGTACGATGCTCCAATAGTGTTGTTGTGTGTGCTCGTGGAGCCTGTGACCAGCATTATTCGCAGGGTGCACGGATCAGGAACAATAAAGAATGCAAAGCATCTGCGCGGGCATCAATCACGAGTGTCACGCTCTTAATACAAGCAAGCAGAACGAGAAATGAGGAAGCGCTTAGCAAAATAGGTCTTTTGATATTTGTGTTGTGGTTTGATTTTTTTTTTTAAATTATCACGTTCATGTTGTTTCTTGTTGCTACTGAGCACTGTGACTTCCTGTTTTCAAGTTAAAAAACCTACGTTTGAACAGAAACACTCACCACCATGTGTGCTCAGAGATATCTGCCCGCTACTTCATAAATCTAGCCCCTGTGTTGGTCTTCGGCTCGTAGTTCATTTCATGTTCTTCCATGATAAGATGAAGTTTCTGCTGCACCAGACGGTACATACTGTATGTTGAATAACGTTGAATATGGACTTGTCATTAAAGTGCAGAATATGTGTGTCTTAGACGCTGTTAGACACTATACGGAAATGTTAAAATGAGTCATCGAACAAAGACACTTGAGAACATTGTGTTCTGTTTCCATGCCCACGTAGATGGTAGATATGTGTTTGTATGTCCTTGCTCTTCGCCTTAACACGTAGATGGTAGATATAAGCTTGTATATGTCCTTGTTCGTCACCTTAACACGTAGATGGTAGACACGTGCTTGTATGTCACTGCTCGTCACCTTAACACGTAGATGGTAGACACGTGCTTATATGTCCTTGCTCATCACCTTAACACGTAGATGGTAGACACGTGCTTATATGTCCTTGCTCGTCACCTCAACACGTAGATGGTAGACACGTGCTTATATGTCCTTGCTCGTCACCTTAACACATAGATGGTAGATATGCGCTTGTATGTCCTTGCTCTTCGCCTTAACACGTAGATGGTAGATAAAAGCTTGTATGTCCTTGCTCGTCACCTTAACACGTAGATGGTAGACACGTGCTTATATGTCCTTGCTCGTCACCTTAACACGTAGAGGGTAGATGTGTGCTTATATGTCAATTCTCTCCACCTTACCGCGTAGATGGTAGATATGCGCTTATATGTCCTTGCTCGTCACCTTAACACGTAGATGGTAGACACGTGCTTATATGTCCTTGCTCGTCACCTTAACACGTAGATGGTAGACTTATACATGCTCACCTTCCCTTTTTTTTGTAAACGAGACACTAATAAATACACGATCATTTATGCTGACCTTACAGTTTAATCGATACTGAAAGACACTTTAAATAATACTATCCCTATCATTTTGATTTGTTTGTTTTTTTGCTGTTTAACGCCGCACTCGCAAATAATCGAGTCTGGACCATACAATCCAGTGATTGGCATCATGAGCAATTGGTATACGATGACATGCATCAACCAAGTCAGCGAGCCTGACCACCCGATCCCGTTAGTCGCTTCTTACGACAAGCATAGTCACTTTTTACGCAAGCAAGGGATGGTGAATACCTATTCCACCCCGGATCTTCACGGATCTTATCCCTATCTGCCTGTATGCTTACCCTTCAAGTAAAAGTTCGAGTACATTATAAGTATATATGCATGTGAATATATGCTTTCCGTAATGTACAATCGTAGTTAGACTGTATCTTCGTGCATCTGCTTCACAACTTTTTACACCTAGATAAGTGAAAATAACTGTTAGCCCAATGGACTGTAAGTAGTTATGTTTTATGTGTCTGTTGTTGTGATGTCTACTATCTGGAAATGTGGATATGTATTGTAGTTTCAGCGTTATCCCCTGGGTGTTCAGACGACATTGATTGTACATGTTCATCAACTGACACTGGTTCCGCCATTCTCTCCCGGCGACAGTCCCAGGCATCGGGCAGCTCGCGGCACGGCAACGCCAGATTGACTTGCCTTTGAAAAGAAGTGTGCATATTTTAAAACAGGTGACTGGAGCTCTCAAAGGAAGCACATTACGCACGACTGACTGTGGGAGACTGCCCAGTTGCGCACACACTACTTCCGGTGCGTGCCGCAGTGAAACAACCTTCCTATTTATTTGAACACCTCGTTAGCCTATCAATAAATGCCTCGCTCTCGGGAGTTGTTCTTGCAGGGTTGGACCCATGGGATTGGCCCTAGATGGCCTATATGTGCAGTTGTCCTATATAATGTACCATGCATACAAGTACTATAATCATTGTTTGTTTGTTTGCTTATTGCTTAACGCCGCACTCAGCAACGTTCTAGCTGTTTGATGTCCGTCTGAAAATACACGAGTCTTGACCAGACAGTCCAGCGTTTGACATCATAAGCATCGATCTTCACAATTGGCATGTATTAACCAAGTCATCGAGGCTGACCACCAGATCTCTTTTGTCAACTTCCACGAAAAGCATGGGTTGCTGAAGACACAAATCAATTTACTAGATACTATAGGTGTACTACAAAATATAAGTGTTCTGGATAGTATACCATGAATTTGGAAATGACACGATTCTGATCGATCAATCAGGGGTATCAAATCACAATAAGCACCTGGGATTGAAACAGCCAATTTCACAGCCGCATCACCACGGAGGCTAATTTTTATAGAATTATATACTTAACTTCTTTACCTGTCCGCCATAGACTTATTCAAGTAATTGTATGTACTATTAATGGTTACACAGTGCAGAGTTACGGTGAATACAATATTCAAGGTGTGTGAAAATACACAAATTGAAAAAAAGATATAAATCGAGAGAATATGTTTCAAGTTTTGATAACAAAGGAACTTGAAATTTGACTGTGACCTGTCATGATGAGCGTGTGACTTCTGTATAGAGACGCGCTGTGTAGAACAAGGCCTTGGAAGGCTCCTTTAGGAGTACAACTTCATGTCGGCTTACCAACTTGCTGTGCTACATGCTTTCAATGCCTGTCGTATGTTCAAGTGAAGTATTGCGCCGTAAAAAACTACTTTAGCATGTACAGCGCCATATTATTTAAAGTGCTGTCGATGTCTCACGTTTTCAGATCAAGAACCTACTCAAAACATTGGCCTCACCCATGCCGCTTCACTTAATATATTTGCTGACACTGATACTGAAATGTGAAAGAACAGGTGTACTGGATGTTGTAGATGAACCATACAGAAAGTCTTTGAATGGAATTTAGAAGTGATACACACAAGACAGAGAGTTTATAGATGTCAACTTCTTTATTATGAGGAACACAACATTTCGGAGAATATTACTCCTTCATCAGCATATACTCCGAAACGTTGTGTTCCTCATAAGGAAGTTGACATCCATATTTCGCTTTTTTATGCGTATCACTTCTAAACGCTATTCTGAGATAGGGCACTGGTGGCCCAGTCGTCTAAGGCGCCGCGATTGTGCTGTTCAGAGTTGCGTCCCTTGGGCACGCCAGAAACCTATGATTCGCCCCGATTATGTTTCTAGGTTTGTCAGCACCATACACGTGCTCATGGGTTTCACCGAAGTGGTAAACGTCTGAGACCTGCATCACTTCAGGCTTTCCTCCCACATTAAGCTGACACGCCGTGATATAACTGGAAGCGGCGTTAAACCCAACTCACTCAGTCACTAGCCTGAGACCTGATATTGCATGAAGGTAGAGATGATACGGTAATATCGGTGTACTACATAGAACACGTGTAACAAATACTGTCGGTGTCCTATATAGAACACGTGTACTGGACACTAGGAGTACTATAAGCAACACAATCGTACCGGGGCATTATGAGGTGATTTGTCAGACAATAACACCGGCAGGTGTGCATAGTTTGCGACACACTTCAACTGCTGGAAGAAATGATGTAGTTTGCTACTGACGTTTGCGTCATCAGATGTTGTGCGTTCTATCTGCGCGCACTGTGCGGGCAGGAAATCAATGGGTGGGTTCGCCCGGCACTCATGGCACTCTACGGTCTCCCGACGCTCCACCGGCGCTCCACGGTCGTCACGCTAATATCGATAGTTGCTATCTAAACACAAGGAGCTATATTTCTTTCATAAATTTCTCAAGTGTGGGGTTTTGACTTGAGCGATTATGATTGGAGCCGTTCGGCAGCTGGCGCCCATCGTTACCGAAGACGACGAGAGAGAAACCGAAGACTCCGATATAAGGAGACCTTGATTGAGGCCTATAATTGATAAATGTGATAAATTGCCCCGCAGAAACGGAGGGGTTCGTTGCTGTACCCACATCTGACCATAGGGGACGCTCGGTAAACTCTCAAGTCGTGACTGGGGCTTCATTGGGCTGAAGAGAAACTCACATTCAGCATCATTAACCGGTGTTTTGCACATTAAACAATATACTTGATCTATGTGCAACTATGTACCATATACTTGATGTCTATGTGCAACTATGTACCGTATACGTGATCTGTGTGCAACTATGTACCATATACTTGATGTATGTGTGCAACTATGTACCGTATACTTGATCTGTGTGCAACTATGTACCGTATACTTGATCTGTGTGCAACTATGTACCATATACTTGCTGTCTGTGTGCAGCCATGACATGTACCGTATACTTGCTGTCTGTGTGCAGCCATGACATGTACCGTATACTTGCTGTCTGTGTGCAGCCATGACATGTACCGTATACTTGCTGTCTGTGTGCAGCCATGACATGTACCGTATACTTGCTGTCTGTGTGCAGCAATGACATGTATCGTATACTGGATGTCTGTGTGCATCTATGACGTGTACCATATACTTGATGTCTGTGTGCAGCTTTGACATGTATCGTATACTTGATGTCTGTGTGCAGCCATGACATGTACCGTATACTTGCTGTCTGTGTGCAGCCATGACATGTACCGTATACTTGCTGTCTGTGTGCAGCCATGACATGTACCGTATACTTGCTGTCTGTGTGCAGCAATGACATGTATCGTATACTTGATGTCTGTGTGCAGCAATGACATTATCGTATACTTGATGTCTGTCTGCAGCTGTGACATGTATCGTATACTTGATGTCTGTGTGCAGCTATGACATTATCGTATACTTGATGTCTGTCTGCAGCTGTGACATGTATCATATACTTGATGTCTGTGTGCAGCTATGACATGTATCGTATACTTGATGTCTGTGTGCAGCTATGACATGTATCGTATACTTGATGTCTACGGGTATACGGTATCTGGGAACATTATTCTATTGGCGTTGGGAGCGAGGAAAGGGTATAAACAGGTGATAGGCAGATGGGGAAGAATGAAGACGAGTATTCAGCATAGAGATCTGGAAGAGAATGAAGACGGATGTTGGGTGTCTGGTCGAGAGTGTATACAGGAGTTAGGGTCTGGGAGAGAGGGAAGACGGATGTTGGGTGTCTGGTCGAGAGTGTATACAGGAGTTAGGGTCTGGGAGAGAGGCAAGACAGGTGATAGGGTAGCGGGAGAGTATACATTAGGTGTTAGGATCTAGGGGATAGAGGAAACGGATGTTAGGATCTAAGGGATAGGGGAAATGGGTGTTTGGATCTAGGGGATAGAGGAAACAGGTTTAAAGGACCTAGGGGATAGAGGAAACGGATGTTAGGATCTAAGGGATAGAGGAAATGGGTGTTAGGATCTAGGGGATAGAGGAAACTAGCGTTAGGATCTAGGGGGTTGAGGAAACGGCTGTTGGGGCCTACGGATAGAGGAAACGGGCGTTAGGGCCTAAGGGATAGAGGAATGGGTGTTAGGATCTAGGGGATAGAGGAAACAGGTTTTGAGGACCTAGGGGATAGAGGAATGGGGTGTTACGATCTAGGGGTAGAGAAAACGGGCGTTAGGGCCTAAGGGATAGAGGAATGGGTGTTAGGATCTAGGGGTAGAGAAAACGGGTGGTAGAATCTAAGGGGTAGAGGAAACGGGTGTTAGGAGTGTGGACATGTGTTAGGACCTAGGAATAGAGTATATACGGGTGTTGGGTATCACTGCGAGAGTGAAGACGGGTGTCATAGGTGTTGTGATAGGCAAGAGGGTAGACAGGTGTTAGGGTCTAGGCAAGAGTGTAGACAGGTGTTAGGATCTAGGCAAGAGTGTAGACAGGTGTTAGGATCTAGGCAAGAGTGTAGACAGGTGTTAGGATCTAGGCAAGAGTGTAGACAGGTGTTAGGATCTAGGCAAGAGTGTAGACAGGTGTTAGGACCTAGGCAAGAGTGTAGACAGGTGTTAGGATCTAAGCAAGAGTGTAGACAGGTGTTATGATCTAGGCAAGAGTGTAGACAGGTGTTAGGATCTAGGCAAGAGTGTAGACAGGTGTTAGGATCTAGGCAAGAGCGTAGACAGGTGTTAGGATCTAGGCAAGAGTGTAGACAGGTGTTAGGATCTAGGCAAGAGTGTAGACAGGTGTTAGGATCTAGGCAAGAGTGTAGACAGGTGTTAGGACCTAGGCAAGAGTGTAGACAGGTGTTAGGGTCTAGGGGAGATCATAGATTGGTGTTGCAGTACGGGGAAGAGAGCCGATGGATGTTGTGTACACGGGTGTTAGAGTCGTGTGGGGCGTGTGGACAGGTACTGGCACCTGGGAGATGTTGTAGGCGTGTGTTGGATCTAGGAACGAGTGTGGACGGGTATCTGGTCATCTCGGGGAAAGTGGACACGATAAACCAGAAAAAGTACATTCTTGGTAACCAATATCAGACAGGGGGCAGTTCATCTGTTGAATGCCAGAGTTCTCTACTCGAAGAGTTGAGCAATGCAACAGCCACAGGTTACGCGGCCATCCGACTCGCAGGTACTAGGTGAGCAACGCCGACATCGCCACGGTGTACTGCGACTATCGTATTTAATTAATCTTACACTTCACTCAGCGCAATCTGAACTACTTGCATTGCGAGCGGCTCCAATCAATCCCTCACTCGTCTCTATTTGTTTTTTAGCCAACAGTACTCAGTACATGTGTGGGCCGTGCTCCCTCGCCTCACCCAGCCATTGTACGGCTTATGTTATCACCAATTCCCCCTCCGCTTACACGCTGTTATTTCCGCTGAGGAAACGATTTTCTGCGATACTATCAACTCTCCCATCGTAGAGATACCCAAGAAACGGGCCATGTGGTCACTGGGCTCAACACACCTTTAACACGCGTTCTTTCAGAATGCCAAATATTTTGATAAAAGTGGATTGTAAGGTGTATCTAGGCACTTAGTATACCACTTCCTCACCTTTGATTGCAGTTGGCTTATTTTTCAGATGATCCGACGTGTGTCCCGGAAGCAGTACATGGCCAGTAAAAGCCGACCGTATGTCACTCTAAACCTACGGTGACTCAGCTGAAGAAGTACCAGAGGAGGACAACGTCCGAGGAGTGACCAACGCCGGCATGTGTCCGGAGCTGGAAGTGGACAATACAAGGTTTGTGATTCTGAGGGAAAGGATAACACCCATGTGACCAGGATAACAGTCCCCAGCCGTCACATGTGACCAAACCTCCGTCCAGCGTGGACCTTCTTGTGATATAGTATCGATTACGCGTGTGTCATTGTTATCACCGGGTGCCACACCTAGGAACGGTGTTCTGTTTAATGGATGTGTGTACCGTGCGGCTTGTGTATGGAGGCTCGGGGAGGACCCGTCGTCTCCCCCACCACGGAGTAACGTACAACCCCCGGGGGAGCCGTGCTGTCAACCTAGTTATTACCTCTGCTGTCTTATAGTGGTGTTAACGGGAAGTATGGACAAGTTAGCGCTTCGTGGGTATAACCGGATCTCTCTGTCCGAGATGGAGGACTTTGATGACTTCACTCTGTAAGTAGAACCTGCTGTATCACTGCATGAACAGTCTTTTTGTCTTACACCTTGACATTTTTGCATTTTGATCCCGATCCCGTTTTATCCCGATAACCAATGTCGATATTTGATTATATTATTATATTACAGGCTTGCATAACATGGCGGATGCGGGAAGCCACGATATTGTTTTACACTTTGATGAGGGCTATTTATTTATATGTATAATGTGTGTCTTCATTGTCTTTAGTTGAGGTGCATCACGTCTACGGCGTGGTGGAGATGCAAGGAGGACGGTGATGGTTGTTAGGTGCACTGAGATGCAGCGCTCCTTTTTAATTTAATACTACATGTATACGACAAATATCGATATTATTCTGTCAGTGATGACTTGGTGTATAACTTATTATATTAAAAAAATCATAAAAATGCAGATATTAAATATTTCCATGCACATCTTGATATTGGCAAAAGTCTCCCCATAAGGAACAATGCAGCTTTTTTTTAGCAATAATATACTTGCCATTTACGCAAAAAAACGACTTAAAATAAATGATCGTGTCGTTCAAACTTCAGACAAATTTGGCAATGGCTTTATCATGTCAATCAAGGTTGAGATTGCACTGAAGTGTATGTGAGGTACCGCTTTATCCACCGATCCAATCATGTGCAGCTCGGCAACAGGCAGTCTTGTGTTCGGCCCTGAAGGCTCGTTCCCGTCAGAACACAGTCGGGTCCGTAGAGGGGCAGGCGACCGCCGTCGACTACAGTTAATGACGTGTCCAATTGTATTGATATTATGGAGACAACGACCAGTTTCCAATATGAACTTCTAATGTTGAGATGGGATCAGCGTTGGGGGAATTGAAGGGACGGGTCGAGGAGAGTATTTATGTCTTAGCCGAAACACAATTAGATGCATTAGATGATGCACTGTGATACGATATGCTTTGTAATTGTAGTTACCATTTACTGTCAATAAATCAACCTGCGTGAAATACGGCGATGCCGCGATAGCATATGGTGGCACTTTCCTATAATACAAACGGGCAGATCGTGGAACGGGGCCAGTTGGAAAACTGTAAAAGTAGGAACGGAATGTGCGTCGGGATTTATAGGCGGGGAAATTGTTGGGACGATTTGAAGGCGATATAATTGTTTAATAATTCATTAAACTTTCATGCATATGAGGTTGTTATCAGGCATTTAACAGAACAGGCGATTAAAAAAAATATAGTTTGATATAAAATGATTTTTCCATTTTGGATTCTTATATTTTCCTTCATTCACAACAACGTATTCATTCATGTCACGTGGGCAGTATTCATTCACAACATGGTGTTCATTGATATGTCCACGTTCACAACACGGTTTTCATTCATAATATTGGATTCGTTCATAACATGGCTTAATTCATACCACAGTATTCATGCATTCACATCACGCTATTATCCATTCATATCAGACCAGTATTCATTTATATCACACTAATACTCATTCATATCACACCAGTATTCATTCTTATCACACAAGTATTCATTCATATCACTCTAATATTCATTCATATCACACTAGTATTCTTTCATATCACACTAATATTCATTCATATCACACCAGTTTTCTTTCATATCACACCAGTATTCTTTCATATCACAATAGTATTTATTCATATCACAATAGTATTAATTCATATCACACTAGTATTCATTCATATCACACTAATATTCATTCATATCACACCAGTATTCATTCTTATCACACTAATATTCATTAATATCACATTAGTATTGATTCATATCACACCAGTATTCATTCTTATCACCCTTATATTAATTCATATCACACTAATATTAATTCATATCACACTAGTATTCATTCTTATCACACAAGTACTCAATCATATTACACTAGTATTCATTCATATCACACTAGTATTAATTCATATCACACTAATATTCATTCATATCACACTAATATTCATTCATATCACACCAGTATTCATTCTTATCACACTAGTATTCATTCTTATCACACTAGTATTCCTTCATATCACACTAGTATTCCTTCATATCACACTAGTATTCATTCCAGGCACTGCACCCATCCACGACCCCGGGGCCAGCCACATCAGCCTTAGTTATTATTCAATGAGCAATGCTGTATGGCCGTCTGTTCAGGAGATGCCAATGACAATTATTGCAAGCTGTCCCCAAATTACATGATGTAGGTGACATACTTCAGGTTTGAGACTATGACATCCTCATCAATAATACCATGTCTCCCGGATGTAGCTGTACAATCAGTGTCCCACAAGTGCAGCTGTTTGGGTGAAATCAATGGGAAATATGTGTTTTGTTGATAATGCATCCCTAAAATTGCAGAAGGGTGCTAATTATGACAAGCCGAATGAAGGAGTTGCTATCCCGATATTGTTGATTTTAGAAATAACAGGACATAGGATTCCAGACTTCCAGACTTCCTCACCTTTGCGCTTCCCACAGTGCTTTGACTGATATAAACCCAGGGCTATATCACAGTTATGTTAGGGTGAGTGAGTTGGGTTTAACACCGCTTTTAATAGTATTCCAGTTATATCGCGGCGTGTCAGCTTTATGTGGGAGGAAAGCCCGAAGTGATGCAGGTCTTAGGCGTTTACCACTTCGGTGAAACCCACGAGCACGGGTATGGTGCTGACAAACCTAGAAACATTATTGGGACGAACCGGGAGTAGAACCCACAATCATAGGTTTCTGGCGTGCCCAAGGGACGCAACTCTGAACAGCGAGTCGCGGCGCCTTAGACGACTGGGCCACCCGTGCCCCCGTTATGTTAGGGACCGCCCTCGACCACGTATTTGTTATGTTTGGGACCGCCCTGGACCACTTAGTTGTTGTGATAGGACCTTCCTCGATCATTTGATTGTTATGTTTGGGACCGCCCTGGACCACTTCATTGTTATGTTTTGGACCATCCTCGAAAGCTTAGTTGTTATGTTTGGGACCGCCCAATTACATGTTTTGTTCCATACTAATACTTTGTCTCAGAAATGAAGTTATCTTATTTTAAATTTAGCTACAAAATATAAAATCCAATCGAATTGGAGCCTAGAACTATATTTCCTAGAGCTGAGGCAATCTAGACTTGCCAAATCATTAAAGACTTGAGGTTTCCCTTTATATTTATTTTCTTGAGTTTGGAAGACGGGCTAGTTCTGGGCATGAGTGGCTGTTATTATCTTATTCTTAGATGTTAAGAAGCTGCTTTTAGTATTGTAATATGTGGCAGCTCCTTACACCCCTTCATCTTCCACTACATCGGAGAGCCGAGGTGGGTGTCAGCGGACGCTCTTTTGGTGTTGTCCCTGGGGGCGTGAGGCGGGGATGGGGGGTGCGGCTTTGATTGATCATGTTACAACTTTGATTCAGCGGATAATACACGCACAACTCTTCCATTTATCTGCTGATCGAAATATAAATTGAATATGACAATATTTGTAATTTACGACAGCGGTATTGGTTATGGGGAATGGCGGAGAGGATATTGACAGCGAGCGTGATGTATGGCAATGCCAGCTGCTCTATAAGCCTTCTACTAGAGAGTCTCCGCTACCAGGACGGGATTGGCTTGTAACTCTGAGAACTGCTGTACCGTCAGACAAACACGTGATGACTTGTTTCTCGGTAATATGGAATATTTATGCAGTAATATACCCAAATAATGACTTGTTTCCGGTAATATGGACTATGTATATTGTGAAATATCCAAATAATGACTTATTACTCGGTAATATGGAATATTTATGTAGTACTTTACCCAAATAATGACTTGTTTCTCGTTTATATGAAATATTTATACAGGGAGATATCCAAATGACGACTTGTTTCTCGGTAATATGGAATATTTTTACATGTTGAGATATCCAAATATTGACTTGATTCTTGGTAATATGAAATATATATATATGGTGAAATATCCAGTTGATGACGTGTTGCTCGGTAATCTGGAACATTTCATATGGTGCGATATCCAAGTTTTTCAATATTATTGAAAATTCATATGATGAGATATAAACAAAAGATGACTTGTTTTTCGGTAATATGGAATGTTTATGTGGTGAGATATCCAACTGATGACATGTTTCTCTGTAACATGGGAAAATCGAATCTAGAGATATCCACATGATAATGTGTTTCTCGGTAATACAGAATATTTATACAGTGAGTAAAACCAAATGATGACTTGTTTCTCTGTAACATTGGAAAATCGAATGTAGAGATATCCACATGATAACTTGTTTCTCGGTAATACAGTATATTTATACAGAGAATAACCCAAATGATGAATTGTTTTTCAATAATAAGGATAAGTTGAATGGTGAAATATACAAATGAAGATTTGTAACTCGGTAAAATGGTTGAATGAAATAGTTGAATGAAATAGTTGAATGAAATAGTTGAATGAAATAGTTGAATGTGAGGATCATACAGTGTACTTATTAGCCGCAGTGAGACATATCTTCACATACTATAAGGAGTGATAGTGTTTCCGTGAAATCTTGCAGTGCTAATAAACCAGTGCAAATACAAATCTGTCTATAAACACCAAGTAAAGGATTCCTGTCAGATATGATCTAGGCGCGGTAATCAGAGAAGGGTGCCTGTTAGTGTGTGGTGCTACGTATGTTGATAAAACACCCTGTGTTTACTACCTGTCAGTTATACTGTTGATTTTCTTTCTTCATAAAACAGTGTCATGGCATGTACTATATCAGAACAGTTTTGAGTTATTGAATACACAATACCTACTTTAGGGTTTATTTGCTTCGTCAAAAACAACTTTCTATGTACAATAAGTTGTTATAGATTAGCAACGTTACCTTTTCCAGAAAACATATTTGAATAGGATATACCACTTTCTTTATACAATCAGTTGTCATAAAGTGGCAGCGCGTTTATTATGTAATTATTATGTAATCTTTGAAAATACAGTATTGCGGTAAGAAATTTATTTTTATGAGTGCGAAATGATCCTTATTTCGTAACTTCAGGGTAGTTATGAACACATTTTTTGTATTTATGGTTTCTGTTTAAGAGTTCTTGGAGTTCACGTTCACGTAATGTTTCTTTTTAGCGGTAAGCAGGTCTGATGTAGCGTCGCTCAGATCCGCCTGCAGCGCCGCTGTGGCAAAGCGGTGGGGCGATAGCCACGTTACTATCAACATACCACCGTATATGAAAGCTTCTGTCATCGATGGCATGTAACATTTAGCATCAGTGCACGAACTATCAGGTCCTTGCGAATCAAATAGTGTGTAATTTTATCGCTCACTGCATTCCTTAATGGTTTTTATGTGACTTGTGACTGTAACCCCGGAAATTATCAGAAGTTTTTCCCACTCGCGCGACATCCAGCTGGCGTAACTTGAAAGTTTATTGCCCATTACCTGCGCTCGGCGCTGCACGGTGGGACTGCGTGTAACTGCCGCTGACAGGAATATGTGTGTGTGTGTCGATAGGGAGGGGGAGAGGAAGGGGGGAAGAACATCGTATAAACAGGTATTGAGATAAGTTCCCCTCAGTGGCATCTCTGGAGAAATAGATGAGCAGGTGGAATGTTGCCAATGTAGCCTCTGACATTGTTTGTGATCACTGGTTATAAAATAATTTTCAACATCCTTTTGGTGTGTATGGAGTAAAAATCGAACGATATATTGATTGTAATGTGATTTTATGCTTTGTGATTTATAGCACCACACAGCCATATTCCAGCCATATGACGACGTTCTAAATGACGACCAGTTCCGCTGAGAATTTAGCCCTGACTGGAATAGATCTAATCTCCATGAATGGAAAAAAAGTCTTTGGTAAAATTGGTTCCTGCAGAACGAAATTACAAGAGATAAAGTTCCAGAGGTACCAATTTTTAGGAGGTATCAACTGTCTATTACAACGGCCTGTATTTAATGAATCTGACCAGTTGAGCCAGTGATTGATATTATGAGCAACAATCAACTCCGTCGGGGCATGCTGACACTCTATCTACCAAGTCACAGAGCCTGACCACCCGATGCATTATGTCGCCTCGTGTGATATATAGGTTGCTGGGGGCTAATTGTTACCCGGAAACCCTACGTTTTATTAAATTATTAATATTGAAATGTACTGGTGAAATTTGAACTTGCCGTGTTCGGACTGACCGATGTTTTATGAACTGGCGAATTCGATGATTTGTATGTATATCTGCAGAGTAAGTGAAGCAATGAACAACAAGGATCAAATGATAGCCGTGTTTGTTTGTTTGTTTGTTTGTTTGTTGTGTTTTGTGATAGAATGACCACTGTAATATTGTCATATGTATATGATAACTCTCTGTCATCTATTCAGATACAGATTCAGTTTATTCAGAATTCCAGGCTACCTGACCCATAGACCATTACATATATCTAACACATGTAGGGGCATCCTAATATCGCCTTTGATATCATTAACTTTGTACAAACAGTTTGACAACTTAAGCAGTTTTTGTGAATTTGAAGATGTACATAAGTTTGCCGAAGCCAATACAAAACTAGAATAATCAGTATATTCTTGCAAGTATTCTACTATGAGACATATGTTAAATAAGTTCATATTCAAATATACATTTACATAAAGAGTAGAATTTACGGTCAGCACGTTTTATGTCTAGTATTGTTCTAATTCAATAGAGAATTTTTTTTTTTCTTTTTTTCTTTTATTGTTTTTAGAAAGACGCACCTGTTACATTAATGGGCTTCTGCCCAGGGTAGCAGAAAGCCCATGACATAAAGCACAACTTATCAGTACATCTTACTTTGTTGTTTTTTATACAGAAAATAACATACTTCTCACTCACACATTCACTCTTGTTTATATATCATATTGCAGTTTAGGAAAGTACATGGTCTCAAACATTAAAATCTTAAGTACAAAACTTAAATTAAATTGAAAGCTGCTCCTCATTTTCGAAAAGTTGATGATACAATAGAGAAATATTTGGCATAGCCGTTATCCAACATCGCCCGTATGTTGAATTTATAATCTACTTTCACTATTTTCTGTCTTAAGAACGACCTTAATTTCATTAATATTGCCACTGCTTATTATTGACTTGTCTGAGGATATAGACTTTACATCCGTGTGTGTGTCGCTCTAATGTAACGAAACGAAAATATGAATATTGACATGTAGTTTCTGTACGATCGAAACGAGTACCCCCGTGTTATGGGTTTTCGGACGTTTAAGAAACATTTATAATTTTCTCGTTAACCACAAGAGCAACTGTAAAACCTCTCACTCACTTACAAATGACAACTTTATCTTGAAAACAGGTCATCATCTGAGTACTGACAACGTATTTGTGACACCACACCCCTTGTTAGAGCGTAAATAATCTCGACAACCATGGCCGTCCGAAAACGTATGATGTACGAAAATATGAATATTGACATGTATTTCCTGTGCGAATGTAGTAATCTCTTTATTAACGACTAACGGGATCGGGTGGTCAGGCTCGCTGACTTGGTTGATGCATGTCATCGATCCCAATTGCGTGGATCGATGCTCATGTCAATCAATGGATTGTCTGGTCCAGACTCGATTATTTACAGACCGCCGTCATACAGCTGGAATATTGGTGAGTGCGGCGTTAAACAACAAGGCGACCAACCTACCCTATTTTTTAAGGTGAAACATTGCTGATACGCCATAGAAATAGTCACTCGCTTACTCATTTAAAGGTCACGCCAGAACGTGTGCCACAATGTTGTACATTTGATGTAGGCCAAGAAAAAATACGTTCACCCACAGAGTTTTGAAATAGGCAGACTGTTATTGTTTTCTTGAGTACGTGTTCGCGATCGTCATGTCAGCTGGTGGTTTTGTCAAATAACAACTACTTGTGTTCTTGGTTCCGGTTCTGCTCGATAATTCCACGAATAACATATTTGTTGTCATGGAGACCCATGCGTGTCGTGCCATATATTTTCAAATGCGACCTATTCCGATTTAAATCGAGCATGGTAAGTATGAAGGATGAGAATTTGTCAGCTTTTGTGACGTCAGCATATGACAATGATACACATCCTAATATGTACTACTATTATATGTATACGCAGTGCTTAGGGTTGAGGGCGAGGGAACGATTGCAGTTTTCACAGCAGAAATATAGCGACGTTAACGAGCGTGACAAACGCAGCGGATTGTGACGTCACCAATGACATAGACTCCTCCAGTCGGTATATTGCAGTGATGTGTGTTCAGGGATAATGTTTATCTTACTTGCCGCTGGAGACATGACTACGTTCATTGGGGACAGAAATTAAGGTCACGTTGGATGTCCTCAAGGTCAACTAGAGCAGGTCAGTTATATAATCACCTATTCTAGCTCAGTTTAACATTTCGATATCACATTTAGCACCCAGATGTCAATATCACCATACACACCTGCACATAGACGGTTATAACGCCATCCACACCTGCACGTAGACGGTTATAACGCCATCCACACTTGCACACAGACGGTTATAACGCCATACACTACTGCACATAGACGGTTCTAACACCATCCACACCTGCACATAGACGGCTATAACACACTTCACACCTGCACATAGACAGGTATAACACCATCCACACCTGCGCATGCACATAGATGGGTATAACATCTGTGTCATATAGAGAGCGGCGGCAATTATTTGGCCATATAGAGAATGATGGCAGTTATCTTTGTCTTATAGAGCGTGGCGGCAGTTATCTGTGTCACATAGAGAGCGGCGGTCGCTACAAGTCTCATACAGAGAGCGTCGGCAGATATATGTATCATACAGAGAGCGTCGGCAGTTATAAGAGCCATATAGAGAGTGTAGGTCGCTATATGTCTCATACAGAGAGCGTCGGCAGTTATATGTCTCATACAGAGAGCGTCGGCAGATATATGTGCAATACAGAGAGCGTCGTCAGATATATGTCTCATATAGAGTGTGTCGACCGCTATATGTCTCATACAGAGAGCGTCGTCAGATATTTGCGTCATATAGAGAGTGTCGGTCGCTACATGTCTCATACAGAGAGCGTCGGCAGGTATATGTCTCATACAGAGAGCGTCGGCCGCTATATGTCTCATACAGAGAGCGTCGTCAGATATTTGCGCCATATAGAGAGTGTAGGTCGCTATATGTCTCATACAGAGAGCGTCGGCAGTTATATGTCTCATACAGAGAGCGTCGGCAGATATATGTGCAATACAGAGAGCGTCGTCAGATATATGTCTCATACAGAGTGTGTCGACCGCTATATGTCTCATACAGAGAGCGTCGTCAGATATTTGCGTCATATAGAGAGTGTCGGTCGCTACATGTCTCATACAGAGAGCGTCGGCAGGTATATGTCTCATACAGAGAGCGTCGGCCGCTATATGTCTCATACAGAGAGCGTCGGCAGATATATGTCTCATACAGAGAGCGTCGGCCGCTATATGTCTCATACAGAGAGCGTCGGCAGATATATGTGCAATACAGAGAGCGTCGTCAGATATATATCTCATATAGAGTGTGTCGACCGCCATATGTCTCATACAGAGAGCGTCGTCAGATATATGTCTCATATAGAGTGTGTCGACCGCCATATGTCTCATACAGAGAGTGTCGGCAGATATATGTCTCATATAGAGAGCGTCGGCCGCTACATGTCTCATACAGAGAGCGTCGGAAGATATATGTGCCATATAGACTGCGGCGACAGATATATACACAGCGGCGGCAGATATAAGTGCACTACAGCAAACGTCGGCCGCTTTATGTATCATATAGACAGCGTCGGCAGATATATGTGCACTACAGAGAGCGTCGGCAGTTATATGCGACATATAGAGAATGTCGGTCGCTATATATCTCATACAGAGAGCGTCGACTTTCATATTCGCCTTATAGACAGCAGTGGCAGATATAAGTGCACTACAGAGAGCGTCGGCCGCTATATGTCTCATACAGAGAGCGTCGGCAGATATATGTGCAATACAGAGAGCGTCGTCAGATATATGTCTCATATAGAGTGTGTCGACCGCTATATGTCTCATACAGAGAGCGTCGTCAGATATTTGCGTCATATAGAGAGTGTCGGTCGCTACATGTCTCATACAGAGAGTGTCGGCAGGTATATGTCTCATACAGAGAGCGTCGGCAGATATATGTGCAATACAGAGAGCGTCGTCAGATATATGTCTCATATAGAGTGTGTCGACCGCTATATGTCTCATACAGAGAGCGTCGTCAGATATTTGCGTCATATAGAGAGTGTCGGTCGCTACATGTCTCATACAGAGAGTGTCGGCAGGTATATGTCTCATACAGAGAGTGTCGGCAGATATATGTCTCATACAGAGAGCGTCGGCCGCTACATGTCTCATACAGAGAGCGTCGGCCGCTACATGTCTCATACAGAGAGTGTCGGCAGATATATGTCTCATATAGAGAGCGTCGGCCGCTACATGTCTCATACAGAGAGCGTCGGCAGATATATGTGCCATATAGACTGCGGCGGCAGATATATACACAGCGGCGGCAGATATAAGTGCACTACAGCGAACGTCGGCCGCTTTATGTATCATATAGACAGCGTCGGCAGATATATGTGCACTACAGAGAGCGTTGGCAGTTATATGCGACATATAGAGAATGTCGGTCGCTATATATCTCATACAGAGAGCGTCGACTTTCATATTCGCCTTATAGACAGCAGTGGCAGATATAAGTGCACTACAGAGAGCGTCGGCCGCTATATGCCTCATATAGAGAGCGTCGACCGTCATATTCGCCATATAGACAGCGGTGGCAGATATATGTGCCATATAGAGTGCGTTAGCACCTGAGGACTCTTTAGAGACAGTGCACCGGCGGTTATCGACGTTTAACCGAATGTATTGGTCTTTGTCTGTCTTATCACCTAGGATGAAGCAATTCTTGCCAGCGACCACACAATCATGGTTCTGTTCATGGGGATGTTTTATACGGGACAACGTAAACTTCCAGTTGATGTTACGACTTGTTGAACAACGGAGCATTCTTGTGACGTGCAGAGCACCAAGTCAGCCGGCAAACCCATGTTGATACAGGCAAGCTATCGCCAATCTCCCAATTCCTCCGATGTTAATCGGGGTTAACTGGGGATAACAGACAGTCAGACATCTACATCACACCGGTAGCTGTGATCTGTGATTGGTTATCTGTGAATGTACAAGCACTGGAGACATCTACGTCACGGGGTCAATGCTCTGTGAAGCCAGATAGCAACTCCACAAGTGGTACCAATGCCAAACATACTCGTATAACATATGACAGGCGCAGATAGGTATGTAAGGTGACACACACATTAATTCCACTTATTACCTTATCAACATAATTAACGATCAACCCAGGTAACAAGAAGCGGTATTGTATCAAATAGTGAGTGAGTATGGTTTTACGCCGCTTTTAGCAATATTCCAGCAATATCACAGAAATGGGCTTCACATGTTGTGCCCATGTCAGGAATCGAACCCGGGTCTTCGGCGTGACGAGCGAACGCTTTAACCACTAAGCTATCAGACCACCCCTTGTATCAAATAACAGCAATAACTGTATTGGTTTTCTTTAAACGGCATGTCGTTATGAGCGCGTGTTGTTTTACGCCGTTTTCTATTTCATAACGGCATGTAGCAGTATGTTAGAGGGGAGCAGTCTGGTCGGACAGTTATATACATGATGTCCGCCCCATCGGTGATTTTGGGTAAGAGTAGGTCTGCAGCAACATTATCTTGTCGTAAGAGTGAGTGAGTATGGGTTTACACCGCTTTTAGCACTATTCCAGCAAAATCACGATGGATGGAAGGGTTGTGTGGATTCAATATCGTGTATCACAGTATGTTAGAGAAGTGCCCTTTTCGTGTGCCACACTAGGTGAGAGACGTGCCCTTGTCGTGTGTCACACTAGATGAGAGAAGTGCCCTTGTCGTGAGTCACACTAGGTGAGAGACGTGCCCTTGTCGTGTGTCACACCAAGTGTGAGACGTGCCCTTGTCGTGTGTCACACCAAGTGTGAGACGTGCCCTTGTCGTGTGTCACACTAGATGAGAGACGTGCCCTTGTCGTGTGTCACACTAGGTGAGAGACGTGCCCTTGTCGTGTGTCACACTAGGTGAGAGACGTGCCCTTGTCGTGTGTCAAACTAGATGAGAGACGTGCCCTTGTCGTGTGTCACACTAGGTGAGAGACGCGCCCTTGTCGTGTGTCACACTAGGTGAGAGACGTGCCCTTGTCGTGTGTCACACTAGATGAGAGACGTGCCCTTGTCGTGTGTCATACTAGGTGAGAGACCTGTCCTTGTCGTGTGTCACACTAGGTGAGAGACGTGCCCTTGTCGTGTGTCATACTAGGTGAGAGACCTGTCCTTGTCGTGTGTCACACTAGGTGAGAGACGTGCCCTTGCCGTGTGTCACACTAGGTGAGAGACGTGCCATTGTCGTGTGTCACACTAGGTGAGAGACCTGCCCTTGTCGTGTGTCACACTAGGTGAGAGACGTGCCCTTGTCGTGTGTCACACAAGGTGAGAGACGTGCCATTGTCGTGTGTCATACTAGGTGAGAGACCTGTCCTTGTCGTGTGTCACACTAGGTGAGAGACCTGCCCTTGTCGTGTGTCATACTAGGTGAGAGACCTGTCCTTGTCGTGTGTCATACTAGATGAGAGACTTGCCCTTGTCGTGTGTCACACTAGATGAGAGACCTGCCCTTGTCGTGTGTCACACTAGATAAGAGACCTGTCCTTGTCGTGTGTCACACTAGGTGAGAGACGTGTCCTTGTCGTGTGTCACACTAGATGAGAGACCTGCCCTTGTCGTGTGTCACACTAGGTGAGAGACTTGCCCTTGTCGTGTGTCACACTAGGTGAGAGACCTGTCCTTGTCGTGTGTCACACTAGGTGAGAGACGTGCCCTTGTCGTGTGTCACACTAGATGAGAGACTTGCCCTTGTCGTGTGTCACACTAGGTGAGAGACTTGCCCTTGTCGTGTGTCACACTAGATGAGAGACCTGCCCTTGTCGTGTGTCACACTAGGTGAGAGACTTGCCCTTGTCGTGTGTCACACTAGGTGAGGGACCTGTCCTTGTCGTGTGTCACACTAGGTGAGAGACCTGCCCTTGTCGTGTGTCACACTAGATGAGAGACTTGCCCTTGTCGTGTGTCACACTAGGTGAGAGACTTGCCCTTGTCGTGTGTCACACTAGATGAGAGACTTGCCCTTGTCGTGTGTCACACTAGATGAGAGACGTGCCCTTGTCGTGTGTCACACTAGATGAGAGACGCGCCCTTGTTGTGAGTCATACTAGGTGAGAGACTTGCCCTTGTCGTGTGTCACACTAGGTGAGGGACCTGTCCTTGTCGTGTGTCACACTAGGTGAGAGACCTGCCCTTGTCGTGTGTCACACTAGATGAGAGACTTGCCCTTGTCGTGTGTCACACTAGGTGAGAGACTTGCCCTTGTCGTGTGTCACACTAGATGAGAGACTTGCCCTTGTCGTGTGTCACACTAGATGAGAGACGTGCCCTTGTCGTGTGTCACACTAGATGAGAGACGCGTCCTTGTTGTGAGTCATACTAGGTGAGAGACGTGCCCTTGTCGTGTGTCACACTAGATGAGAGACGCGCCCTTGTCGTGTGTCACACTAGATGAGAGACGCGCCCTTGTCGTGTGTCACACTAGATGAGAGACGCGCCCTTGTTGTGAGTCATACTAGGTGAGAGACGTGCCCTTGTCGTGTGTCACACTAGATGAGAGAAGTGTCCTTGTCGTGTGTCACACTAGGTGAGAGACCTGTCCTTGTCGTGTGTCACACTAGGTGAGAGACCTGACCTTGTCGTGTGTCATACGAGAGGACAGATGTGTTGTTGTGGAGATCGATGTATGGCAGATTCAGCACAGAGTAGCGTATACGTATACGTACGACTTTACAACAGGGACAACGACGAGCTGACAGTGATCCATTCATATAACTGTCACCACTATTTCGCCTTTTATGCCCAGTGGAATTTCTTTCGGCCGATAATCGAGACTGTTTCCCTCATGCGTTGGCATTTTAAAATAAATGTGTCTAACACTGGAGCATGGAGCAAGTGAATCATATCAATGCTCGTCACCTGCAGCTTGCAGTTCTCTGCTCCACTCACGCCACGCCACGCCACGCCACGCCACGCCACGCCACGCACGGGGCTCAGGGGACGGTCGGGTAGCCTAGTGGTTAAAGCTTTCGCTCGTCACGCCGAAGACCACGATTCGATTCTCCACATGGGTATAATTCCTTGTGCCGCCCTCAGTGATACTGCTGTAATATTACTAAATGCGGCGTAAAACCTCACTCACTCAGCAACTCACTCACGCTTCAGGTTCAGCTTCTTCGTTCAAGGCATGACCTGGGGGAGGGAGCACCGGTCACTACCCACACCGCCATCCCGGGGGCTCATCAAGACGCATCACCGTAGCGCCTCCCATTTATTCATTCGGTGTCATGTAATTTCCAGATAAAAAAAACCCAATGAAGTAATCGATCTACTCTGATTTTACCCTGAGCTAATTCTATCTGGCCATTACTCTTTTTCTGTCTGATTATTGCCATTGATCCGCTGTGATCGTCGTCGGTCTAACTTCATCCGGCACAACGGTAATCTGTCAACGTCATTGGCTGGCGCAGACATACCAGAACATGTCCACAGTGTGATGGAGTCACAGAGGACATGGAAACAGAACATAATGCTTATTAGAAACAGGACATACGATTACACACATTACCCGCTTCTAAACATACAACACCCACTTCCACACACACTACCCTTCCATTCACACACACTACCCTTCCATCAACACACACTACCCACTTCCATCAACACATACTTCCTACTTCCACACACACTACCCTTCCATTCACAAAAACTACCCTTCCATTAACACACACTACCCACTTCCACACACACCACCATTCCATCAACACACAACACAAACTTCCACACACACTACCCTTCCATTCACACACACTACCCTTCAATCAACACACACTACCCACTTCCATCAACACATACTACCTACTTCCACACACATTACTCTTCCATCCACACACACTACCCTTCCATCAACACACACTACCCACTTCCACACACACTACCCTTCCAATCACACACACTACCCTTCCATCAACACACACTACCCACTTCCATCAACACATACTACCTACTTCCACACACACTACCCTTCCATTCACACACACTACCCTTCCATCAACACACACTACCCACTTCCACACACACTACCCTTCCATCAAACACACACTACCCGCTTCAACACACACTACCCTTCCATCTACACACACTACCCTTCCATCAACACACGCTACCCGCTTCCACACACACTACCCTTCCATCCACACACACTGTCCACTTCCATCAACACACACTACTCACTTTCACATACTACCCACTTCCACACACACTACCCTTCCATAAACACACACTACCCGCTTGCACACACACTGCCCTTCCATCCTCACACACTACCCTTCCATCAACACACACTACTCACTTCCTTCAACACATAATACCTACTTCCACACACACTACCCTTCCATCCTCACACACAACCACTCCTTCCACACACACTACCCACTTCCAAACACACTACCCACTTCCACACACACTACCCACTTCCACACACACTACCCTTTCATCCGTTTCAGCTCCCTTCCCCACAGTTTATGACTCCTTCACTCACGTGCACCTTCCCTCCCTTGACCCTCGGGGAATTTAGAAATTCCGTGTTGCTAGTTTTATCATGCCCCATGTTTTACTTGATACTGCTACTGGCTGGGGAAGGGGTGAGAGTTAAGTGTCAGCTTGAATGTGCGAGGAAAACCCGTTTGTTTTACGTTGATAAGAGAATGCGCAAGGCCAACCATGACCTCGTGCGAGTGATACCGTCCATCTGATGTGGGCTATCTGTGTACGTGTGATCTACCCAATGCCAATATGCGTCCACTGTGCCGTTAATGCGTGTATTCAGGAGGGACTTACGTTTAACGTTATAGTAAGACCGGGCCATTGTGTGAAGCTAAGCACGGCACGCTGATGGCTCTGCGAAGTCGACGTCCACGGCAACCGTCGTCGCCCGGAGTTGCTTCTCCACCCAGCTGGAAACGAGGACAATGCCTCGGCTGAATGATGGATAACAAACATGGAGGAACAATGCTGTAAACAGGCGAGCCTCACAGAACAATGATTTCGACGCCATTTCATGAAACTGTTTGATTGAAAATAGTACGGAAACAACAATGCTAAAGTGCTTGAGCCAATTTCGTGGCCATGTGACCGAGCGTCACAGCGTTATTCCAATGAGATACTTAATCAGATGTCTGTCTACGAACCGTCCATGCAAATGTTGTCCTAAGAAATGTTAGCACATCGAGAAGTTGTTTGACACGCAGCACCTCGCCTTGCCTCCAAGGTGCGCAGGGCCTGGTTCGAAACTCATTTTGATAATGATCCTTGATCCTGAGCTTGTGCTCCAAGGACCCAGGTCTACACGTCGTGCCACGTTAGGATGCACCACTCAAGCTTAGTTTCGTGAGGCAAGGGGTATAGGGTATTGGTTGTAGGGTATTGGGTGTGGGTTTTGGGTTTTGGGTTTTGAGTTTTGAGTTTTGGGTTATGGGTTGTGTGTTTGATGTTTGGTGTTTGGTGTGTGGTGTGTGGTGTGTGGGATATGGTGTATGTAGTATGTAGTATGGTGTTTGTTGTATGGTGTATGGGGTATGGGATTTTGGGATTTTGGGGTTTTGGGGTTTTGGGGTTTGGGGTTTGGGTTTTGGGGGTTTTGGGGTTTTGGGGTTTTGGGGTTTTGGGGTTGGGGTATGGTGTATGTAGTATGTAGTATTGTGTTTGGTGTATGGTGTATGGTGTATGGTGTATGGGGTTTTGCTGTTAGGGTATGATGTATGGTGTATGGTGTATAGTTTGTGGGGTATTGTGTATGGAGTAAGGGGTATGGGATATGGGATATGGTGTATGGGGTATGGGGTATGGGGTATGGGGTATGGGGTATGGGGTATGGGATAAGGGATATGGGATATGGGATATGGTGTATGTAGTATGTAGTATGGTGTTTGGTGTAGGGGTATCGTGTATGGTGATTGGGGTATGGGGTATAGTGTGTAGGACATTGTGTATGGGGTATGGGGTATGGGGTATGGGGTATGGGATATGAGGTATGTCTTGTGGTGTATGGTGTTTGGTGTATGGGGTATGGTGTATATATTGTGGGGCATGGTGTATATGTTGTTGGGTATGGTATATGGAGTATGGGCTGTGTGTTGTGGGGTATCGGTTATCGGGTATCGGGCTCTGGTTCAGGGCAGTTGTCATTTTACGTACCCCGCCTTTAATGTATCGCAGTTCTTATAAAACGTTATTTCAATGGTAAAATATCCCTCACTGCAATTGTGAAAACGACCATTTACAAATTCAACATCCCGGGAATGGGATGAGTAGCAGAGGTTTTGCGGAGGTTAATGTGTTTGAACAGATCGGTTGATATTTGGGCAGTGCCTCCAGTGTTATATCGAGCATGTGTAGTTTCTCTCGCACGCTGTCCAACCACATCGTATATGTAAATATAATCTCCTGGTAACGTACACGTGTTGTGAGCATGTGGCCATTACATGCAGTTCCCACCGAGGTCTGCGAGCTCTCACAGACCAGACATAGACTGTCCCGTGCAGACCCGCCAGACACTGCGGGCAAGTACAGCCGCCGGCCGGCTCCAATCCTGGACACCACCCCCTAACACACACCACACACATCCACAATCACTGACAACAACACAGTATCCCGATATCACCAAAGGGAGGTAACTCATTGAATACGTCGGAACTGCCCAGGCGACACTTACATACATGGCATTTATTGTTATGGGTTCTATGTTGGGCCCCTACCTACCATTCGGGCGTTGTTCCACAAGCTTTGTGTAGGCTTGGAGAAAGGACCAGCTGTTCCATTGACCTTTCTGTCTGATCCGCAAGTTTGGTGATAACGACATGCCCTCCACCCACGCTACCAGGTACACGGTCGCAAGCCACTGCTGACATGGGTTCTACCGTCTCACTGTGAACCC
This sequence comes from Haliotis rufescens, assembly GCF_023055435.1. Classification (NCBI taxonomy): domain Eukaryota; kingdom Metazoa; phylum Mollusca; class Gastropoda; order Lepetellida; family Haliotidae; genus Haliotis; species Haliotis rufescens. The sequence goes on along the minus strand of NW_025963891.1, from coordinate 4,464,230 downwards.
ATCCAAGAACTTAGTGCTTCTCACACCTGTCCGCATCTCTCGCGGTGTTAAACATGACCCGCGGCACTGGAGGAATGTGTGGAATACAGCCGGCCGATAACACCTGGCTGCTGACGGTGCTTGCCGTCAAGATCATCTGGCGTTTAAGAAGCATCAAGTTAGCCACAAAGAAAGATGATAGTTCAGACAAATCATGCGATTTCGCAGCAAACGTTGAAAAACCGGCTCCCTAAAAACCAAGATTTAAACAAATCGGGACAGTAGAGTGGTACGCTTTTTCTTCTTGGGGGAGAAGTTTGGGTGGTATGATTGCTCTTCAGGGCCGAGAACCATCTCCTCAACCCTCAACATCAGCAACGTAACTAAAATGTGGACGAGTAGTCACTTTTGATACTGGATATAAATATTTCCAAACTACCAGGAATGACAGACTCGCATCTCTGACAGACGGAATCGTTCTTACTCTATCAACCACTGGGTTATCGGTTTCAGGTTTGATTACTACACACGAGCTATGCTACTGACGAAAGTAGAGGAACACCCGATTCTTCGGTATAACTACAGAAATCTATCATGACAATTAATTGTATATAAGTTGCTCCATATTATCTAGCAAGGAGCTTGTCCTTGTCACCTGCTTTTAACACCAGATGTCCAAAGGTACGCTGTGTAGCTTACCTCAGCTTCCAGTCCGCTGTACGTCTGTCCTCTGGTTGGTTGGTTGGTTTGTTGTTTAACGCCGCAATCAGCAATATTCCAGCTATATGACGGCGGTCTGTAAATAATCGAGTCTGGACCAGACAATCCAGTGATTAATATCATGAGCATCGATCCACGCAGATGGGATCGATGACATGCATCAACCAAGTCAACGAGCCTGACCACCCGATCCCGTTAGTCGCCTTTTACGACAAGCATAGTCACCTTTTACGGCAAGCATAGTCACCTTTTACGGCAAGCATAGTCGCCTTTTACGACAAGCATAGTCACCTTTTACGACAAGCATAGTCGCCTTTTACGACAAGCATAGTCACCTTTTACGACAAGCATAGTCACCTTTTACGGCAAGCATAGTCACCTTTTACGGCAAGCATAGTCACCTTTTACGGCAAGCATAGTCACCTTTTACGGCAAGCATGGTCACCTTTTACGGCAAGCATAGTCACCTTTTACGGCAAGCATAGTCACCTTTTACGGCAAGCATAGTCACCTTTTACGGCAAGCACGGTCGCCTTTTACGGCAAGCATAGTCACCTTTTACGGCAAGCATAGTCACCTTTTACGGCAAGCATGGTCACCTTTTACGGCAAGCATAGTCACCTTTTACGGCAAGCATAGTCACCTTTTACGGCAAGCATAGTCACCTTTTACGGCAAGCACGGTCGCCTTTTACGGCAAGCATAGTCACCTTTTACGGCAAGCATAGTCACCTTTTACGGCAAGCATGGTCGCCTTTTACGGCAAGCATAGTCACCTTTTACGGCAAGCATAGTCACCTTTTACGGCAAGCATGGTCGCCTTTTACGGCAAGCATAGTCACCTTTTACGGCAAGCATAGTCACCTTTTACGGCAAGCATAGTCACCTTTTACGGCAAGCATGGTCGCCTTTTACGGCAAGCATGGTCGCCTTTTACGGCAAGCATGGGCTGCTGAAGACGGAATCTTCACGGGAGCTGTCCTCTGGAACCACAGGTTCTCGTTTCAAGAAGCTGCAATTGTCTCAACTCCCCGGCGTCTCTGAAGCATTGACACCACGTCCACCACCATATTGAACATGTCATCATTCACGCGGCGACTTATTCATGCATCATACTATGAGTAAGCAGTAAATGGGTGGTATGCGGAAGAATAACAATCTAATTTGTTTTTTCCCCAGGCATATTTTGATGTTTCACTCAACTGTGACCTTTGGCCTTCACACACTCCTGTGATCTAGTTTTAACGCATTTGGACATATCTGCTGAAATCCCTCAGCTTGTAATGCTGAGCCTTGGGTATGCTATTTTGGCAGCCATATTGAAAATGTCCCCTTTGCTAATGGCTCAGGCGTGTCTTCATGCATCTGTTTCAAATTAAATGTAGTTCAAACAATCAATCAGTACTTTATTCAGTATGAAGGCCATAGGCCGATAAACAAATAACAGTTTACAAGTATGGTAGAGGCGAAATACATAATTTTATACATTGTTTAACAAATACTTTCTTTTTTTATACGCATGAAAAATAAACAGTCATAGTGACTTTATTTATTCTGTTTCGTTTGTGGCAAATATATTTTTAAATGTATGCATATTTACATTAGTTATTCGTGTCGCACATACAAGTAAAACATGATATTCGTACTCCATACATCGATCACATAAAGGGGAGTTTCTCATGCATATATCGATTGTTTTGCCACCTACCTTGTTAGTATCTGTCATGACCAATGTCACATGCTATAGTTGATGAAAGAAAAAGAAGTAGCTCTGAAACATCATGACAAAGAATAAAAGAAGTTGCTATTCATAAAAAAGTGTCATGTTTTCATAGACCCGTGAAGATCCGGGATAGAACAGGTCTTCAGCAACCCATGCTTGTCGTAAGAGGCGGTTAACGGGATCGGGTGGTCAGGCTCGCTGACTTGGTTGATGCATGTCATCGATCCCAATTGCGTGGATCGATGCTCATGATGTCAATCACTGGGTTGTTTGGTCCAGACTCGATTACTTACAGACCGCAGTCATATAGCTGGAATATTGGTGAGTGCGACGTTAAAGAACACACAAACATGTTTTCATTGTGTTTCTGGTATAACATAATATACAATCAACCAAGTGTGTCTTCCTACTCAGTCATTCTATCGCATTCTCTTAGTTACATGGCTGAGGTACTGCCTATTATATTGTACCGGCAGTAAAGATGTTTATGTAGAAACGCCTGTTACCTTTTCTGCATATCCATCTGTAACCTTGGGAGACATTTCTGATCTAATACCATTATTCAGAAAGCTTCATGTGAGCTACGGAATCTGATGGAATTATTTTTTTATGTATTCAATAGTCAGTTATTCTTATCGTAAGTACGTGCTATTTATTTCACTCGTGTTGGAAGGTAGTCAATCATTAATCGTAGATAAGTTGGACATGTGATATGGCGATAGCTTGCAATTCCTAACATTCCGGGGACTTGTGAAGAATGGAGGTGAAGAATATGACGTCACGGTTCCTGACACGGGTTATCGGGAGGAGGAAGATAAGACCATATCACGGTACCCCTACCTCGGCATCCCCACTCTCTCCCCTCCCCCTCGACATCGCAACCTCCCCCGACGTGGCCACCTTGCCGACACGCTACAGTGTAGAGGCTGTTGCCATGGGCGTCGCCGTCTCTGGGGCACAAGCCTCCCCATCACTGTGATCGTCTCTTTTTCATTAATATCATGGACGTCGCAATGGGTAGATACAGGCGGGTTTTCAATCTTAATATAATTGGAGTTACGATAACGTGTAATGTGGTAATCTCTCGAGGGCTTGTTGATGTAAATTGTGATCACTTACTGAAGACTGGTTCAAACAAGGCCGACCACACAAACGTCACGTGATGGAGCATGGTGTGCAACTTCAACATATTGATATGACTTTCATTTACAGTAAGGTCAACAGTGCTGCACACTGACTATTGAATGCGTATATTATTTCAATTGTAGGACCCATAGTGCTGCAGACTGACTATTGAATGGGTGTATTATATCAACAGTAAGATCAAAAGTGCTGCACACAGACTATTGAATGCGTATATTATATCAATTGTAGGACCCATAGTGCTGCACACTGACTATTGAATGCGTATATTATATCAATAGTAAGATGAGTAGTACTGCGCACTGACTATCAAATACGTATATTATATCAATAGTAGGACCATCAGTACTGCACACTGACTATTGAATGCGTATATTATACCAACAGTAAGACCAATATTGTACTAACAGAAAGTATCTACACCGCTGTACACTGACTATTAAATATGTATGTTATACTAGCAGAAAGTATCTACACCGCTGTACACTGACTATTAAATATGTATGTTATACTAGCAGAAAGTATCCCCACCGCTGTACACTGACTATTAAATATGTATGTTATACTAGCAGAAAGTATCCCCACCGCTGTACACTGACTATTAAATATGTATGTTATACCAGCAGAAAGTATCCCCACCGCTGTACACTGACTATTAAATATGTATGTTATACTAGCAGAAAGTATCTACACCGCTGTACACTGACTACTAAATATGTATGTTATACTAGCAGAAAGTATCTACACCGCTGTACACTGACTATTAAATATGTATGTTATACTAGCAGAAAGTATCCCCACCGCTGTACACTGACTATTAAATATGTATGTTATACCAGCAGAAAGTATCCCCACCGCTGTACACTGACTATTAAATATGTATGTTATACTAGCAGAAAGTATCTACACCGCTGTACACTGACTATTAAATATGTATGTTATACTAGCAGAAAGTATCTACACCGCTGTACACTGACTATTAAATATGTATGTTATACTAGCAGAAAGTATCTACACCGCTGTACACTGACTATTAAATATGTATGTTATACTAGCAGAAAGTATCCCCACCGCTGTACACTGACTATTAAATATGTATGTTATACTAGCAGAAAGTATCCCCACCGCTGTACACTGACTACTAAATATGTATGTTATACCAGCAGAAAGTATCCCCACCGCTGTACACTGACTATTAAATATGTATGTTATACTAGCAGAAAGTATCTACACCGCTGTACACTGACTACTAAATATGTATGTTATACTAGCAGAAAGTATCCCCACCGCTGTACACTGACTATTAAATATGTATGTTATACTAGCAGAAAGTATCCCCACCGCTGTACACTGACTATTAAATATGTATGTTATACCAGCAGAAAGTATCCCCACCGCTGTACACTGACTATTAAATATGTATGTTATACTAGCAGAAAGTATCCCCACCGCTGTACACTGACTACTAAATATGTATGTTATACTAGCAGAAAGTATCTACACCGCTGTACACTGACTATTAAATATGTATGTTATACTAGCAGAAAGTATCCCCACCGCTGTACACTGACTATTAAATATGTATGTTATACCAGCAGAAAGTATCCCCACCGCTGTACACTGACTATTAAATATGTATGTTATACTAGCAGAAAGTATCCCCACCGCTGTACACTGACTATTAAATATGTATGTTATACTAGCAGAAAGTATCCCCACCGCTGTACACTGACTACTAAATATGTATGTTATACTAGCAGAAAGTATCTACACCGCTGTACACTGACTATTAAATATGTATGTTATACTAGCAGAAAGTATCCCCACCGCTGTACACTGACTACTAAATATGTATGTTATACTAGCAGAAAGTATCCCCACCGCTGTACACTGACTATTAAATATGTATGTTATACTAGCAGAAAGTATCCCCACCGCTGTACACTGACTATTAAATATGTATGTTATACTAGCAGAAAATATCTACACCACTGTACACTGACTACTAAATATGTATGTTATACTAGCAGAAAGTATCCCCACCGCTGTACACTGACTACTAAATATGTATGTTATACTAGCAGAAAGTATCTACACCGCTGTACACTGACTATTAAATATGTATGTTATACTAGCAGAAAGTATCTACACCGCTGTACACTGACTACTAAATATGTATGTTATACTAGCAGAAAGTATCCCCACCGCTGTACACTGACTATTAAATATGTATGTTATACTAGCAGAAAGTATCTACACCGCTGTACACTGACTACTAAATATGTATGTTATACTAGCAGAAAGTATCTACACCGCTGTACACTGACTACTAAATATGTATGTTATACTAGCAGAAAGTATCCCCACCGCTGTACACTGACTACTAAATATGTATGTTATACTAGCAGAAAGTATCTACACCGCTGTACACTGACTACTAAATATGTATGTTATACTAGCAGAAAGTATCTACACCGCTGTACACTGACTACTAAATATGTATGTTATACTAGCAGAAAGTATCTACACCGCTGTACACTGACTACTAAATATGTATGTTATACTAGCAGAAAGTATCTACACCGCTGTACACTGACTACTAAATATGTATGTTATACTAGCAGAAAGTATCTACACCGCTGTACACTGACTATTAAATATGTATGTTATACTAGCAGAAAGTATCTACACCGCTGTACACTGACTACTAAATATGTATGTTAAACTAGCAGAAAGTATCTACACCGCTGTACACTGACTACTAAATATGTATGTTATACTAGCAGAAAGTATCTACACCGCTGTACACTGACTACTAAATATGTATGTTATACTAGCAGAAAGTATCTACACCGCTGTACACTGACTATTAAATATGTATGTTATACTAGCAGAAAGTATCTACACCGCTGTACACTGACTACTAAATATGTATGTTATACTAGCAGAAAGTATCTACACCGCTGTACACTGACTATTAAATATGTATGTTATACTAGCAGAAAGTATCTACACCGCTGTACACTGACTACTAAATATGTATGTTATACTAGCAGAAAGTATCTACACCGCTGTACACTGACTACTAAATATGTATGTTATACTAGCAGAAAGTATCTACACCGCTGTACACTGACTACTAAATATGTATGTTATACTAGCAGAAAGTATCCCCACCGCTGTACACTGACTATTAAATATGTATGTTATACTAGCAGAAAGTATCTACACCGCTGTACACTGACTATTAAATATGTATGTTATACTAGCAGAAAGTATCTACACCGCTGTACACTGACTACTAAATATGTATGTTATACTAGCAGAAAGTATCTACACCGCTGTACACTGACTATTAAATATGTATGTTATACTAGCAGAAAGTATCTACACCGCTGTACACTGACTATTAAATATGTATGTTATACTAGCAGAAAGTATCTACACCGCTGTACACTGACTACTAAATATGTATGTTATACTAGCAGAAAGTATCTACACCGCTGTACACTGACTACTAAATATGTATGTTATACTAGCAGAAAGTATCTACACCGCTGTACACTGACTATTAAATATGTATGTTATACTAGCAGAAAGTATCTACACCGCTGTACACTGACTATTAAATATGTATGTTATACTAGCAGAAAGTATCTACACCGCTGTACACTGACTACTAAATATGTATGTTATACTAGCAGAAAATATCTACACTGCTGTACACTGACTACTAAATATATATGTTATACTAGCAGAAAATATCTACACCGCTGTACACTGACTATTAAATATGTATGTTATACCAGCAGAAAGTATCCCCACCGCTGTACACTGACTATTAAATATGTATGTTATACTAGCAGAAAGTATCCCCACCGCTGTACACTGACTACTAAATATGTATGTTATACTAGCAGAAAGTATCTACACCGCTGTACACTGACTATTAAATATGTATGTTATACTAGCAGAAAGTATCCCCACCGCTGTACACTGACTATTAAATATGTATGTTATACCAGCAGAAAGTATCCCCACCGCTGTACACTGACTATTAAATATGTATGTTATACTAGCAGAAAGTATCCCCACCGCTGTACACTGACTATTAAATATGTATGTTATACTAGCAGAAAGTATCCCCACCGCTGTACACTGACTACTAAATATGTATGTTATACTAGCAGAAAGTATCTACACCGCTGTACACTGACTATTAAATATGTATGTTATACTAGCAGAAAGTATCCCCACCGCTGTACACTGACTACTAAATATGTATGTTATACTAGCAGAAAGTATCCCCACCGCTGTACACTGACTATTAAATATGTATGTTATACTAGCAGAAAGTATCCCCACCGCTGTACACTGACTATTAAATATGTATGTTATACTAGCAGAAAATATCTACACCACTGTACACTGACTACTAAATATGTATGTTATACTAGCAGAAAGTATCCCCACCGCTGTACACTGACTACTAAATATGTATGTTATACTAGCAGAAAGTATCTACACCGCTGTACACTGACTATTAAATATGTATGTTATACTAGCAGAAAGTATCTACACCGCTGTACACTGACTACTAAATATGTATGTTATACTAGCAGAAAGTATCCCCACCGCTGTACACTGACTATTAAATATGTATGTTATACTAGCAGAAAGTATCTACACCGCTGTACACTGACTACTAAATATGTATGTTATACTAGCAGAAAGTATCTACACCGCTGTACACTGACTACTAAATATGTATGTTATACTAGCAGAAAGTATCCCCACCGCTGTACACTGACTACTAAATATGTATGTTATACTAGCAGAAAGTATCTACACCGCTGTACACTGACTACTAAATATGTATGTTATACTAGCAGAAAGTATCTACACCGCTGTACACTGACTACTAAATATGTATGTTATACTAGCAGAAAGTATCTACACCGCTGTACACTGACTACTAAATATGTATGTTATACTAGCAGAAAGTATCTACACCGCTGTACACTGACTACTAAATATGTATGTTATACTAGCAGAAAGTATCTACACCGCTGTACACTGACTATTAAATATGTATGTTATACTAGCAGAAAGTATCTACACCGCTGTACACTGACTACTAAATATGTATGTTAAACTAGCAGAAAGTATCTACACCGCTGTACACTGACTACTAAATATGTATGTTATACTAGCAGAAAGTATCTACACCGCTGTACACTGACTACTAAATATGTATGTTATACTAGCAGAAAGTATCTACACCGCTGTACACTGACTATTAAATATGTATGTTATACTAGCAGAAAGTATCTACACCGCTGTACACTGACTACTAAATATGTATGTTATACTAGCAGAAAGTATCTACACCGCTGTACACTGACTATTAAATATGTATGTTATACTAGCAGAAAGTATCTACACCGCTGTACACTGACTACTAAATATGTATGTTATACTAGCAGAAAGTATCTACACCGCTGTACACTGACTACTAAATATGTATGTTATACTAGCAGAAAGTATCTACACCGCTGTACACTGACTACTAAATATGTATGTTATACTAGCAGAAAGTATCCCCACCGCTGTACACTGACTATTAAATATGTATGTTATACTAGCAGAAAGTATCTACACCGCTGTACACTGACTATTAAATATGTATGTTATACTAGCAGAAAGTATCTACACCGCTGTACACTGACTACTAAATATGTATGTTATACTAGCAGAAAGTATCTACACCGCTGTACACTGACTATTAAATATGTATGTTATACTAGCAGAAAGTATCTACACCGCTGTACACTGACTATTAAATATGTATGTTATACTAGCAGAAAGTATCTACACCGCTGTACACTGACTACTAAATATGTATGTTATACTAGCAGAAAATATCTACACTGCTGTACACTGACTACTAAATATATATGTTATACTAGCAGAAAATATCTACACCGCTGTACACTGACTACTAAATATGTATGTTATACTAGCAGAAAGTATCCCCACCGCTGTACACTGACTATTAAATATGTATGTTATACTAGCAGAAAATATCTACACCGCTGTACACTGACTACTAAATATGTATGTTATACTAGCAGAAAGTATCTACACCGCTGTACACTGACTACTAAATATGTATGTTATACTAGCAGAAAGTATCTACACCGCTGTACACTGACTACTAAATATGTATGTTATACTAGCAGAAAATATCTACACTGCTGTACACTGACTACTAAATATATATGTTATACTAGCAGAAAATATCTACACCGCTGTACACTGACTACTAAATATGTATGTTATACTAGCAGAAAGTATCCCCAACGCTGTACACTGACTATTAAATATGTATGTTATACTAGCAGAAAATATCTACACCGCTGTACACTGACTACTAAATATGTATGTTATACTAGCAGAAAGTATCTACACCGCTGTACACTGACTACTAAATATGTATGTTATACTAGCAGAAAGTATCTACACCGCTGTACACTGACTACTAAATATGTATGTTATACTAGCAGAAAGTATCTACACCGCTGTACACTGACTATTAAATATGTATGTTATACTAGCAGAAAGTATCTACACTGCTGCGCTTACTGTCTAGTCCATACGAGTACAGATGACAGAAACACGGAATATGCCATGGAGGACATGACGCAAAATACTGTTTGAAATAAAATGCAGTACATATCCCAGAAATGCAGTGTAAGGAGACTGCGAGGCTGGTTGTCGCTCACGTTCCCTCCTACACTGCCGTCCCCGTCTCGTGGCCTAATCTAATAGGTACACCATATCCGACATAGAAGATTATTCCGCGACCAAATCGATTTCAATTACTGTACAGAGTAAAGCCTTGGTACACTGAATGAAATTAGTTTCCACGGGTGTTTATTCTTTATTTTAGTTCTTTGACAAACACAAATTTAGACGACTCAGTGACAGCACAACACTTAATAACTCGTAGCGCACGCTTTACTCCAAGAGACGGGGGAAATATGCTTGCGGTGCGGGGGGCGAGTTTTTCCGACGAGCATCTTTGTATCAAAGCAAGCTGGGTTTTCATGTACACCAATGTCGTCGGAAATCAAAGAAAGACAAATAGCCAGCGAGTTTTTAATGTTGAGAATTAAGTCGGTGTTATCTAGATCATAGGAGTAGGGTAACATGGATTTGAGGAGGCCTTTTCTGACCCTGGAGCTACTCCGAACAGTCCACTTTGAAGAATATCGCCAGGACAATCAAGGACGGAGTCCTGACTACAGGACTATTCCCAATTACAATTCCAGAGATATGTAAATAAGAAACTCGGACAATTCCAATGTTACATAATTGTGCCTATCTTTTTCGTTTTTTCTTTTAGATTTACAGTTCATGATTGTCAAAATCGCTGCAGCAGTCAAACATATGCGTACAATTTGATTTGTTTATGGACGCGCAATGATTTTATACATAAGGCCAATTTTTTTATGGATGTCAACTTCTATACTATGAGAAACACAACGTTTCGTAGTGTATGCTTACTCCTTCATCAGGTGAATGAATGCTATGAGCCAGAGAGCATATATGTGTACATGTAAGAACAACAAAAGTAATAAGATAACAAAAGGTGGAAACTTAACAAAGGAAGCCAACAGATGATTGGCGCTGATAGGTGATTAGCAATAGACAATGGAAGCCAACTCTTTACTGTAATTCGCGCTGATGGTATGGACAACTGGAAGCCAGGACTAAATAATCACTGATTGGTAATAGGCAACGGACAATGGGCAAACGGGGGGGGACCTACTTTCAAAAACATTCATTTTATACATGTACGAACAAGGATTTGTTCAGATGGAATAATCTCACAGACACAGAGAAAATACTTACCTCCAAGAATTTTCTTCTAAGCTTAACGTTTCAATATACGTGATCCTTTTAAGAGATGAAAGAAGGCCTCACATATACATGGGCCTGTTCAATGATGAACGATGGTCTTACATATACATGGGTCTCTTCAGAGATGAACGGTGGTCTCACACATGCATGGGCCTGATCAGAGATGAACGATGGTCTCTAATATGCATAGGCCTGTTTAATAATGAAAAAAGGTCTCACATATACATGGGTCTGTTCAGAGATGACGAAGGTCTCACACATACATGGGCCTCTTCAGAGATGAACGAAGGTGTCAAATATACATGGGTCTGTTCAGAGATGAACGGTCTCTAACATACATGGGTCTGTTCAATGATGAACGATGGGCTCACATATACATGGGTCTGTTCAATGATGAACGATGGGCTCACATATACATGGGCCTGTTCAATGATGAACGAAGGTCTCACATATGCATTGGCCTGTTCAATGATGAACGATGGACTCGCATAACTGACTGTTCACGGATACTGACTGTCTACATTTCGACACATTAAATAAGAATTGACGTTTAATTTGTTGACGTTCATCAGCTGATGAAGACAGCGAAGCGCTTCATGGTAAATTTAAAGCGAACTATATTAACGCGTCGAGTTGGATTTGTTGTGAAGTCATCCGTCCCCAAAATTCCATTGGGAGTTACGTCCCATGGTCTTGCAAAAATAATAAAATGGCGGCTTCTCAATGTCATTCACTTGAAATAGAATTTAAAATTGCACCCAGTAAAATTGGAATTGGAAAGAAATTCAGGTCTGGTTGATGCTGAAAATGGATTAATATAAACGTTCTGTACAATGTGGGTGTGGGACTTTGTGTTCCTGGGTGTGTGTGTTTGAGTCATACCTAGGCTAGATGAGCTGCTGATGGCGGGTATTACCGCTTGAATCGACTTAGTGATTTCTTTTGGTAAGTAGAGCATTATCGGTGATAACAACTATATTGTATAAAATCGAAATTCGTTATTTACTTGAAAACTTACATTATGGTAGAATTGGATGTGCACAGTCCAAAATATATTGTCGTATGATAATACCTTCCCTATATTCGACGTTATTTTTAGACACAGAGGAATTCCCCAGCAGTGGTTTTGTATCTCTCCGCGCGATTGATAACGTAACATTTCACGCGACATCCTGACGTTCATCGGGAAATGAACGACAGTAAGCATGGCAGTGTACATCTTGCGAGGTGTCACCCGCTACCGCCATAACTGTCATAACTGAATCTGTTCAGAGATTGTAACTGCCTATATTTGGATACATTTCGATACATTCACCAGTGATAATCATGAATCTGGGACGATTGGATACTACTCAACGAACTCTAAACATCGAACACCAGAGACCATACTATCAAATAACATCAGTTGCGGAAGCCATTGATCTGCGTTAACAGAGGAGCGTCTGTGTACCACGGTTTTGTGCACTTTCTGTTCTTATTAATTCGAATGATAGCAAATGGGCCAGAAGAAGGCTGGTGGTTTCTGAGCGTGTGACATATGGAGGGGACGCGCACCGTGTTGTTGTACATGAATTAGACACAGCAAATATGTCAGCCGTATGTACAGAGGATCCGGTAACCAGGAAACAGTGTTGAAGCAGGGAGGGTTTATTGTTTACGAGACAGAATGATAGAACATGCAGCACCTCCGATCAGACAGGGACTTGATAGTGGCAGTGAAATATGGAAGCGATGAAAGCCATGGTCAATAATATTGACTTTGTTCACAGGATAAATGATGTGGGCTGTATGTACAATGATACACCTATATATAAGTGATTGTGATAAACAGCGTAACAGCATCACCTACCTGGACCGTGGGTAGATATACCAGGGTGTGTGTGTGTGTGTGTGTGTGTGTGTGTGTGTGTGTGTGTGTGTGTTTGTGTGATGGAGACTGGACCAGACGCCAGGGTGAACGGCGTGTACCAGCTTTTACAAGCTCAATGATGGTACCACGCTCTATTGCATACTAGTTTAGTGATGGACCCACATAGTGTTGCATACTAATTTAGTGATGGACCCACATTATGTTGCATACCAATTTACTGATAGACCCACATTATGTTGTATTCAAGTTTAGTGATAGATCCAAGCTGTGTTTTAGCAATAGTTTAGTTTAGTTTATCATTAGAAAAATAAAATCATATCCACAGGCGAGTAATCATGTATAGAGTGAGTGAGTGAGTATAGTTTTACGTCGCTTTTAGCAACATTCCAGCAACATCGCGGCGGGAGACACCAGAAATGGGCTTAACACATTGTACCCATGCCGGTCTTCGGCGTGACGTTTCGAAAGCTTTCACCACCAACCTACCTGACCGCCCCAAGTATTTATGGAGATTTGCAATAATACATAGATATGGACACATACCTGTATGTGAATACATAGCCAGTTTTAATTCACTTGTGAACACTTGTGGTCTCAGCACAATATTCTACAAATTGTTCACTAACTCATTTAAAGCTTTTTTTAAACTGTCCCCAAACCATCGCGTGTCCACACAAGACGGATCCCCATTGTGCCCTATAACAATTAATCAGGCGTGTCATAAAGTGGCGTTGAATGTTTCCATATTGCTAGTCTATCAGATTATGAAGGAGAAGCAATCATCTTGGCTCGGCACATGTTCGCCCGCTAGAGGAAGGTGGGGGACCCGTGCTTATTGCTGGCCCCATAAACCGCGTGATTAATCTTTTATTGGATATGAGAATTATCCACTTTGGATTAGATGACCATTGCAGCCTGAAGCGAAACTACAGAATGGTGTGTTAATACATCCTGTAAAACGTGCGTGTGATCGTACCGAAGTGCCGATCGCACGGAGCTCGCTTGCCCGTCTCTCCCTGTCCCGACCCCCTGACTCAGCTCCAGTGGGGGGCTGCGATTCCACTCTTGGGAAAATCGCTGGAATTGGCTGGAATCGAACACTGTTGTTCACTAACTGGACGTTACTAGATTCCGCCAGTGCCGGTCACTACTTGACCGCGATCACCGGACACAGCGGGCTGGACTTCCGGCTGGTCATTTTATTATAGGATCAAAGAGAGGAGTTAAGCCATCTACCTGGGTCGTCACCCGAATGTAGCTGGGGATTGTTCTCCGCAGAGATATTTGGTATGTGCTTATAACGGGATGTTGTATTGGAGGAGATGTAGTTGGTGTTGTTGCTGTTGATGACGTATGTCCTCCTATGTTTGACAACTGGAAACACGCACAGGTGGCAGCTATGGACAGCGTCATGGACGTCTCCTTTCTCCACTACGACGGGTGAGTTAAATACTATCCACAAGACTGTATGCCAAGTGGGATGACTTCAAAGTTCAAATAGTCAGGTTTTCGTTTATGTCAAGCAATATTTCAGCAGTTGCAGCTGCAGCTTTAGGTGCATTTTACAGCTTTTGGGGTACTTTCGAGTATGCTCCGTCTTTGAAGATTTCATAAAGCATCATACGATTCTTGCTCAATTCCTCTTGGATCAGGTTACACAATTCGAAGCTTTGGTAAAACTTTCAAAATATTTTGTAGTAAACATGTTGAGAATGTTTCCAAATTTGATGCATCAGTGACAAAAATGACGTGTGCCCTTTTTTCACTTAGTTAACAATTGACTTGCCTATGCATGTGTTTGTGACGAGTTTAACCGGATAATCTCACCTTTTCGCCAACATCTGGTATCGTCACCATTTGCTAGTGATCTATAAACACATGCACATGAGTTACTCGGAATCGGAAAATAGACTCTGTTTTAGCAGATTCTTATGATTATGGAAATGGTTTTGTCGCTTGTATTTACGAACGCTATGGGGGCGGTCGGGTAGCCTAGTGGTTAAAGCGTTCGCTCGTCACCCGAAGACCCGGGTTCGATTCCCGACATGGGTACAATGTGTGAAGCCCATTTCTGGTGTCCCCCGCCGTGATATTGTTAGAATATTGCTAAAAGCGGCGTAAAACCAAACTAACTCACTTACTCACGAATGATTAACTGCTGTGTTTTAGAAGAGGGACACTCAGCTTTAACTCTACGTACATTGTAGGGCTGTGAGTCGTTGTAGCATTCTACGAATGGTCAACCAAGCTGCGAAACCACGGCATTACTCCTAGTCAAAGAGTGCCTAAAATCTAAGTAACACCTATTTTATTTCAACTTCTTATCAACCTAACACATTGATTCTGATGACTAAACACCAGAACAGACCATATCGCTGCATAGAAAAACATGGCATTTGTTTTTCAGTAAATTATCATATGTTTATCTCATGGATTGACCTGACAAAAGATGATATCTTCAAGTGTGGCGCATTAGGCGTTTTCTCGCTGATCTTCCCGATCTTTGTCAGTGCGGCAGGCAAAAAGTATTGTTTTTCTCAAGTGATAAACAACATGATAAATCTTGTTATAGCATGTTATAATTCACTCAAGTCAGATATCAAGGTATTGTTTTCATATATATATATACAGTACTCCATCGCTAAATACATAAGTCCATATGTTCCGTCTATAGCTCATTTCTAAAGTGTTATCACAGTCGAGGCGGAGGTTATATAAACCATCCCTTGATTAATGGTGAACATCCCGGGCGTGTGGCTATCATCACGTAATGCTTCCAGAGAAAAACCCACTGGCAACAGGTAGACTCAGATATACACGTTAACCGACCCCCTCCTGCGGTGAATGCCAGTGTCCTCATCACACCTTGGCCAGTCCTTCCAGGGTCGTAGGGGCTGACCATTTGATTTTCGGGGGGTGGGGGAGGCTAGGATTTTGAGTTGAGATTAGATATATTTTCAGCTCTACAGAACCAGACATTTTTTATATATATATTTATGATCCTGAATTTGTTTTCAAGAAAAAACCCTTGCGACAATGTAATTCTTGTAGGAGGCAATTTCTTTTATTCCAACAGTCTGAAGGATAATTATTTTGTATTCGAATTTGTTAAAGAATTATCGGGGACACTGTATTTTTATCGATAAAATTCCAGCTTTAAGAGTGAGTAAGTGAGAATGGTTTTACGCCGCTTTTAGCAATATTCGAGCAATGTCACGGCGGGGGACACCAGAAATGTGCTTCACACATTGTACCCATGTCGGGAATCGAACCCGGGTCTTCGGCGTGACGAGCGAATGCTTTAACCACTAGGCTACCCCACCGCCCCTCCAGCTTTAAGGTGGGCTGCAGGGTTCTCCGTTGTTCAGGTTCGTTTGCCCACATGGGTACGATTTGCGAAGGCTATTGGAACTATGATAAACGAGTGATCCGTTCTTAAGTACTTTCTCGTGGAGACAGTTTTTTGTTGTAAAGTATCAGAAATTACAACTTAGTTTTTCTAAAAGGAAGTTAAATGCTGTTAATCATCGAAATAAATCGTATGTAAGTCAGGTAGGTGTTTTAAAATGCTTTTCTGATTACATTTGTCTCAAAATTTAGAACATTCTGGAATGTTTTATTGCTTGAAGGTTCGGAAGCCGTTTCTATATTGTTCGTTACCCTGTCCAGCTTCAAAGAGGATTTCAAAGATGGGGTTTTATTACAAGTGCTTCAACTATCACATCTTCAACCTGGTACTTCGAAACAAGTGTTATGTAAGGGAGAAACCGCATAGTTGGACTGCTCTGTGTTCTCGATCACTTACAGAGGTAATGACTATAACATGCTTAGATTTGTTTCAGTTTTGAATCAGAGACTCAATATAAAAATGCTAATGTGGTTTTAACATCGTTATTACAAGAGGGATATGTTTGTAGTGTATGTCATATGGCCAATGTTGGGAATATGTTTTAAGATACAAATGAGCGCACTGTAGTTGAGTCGGTCGGAAGCAGATTTATATTTCACTTTTTGTAGATGAAAAAGAATTCTAATGGGAAATTCTGCTATTAAAACATATACTGCTTTCATGATAACATTTGTCTTTTACAAAAAAAGCAAAATCTTCATAAATTTCAAGGCGGACTGAAGCGTTGACGTGAAGAAATAGAAATATGACAGACTCTTCAGTAATTGACAAGCAGGCTGTGATTACATATAGTTGTAGTGACGTTGTTGCTTATCAAGGTTACATGTTGTAGTATCGGCGACTTATACATGGGGAACATATCATTTAGAACAACTCACAGATGACCAACAGTTGGCTGTAGTTTGATGTTGTTCTTGCTCAGACAGATATTTCCGCAGTTAATAATTTAAATACCCTACTATTGAATGGTTCCAATGGTAAAGTAAATAGAAGAATGAATGATAACAACTTCTCTTATATACCGTAATAGGTTTTCATACAAATGTTTTGTCTACTTTGTCATCCGTCGACTTCTACGAAATGCCTATCAAGAGTTTAAGTTCAGGTTCCAGTGCTGTGCACGGAAACTGTGAAGTTGTGAACGTGTGTATAGCCTAATACATTGGAATACATAAGATTAGAAATAGTTGAACAATAAATCCCGAAAACATTTCAGTAATATTCACCCATGACCTTGGTTTATTCGTTATGAATAAGGGCGGTCGGGTAGCCTAGTGGTTAAAGCGTTCGCTCGTCACGCCGAAGACCCGGGTTCGATTCCCGACATGGGTACAATATGTGAAGCCCATTTCTGGTGTCCCCCGCCGTGATATTGCTGGAATATTGCTAAAAGCGGCGTAAAACCATACTCACTCACTCACTCGTTATGAATAAAAGAAGAATTGAAAGGTGAGCTGCGTACCCTTACATCAGGCACCGTTTGGACAAAGATTCTATGTGTCCGGCAACAGAGACAACTAACTGTTCATGCCATCATGGCATGGACATCGAGGACGACGATAACGCTTTGATAATATTTGTCTTTCTTTGATTCTCCCATACCCATACGGCTAAGCAGAGCCCATCCATGTGGTTACACGTTATTTCGGCGTTTATTGCAAGTCGTCGTTCGGCTGACGTTTGATGTATTTTATGGTTTTCTTTATCACCAAGAGATCGAAGTATCACAAAACAACAGACAGGCTTCATAACCCGTTATTGTCCCGAGCCTCCCCACACCGGAAGTTCACAAGGCCCTCGGCATGAAGCTTCCTGTTTGCGTTAAAATAGAATTTCCTCATACCAAGCATATGAATGTGGAAGTTGAAAACGAGGCTGACTGGTCACATGAACCAGCCGGTGCTTGCGCTCTTATAATATGGAGGGTGTTGAGTGACAAGACATGGCCCAGTCATACCTGTAAACCAGTGTGATGGAGGGAGGCGACTTGGAAATAAATATTTACTTGTTCACGCTGTACGCGCCATCTTGTGTAATTAGGTCACGTGGTGTTGGCAGCGTTGTGAGGGTCGGTAGCTGTCATATTTGGTAGGGGTGTAGTTATACGCCTTCCCCAAAAGACCATCACGCGCGGAAATGCATACCATGAGGGAGATAAGAATGTGATTAACATTCTTTAAATGTGACACAATTGTATAAATTACTAACCATGTCATATTCTGGAAGGAAAGGAGAATGGGGTGGAGTGCTCTCTCTCTCTCTCTCTCTCTCTCTCTCTCTCTCTCTCTCTTCCTTTCTCTGTCTGCCTGTCTCTCTCTCTCCCTCTTTGTCACTCGCCACCTTTCTGTCTCTTTTTCTCTGTCTGTCTCTTTTTCACTCCGTCTCTTTCTGTCTCTCTGTCTCACGCTCTCTCTTTCCCTCTTTCTCTGTCTCACGCTCTCTCTTTCCCTCTTTCTCTGTCACTCTCTCGCTTTCTGTCTCTCTCCCTGTCTCTCTGTCTCTCTCTCTCTCTATCTTTCACTCTATCTGTGTCTCCCTCTTTCACTCTCTGCCTGTCTGTCTCTCACTCTCCCTTTAACTCTCTCTTTCTCTGTCTCTCTCTCTCTCTCTTTCTCTGTCTCTGTCTCTGTCTGTTTGTCTCTCTCCCCCCCCCCCCCCCCCCTCTCTGATGTTTGTTTTATATATCAAATGGTAAATGTTGAACTGGTTGTTTTACCAGTATGTAAAACTGTTATATTATGGCACAAAAAATAGTGATTAACATGTTTTCCTTTTGGAATGTGACTAATTGTTCCCTATCTAATACCCATGAAGTAGTATTGAAATACTATTAATCTGCCTCTACTTGCGTGGGTGGGTACAAGTAGCGCTTCTGACAAGATACTCATGGCGACCCCAGTTCAACAGCATCTAATGATCCCTGGGAATTGCTTGGAAACCTGCGCCAGGTGTGTCGACTTGCTTCGCTGAAGAACGTGCTTCAACTGCTCAGGTACAAGAAGTCACGTGACTTATACCGGTAGTCAGTAAACAGCGCCATCTGTTGACGAGATTTGTTTCATCCTGAGGTGAGCTTGAGCCAGGTACTCTGTGTTCTCGACCCTCTCGCCACAAGCGGCTGCTGATTAGCTGACGTCAAGTGGTAGAACTGGGGGCCAGATGTTGCCTTGCTGAGTGTGTCACTGTCACGTGAAGACGTGAAGCATTCTTGTCATTAAAATTTTCTTGACGCAAATAACGTTTCCTGCCCAATGATATATATATCTTTGGGCAGGCAACGTTATTTGCGTCTTGACAATTTTAATGACAAGAATATATATATATATATATATATATATATATATATATATATATATATATATATATATATATAAGAGGATATATTATAAAAGAGGAAACTATACGTACAACATAGACTATATACTCACCGCCAAAAGACGCGCGAACCATAGAAACATATAGAGAAGTATGTACGTTAAGAAGAGACGTTTCACATGTTTGTTTGTTTGTTGTTTAACGCCACACTCAGCAATATTACAGCTATATGACGTCGGTCTGTAAATAATCGAGTCTGGACCAGTCAATCCAGTGAGAGACATCATGAGCATCGATCCACGCAATTGGGATACGATGACATGCATTAACCAAGTTAGTGAGCCTGACCACCAGATCCCGTAATTCGCCTATTATGACAAGCATGGTCGCTTTTTATGGCAAGCATTGGTTGCTGAAGACCTATTTTACCCCGGATCTTCACGGGTCACCAATGTGTACCAAAACTAACAATCAGTCAAGTGTTATCCTGGAGTGTCATTATTCATATCATGATATGCTGCACGTGATTTCCAAACTTTACACATTTAATCCTGCATGAGAGTGAGTGAGTGAGTTTGGTTTTACGCCGCTTTTAGCAATATTCCAGCAATATCACGGCGGGGGACACCAGAAATGTGCTTCACACATTGTACCCATGTCGGGAATCGAACCCGGGTCTTCGGCGTGACGAGCGAACGCTTTAACCACTAGGCTACCCGACCGCCCCCCTGCAAGAGAGAAATGGTACATCTCGAGTCATGGATCTTTGACGTCACATGTGATGCGTTCATTAGCGTCGATTCACACAACATACCGGTATGTTCGGGTTCCATTCCCGACATGGGTACAATGTGTGAAGCCCATTTCTGAAGCGGCGAAAAACCATACTCACTTGCACATATGTATATTTTCCGTTTTGGCAAGATGTTCATTTACATGTTTCATGAATATTCTGTCCCTCGACGTGGAATGTATTTTTAGGATGCAGTCAGAAACAGTAAATGTTATGACGGTGGCCTTTGATCTTCGAATTTGATTGATAGCACGAGGAAGGGTTTATGCCGAGATACTCCGACATTGTACCCAGCAGTTGTACCCAACGGGTGAACACTACTCTTGCTACAATACCTGGAGGGGCGGTCGGGTAGTCTAGTGGTTAAAGAGTTCGCTCGTCACGCCGAAGACCTAGGTTCGATTCCCAACATGGGTACAATGTGTGAAGCCCATTTCTGGTGTCCCCCGCCGTGATATTGCTGGAATATTGCTAAAAGCGGCGTAAAACCATACTCACTCACTTTCAATACCTCGATGCTGGGGATGGCCTGGAATCCCACGGCATGGTATAAATAATTAAAAAATATAAATCACGCTTGGTTAGAAACAGAAAGCAGTACGTCACATTTGTGTTTCATGAACGCTGGTTTTGTAACGCTTAATCATTTGAATGATGTCACCGTTTTCAACACCTTTTCTTAGCATTACAACCGAGAGAAATAACTTCGATGTCAAATGAATGTTAAGTCAGGGGAAATGTCCGTGTATATATATGGGTACATGGAAACCTACTTCACTCCAACGTCGACCTTCCACTCGGACATGTGGCCACCACTGAGGCGGGTGATACTGGAGCAATCAGAGTCTTCATCAGGATGTGACATACCCCCGGGAACCTGTCTCTGACCCTTATTATCTCGGGGCCCAGGGGAGGGTGAAGACTTTCTCCTGTTATCCAGTGGAATTAGACGTGACACACGTGGCTGGGTGCGGGAACTATTCGACCTATGTGAGATATCGGGATATGTAGCCTGCTGCTCATTCCACCTGTCCACACGTCCTACAACCCCTCCCCCCTCCCCCTTCTTCCGTTTCCTCCCCTAGGGGAGCTAAGCATCACTTTTATATGGGCGTGTATATGTGAGTTTATTACATAGACAAGTGCAGGGCTAGGTTCGGTTAGATAACGTTCGCGAGCAAAGATTTCTAAATGGGTTGATGGAGATATATCGGGCGGTTATACCCTAGTGGTTAAAGTGTCAGTTCGTCTCGACAAAATCTACGTTCGTTTCTCTAATTAGTACATATGTTGGATGAAGCCCTTCCTTGAAGTTTTTTTGTCGTGGAATGCTGGAATATTGCTAAAATCGGCTTATAACCATACACACCCATCCATGGCGATATCGCAGTCTTTGATGAGGAATGATTTAATATGGGGTTATGAGGACATCGTAGTACTACTTATTAGCGTTCGGATCATCCCTGAATCAATAAGACTTGGTGTCTATAAGGAGATACTATTTCCCTTCTTACTTGTCCCCGCCGCGATATTTCTGGAATATTGCTATAAGCGGCGTAAAACCATACTCAGCTTTACTTGTCACTGCAATAGGAATCAAACATTAATCACAATCCACCAGTTCGCCGTCTTGCTTGTTGGAAACGTGACAAGACGGACGGCTACTCTACCGAAGAACGCATTGTACCGAGACGACTCCAATGACATGGCCTAATCGACGGGACTGTTTGGACAGCTGACATCAGGCAAAATTATGTAATGAAGTATAATCGACGCAAAAAAAATGATAACTGATCACATCCCCGCCCATCTCCCCCTCCGCATCTTCTCCTCCCCTCTCTCACTCCCGGCTTGCATCGACCTCATACTGCCAGCTCGTACAAGCACAGTATTTACACAGCCGACAGACCAAGAATTCTTTACTGATTTGTCTCCCTTCCTTCATCAGCAGAACACGATTAATATTGCGTTCTCCACAGGTACCCGTTGTGTGTTGAAGCTGTTATCTACACTGTTAGTAGTTATGTTAGTGGTTATGTCAGTAGGTGGGGAAGGGGTGGAATCGTGGGATGATATTTAATCCTTAAACTTCAACTTCAGAGACTATCCGAAGCGTACATGTTCGTTATAGAGATGGACTAGGAACATCGCAGAATGGATGTGAAAATCAAGTAATCTTGTACCCATACATTAGCTGTTCCACCTCGTAGCTTTGTCGTGGTTATAGTCAATGCCTGTCACAATCTATGAGACATCATGTGAATTTTGACCAGAGAATACTGGCCCAGTCGTCTAAGGCGCCGCGATTCACTGTGCAGAGTTGCGTCCCCTGGGCACGCCAGAAACCTATGATTGTGGGTTCGAATCCCGGTTCGCTCCGATTATGTTTCTAGGTTTGTCAGCACCATACCCGTGCTTGTGGGTTTCACCGAAGTGGTAAACGTCTGAGGCCTGCATCACTTCGGGCTTTCCTCCTACATTAAGCTGACACGCCGCGATATAACTGGAATACTGTTAAAAGCGGCGTTAAACCCAACTCACTCACTCACTCAAGAGAATACCAGTACCTCTGCACGTCCAAAAGGACCATAATGCATTGGGGCTGGTCACGTGACCCCATTTTGAAACAGTACCATGTGTTATGAATAAATGGAAAGATCTTAGAAATGTGCCTTTGACAGTATCGCTAAAATATATCAAAACCCCAAAATAATTACATCATTGCCATTTGCAAAAAAATCAAAATGTTGGTGATAATTAACTGTGTTCGTCAGAAACCCCTATAGATCAAGACAAAGACCGACAAGCTCTGACCGTATGGTACCTGCGGGAAGTGCGGTCGCTGGGAAGAAATCTCAATCCAAACACAGAAATGAGGACCGAAGCGTGCGGAGAGCGTTTCCCCAAGTTCCAATATCAATTTTGAGATCTTTAGGGTATTACCTCTGTGACTGATTACTAGGAACTAGTAATTTGACCTTTTTCAAGGGAGTCATCTGGGTACTTCCGATGACACCCTTATTCCCAAACTATTTGTTGTACAGAGACTTACTGTATCTACATACCTGTACAGAGACTTACTGTATCTACATACCTGTACAGAGACTTACTGTATCTACATACCTGTACAGAGTTACCCGTCCCAGCCCTAGTTGTGACAGGGGGCACGGGTGGCCCAGTCGTCTAAGGCGCCGCGATTTGCGGTTCGAATCCCGGTTCGCCCCAATTATGTTTCTAGGTTTGTCAGCACCATACCCGTGCTCGTGGGTTTCACCGAAGTGGTAAACGTCTGAGACCTGCATCACTTCGGGCTTTCCTCCCACATTAAGCTGACACGCCGTGATATAACTGGAATACTGTTAAAAGCGGCGTTAAACCCAACTCACTCACTCACCTAGTTGTGACACCCGGCTGTCCTCAGGATGTGAGTGTCTTTATAGGTATGCTCAGAAGTGGGACGTCATCTGACAAGGGGGCAGATGAAGGGGAAAGGTGTTGCCTGAGACGTTTTTTTTGTACAAGAAAGAAGTGAGTGAGTCAAAGTGATTGATTGAGTGAGTGAGTGAGAATTCCAGATTCGCCCTGATTATGTTTCAAGGTTTGTCAGCACCCAACATATGCTCGTGGTATATGCCAGACACCTTTATCACTTGGGGCTTTCTCCCCACACCTAGCCAGGTACTGTTCAAAGCAACGTTAAGACCAAATCAGTCACTCACATATGCCATCTTATATCATAGTTAAACAACTATTAACAAAGCAATCAGCACTATTACACATGATTCATCGCATCATACATTTTACAATTATTCCACTTATGAAGTGTGTGTATTTTATCAGCTACATTTTTAGATTTCTTAAGGTAATAGTTTGTAGAGCGCAGGCGTATTCCAGAAAGTTGTTATTCATAACAAGCAATAATATGTTATCTAACCTTAAGCTAAAGTCGACCGCCTCCGTGGTTTAGTGGTAGAGTGTCCGCCCTGAGAGCGGAAGGCCCGGAGTTCGATCCCTTGCCACGTCAAAAGACGTTAAAAGATGGTACTTGTTGTTACCCTGTCTGGCGCTCGACACTCAGGGCTCTAAGACTGGTCGGCTCGGAGTATACTGTGTCCGAGTGGGGTATCCATGTTAAACTGTGGCATATGGTATCTCAGTGGGCTTGCACTATAAATATAAGTGCAATAATCTTTTCACCTCACCTTCAGCTATAGTCCTTTTAGCCATGAAGCAAAAACTGAGTCCTTGTACCCGATTGTAGCATCCATGGCTTCCAATATCACCTATATACAGTTGTGCGTGTATCACAGCTTGTGGCATCGGGTCTTCAGTTGGTGGTCAGAACCCATGGACATCTGAACCTTACAATGAGGTGATCTAGGATCTGGAAATAAGATAATTGCCGAATGGGTTATTGACTAAACTGGACCACGCGTGGTCAGACTGTAATTGTGTGCTCTCACAATCTGTGTAAACTTACTTGAATAATAAGCCTTATGTGTGCAGGTGAGCTTCAGAGCCTGTCTCTTGCAGTCGCTGACGGAGTTGTCATATAATTCAGTGAGTGAGTGAGTGAGTGAGTGGGTGGGAAGTTACAACATCAGAGCGGGAGATACCAGAAAATGACTTAACGCACGAACCTTTTAAGGAATCGATCCAGGTTCAAGTGACGATCTAACCGTGTAACGGTGAGGCTACCCGTTCGCCCCTGTAAAATGGACGATATGCTGCTTGTGACCTATCTTATCGTATTTGATCATCTCTTAATGTCCTTCCTTTTCCAAGCAAATTAAGAAATGTTAAAAACTATCCACAACAGGCTGTGACAAATGAAAATAGGACGGCACGTTTCACATTCATCATTCTATATTAGGGTCATATCGCCCTGTCGGTATCGCCAGTTCGACAAGTACCAGTGAAGAGCGGTACACTTCCAGCAACCAATCAGACCATCAATAACTTTAATCAATCAGCGCAATTACGAAAACAAGGCTGCACTCCATTTTATTAATAGGACATCTGTTTTTAGAAGTAGACGTTTGCCTCTTACAACTTACAACTAAATGCTAATATTTCCGATAATCTTATCATGTAAGGAAAAGTGCGGATTATGCCATGGTAGTTGAAGAACACCCATGTTGCTTGTGAGGTTCCAGTAGTCTCCGGTGTGTAATGACACGGGGTTTGCGGAGACAGTGTGGGAGAAGTTGTATCACCGACTTTATGTCTGTATATTCCTGCCCCGCCGCTGTGCCTAAACCTGCTTTCTCCCCCTTGTTATATTAACATTTTCCATGTTTTAAGAGGAGATTCGTTTGCAGCAACATGGCCGATGAAACCACATCGATCCCAGTCTCTTATCGCTGCAGCAATTCATTTTCATGATAGTGTTTCCTGAAATCTTTCTGGACAAATAGGCCGGGTTATTTTGGCTTTTCGGAGTAATTGAACTTCTCAATAAATGGCCATGCTGTATTTCCTTACGAATTGAAAGACCTGAAGCATCTGAAAATAGCCTTAAGCCGTTTTTTATCTTTCACGAACTGTCATACTTTCCTGTATGAATAAATGACGAGCAGCCGCGCAAGAAAGCTGTATTTAATACGTGTAGTTTCTGGGGGATCTGACTGAGGAAGGGAAGGGGGGGGGGGGGGGGGGGGGGGTAGGGTAGAAAAAGGGGTTCGGGAGGAGAAGGGGATTTGAAAGCGCAGTTCAAGAATGAAGCCCATTGAGAGTAAAATGAGCAGGGCTGGTGTTGTTGTATATGCAAGCGTGTAGCAGGGCGGTAGATGTAGAGGGTTCGGCGAGAGCAGAGGTTACCATACAGGTCGATAGTACATTTACAGTGATCTAACTCATCATGTTTTCCGTGACTGGCGTGGAGGGCCCGATGCTGTGCAGGCTGTTCGGCTGATTTGTGTTTATAAGATCCGTGTGATTTCTGTTTCAATGTTGAGTCGTTACCGACGATGGGGGAATTCTAACGAGACTGTTGGCAAAACAATTACACAAAGTGAGCACCTGCTAGCTGCTTATTTATTTTCTCTAAACACTGAATAAACAACACATTGCTTGTTCCGTGCGGGGGTGTTGCGTTGTAGAATGTTCGAGACGCGCGTTGCTTGTCTCAGTGTATCTCGTCAGGGAAAATAACGAACAAAATATCGCTGATGATGTAATATATATAAAAATGATCTCTATGTAATATCTATATAATGATACATTAAATACGTGCCATTAACAGAGTGGGTCTGTAGAAAAATATTTTTAATTTATTTTTTTATTTTTATTTTTTATTTGTATAGGTATACTGACATATAGTCTCCGAGCAGGTAGGCAGGCACACCCCTCTGTATTCTGGATCTGAATACCCCCCAAACCCCACATCCCCATCCCCCCTTAGCGTGTCATCGTACCTCGACGGTGTGGATCGTTGAATCACTGGATTGTCTGGTCCAGATTCGATTATTTACAGTCCGCAGTCATACAGCTGGATTATTGCTAAGTGCGGCGTTAAACAACCAATGAATAAAACAGGTGTACATATATAGTACATCTGTACAGATATGTAGATATAGTAAGTCTCTGTACAGGTATGTAGGTATAGTAAGTCTCTGTACAGGTATGTAGATACAGTAAGTCTCTGTACAGGTATGTAGATACAGTAAGCCTCTGTACAGGTATGTAGGTATAGTAAGTCTCTGTACAGGTATGTAGGTATAGTAAGTCTCTGTACAGGTATGTAGATACAGTAAGTCTCTGTACAGGTATGTAGATACACCAAGTCTCCGTACAGGTATGTAGGTATAGTAAGTCTCTGTACAGGTATGTAGATACAGTAAGTCTCTGTACAGGTATGTAGGTATAGTAAGTCTCTGTACAGGTATTTTAGATACAGCAAGTCTCTGTACAGGTATATAGGTATAGTAAGTCTCTGTACAGGTATGTAGATACAGCAAGTCTCTGTACAGGTATGTAGATATAGTAAGTCTCTGTACAGGTATGTAGATACAGTAAGTCTCTGTACAGGTATGTAGATATAGTAAGTCTCTGTACAGGTGTGTAAATATAGTAAGTCTCTGTACAGGTATGTAGATACAGTAAGTCTCTGTACAGGTATGTAGATACAGTATATCTCTGTACAGGTATGTAGATACAGTAAGTCTCTGTACAGGTATGTATAAATAGTAAGTCTCTGTACAGGTATGTAGCTAGGTATAGTAAGTCTCTGTACAGGTATGTAGCTAGGTATAGTAAGTCTCTGTACAGGTATGAAGATACAGTAAGTCTCTGTACAGGTATGTAGCTAGGTATAGTAAGTCTCTGTACAGGTATGTAGCTAGGTATAGTAAGTCTCTGTACAGGTATGAAGATACAGTAAGTCTCTGTACAGGTATGTAGCTAGGTATAGTAAGTCTCTGTACAGGTATGTAGCTAGGTATAGTAAGTCTCTGTACAGGTATGAAGATACAGTAAGTCTCTGTACAGGTATGTAGCTAGGTATAGTAAGTCTCTGTACAGGTATGTAGCTAGGTATAGTAAGTCTCTGTACAGGTATGTAGCTAGGTATAGTAAGTCTCTGTACAGGTATGTAGCTAGGTATAGTAAGTCTCTGTACAGGTATGTAGCTAGGTATAGTAAGTCTCTGTACAGGTATGTAGCTAGGTATAGTAAGTCTCTGTACAGGTATGTAGCTAGGTATAGTAAGTCTCTGTACATGTTTGATATGTCGTGGTTGATTGATCCTGATCAGTTTTTTATATTGTCTTTCTGTTTTTCACCTCCAACCAGATCGCTTTCTGAATGTGCTTCCTGTAGTAAGCTGTCTTCACATTGAATTATGCTGTTACAGTATGACGTTACAGACTGTCCAATTGAATCAATTATCTCCAATCGGCTTGCTTTCTGCTGAATCAGTTATCTTCATACAGGATTAGGACTTCGTCAACATGTGATGTAACGCTCTTTGATTCCCTCAGCTGATGCTCCACTAGATTTATTGTTCTACTCTGCCAAGGTCAGTTGAAGTCAACTTGGGGCTTGGTAGATTTCCCTTGGGACATTTTGTTCAATATCAGTTATATTTAATATGCTATATTCGTAAAACAAACGCTCTCTGGAGAGTATTGCTCGCTGTATCAAAGAACAATATTCATCTGAAATACATAGTTTTTAGTTTACACTTGATTAGTTCTTGCTGTTTAAAAATGTACGATCGTTTTTCCTGATAGGATCCTAGACATTGAAGTATTGTTTTCTGCTTCGTTGACAAGCGACACTCCAAGAGTTAACTGTGACCATAGCCTTTTGATTCTAGACTAGATTGAAACTGTATGATGTTAATCTGTTGCTCCCATATACGTCCTGCATTCCACAACAAAAGCTACAACTATCTCTCTACCATAACTACACGTATCTCTCTGCCACAATAGCTACAACTATCCCCCTGCAACAATAGCTACAACTATCTCTCTGCCACAATACTAGAACTATCTCTCTGCCACAAAACCAGAACTATCTCTCTGCCACAATAGCTACAACTACACCCCTGCAACAATAGCTACAACTATCTCTCTGCCACAGTAACTACACGTATCTCTCTGCCACAATACTAGAACTATCTCTCTGTCACAATAGCTACAACTATTTCCCGGCCACAATAACTACAACTACCCCCCTGCAACAATAGCTACAACTATATCTCTGACTCGTAGCTTCAGCTAGCTATTTGCCATGAAACTTATTCAATGACTCGTAGCTTCAGCTAGCTATTTGCCATGAAACCTATTTAATGACTCGTAGCTTCAGCTAGCTATTTGCCATGAAACTTATTCAATGACTCGTAGCTTCAGCTAGCTATTTGCCATGAAACCTATTCAATGACTCGTAGCTTCAGCTAGCTATTTGCCATGAAACCTATTTAATGACTCGTAGCTTCAGCTAGCTATTTGCCATGAAACCTATTTATTGACTCGTAGCTTCAGCTAGCTATTTGCCATGAAACCTATTCAATGACTCGTAGCTTCAGCTAGCTATTTGCCATGAAACCTATTTAATGACTCGTAGCTTCAGCTAGCTATTTGCCATGAAACCTATTTAATGACTCGTAGCTTCAGCTAGCTATTTGCCATGAAACCTATTTAATTACTTAATTTCTCATAGCTACAACTAGATATTTGCCATGAGTGAGTGAGTTGGGTTTAACGTCACTTTTACATTACAGTTATATCGCGGCGTGTCAGCTTAATGTGGGAGGAAGGCCCGAAGTGATGCAGGTTTCAGACGTTTACCACTTCGGTGAAACCCACGATCACGGGTATGGCGCTGACAAACCTAGAAACATAATCGGGGCGAACCGGGATTCGAACCCACAATCATAGGTTTCTGGCGTGCCCAAGGGACGCAACTTCTCCAGTACGCCGTGATATAACTGACATACTGTCCAGCGCGGCAGTCTCATCTCACTCTCTCACGCAGGACTCGAAGCCACAACACATTCTCTTCACGTAGTTCTTTAATCTGCTCAAAGCCATGACATTTTTTCACGTGGTTATTTAATATGAGGTGAGGTGAAATTGGGTTTAGCGTCGCGTCCAAGGTTATTGCACTTATATAGCGACGTGCATGTACGTGTGTGTATGCCGCAGTTTAACACGAATACCCCACTCAGACACAGTATACTGACTCCGAGCCGACCAGTCTTTGTTTTAGCTCTTAATGCCGAGCGCCAGACAGGGTAACAACCCAAGTACCATCTTTTAACGTCTTTTGGTATGACGCGGCCGGGGATCGAACCCCGGACCTTCCGCTCTCCGGGCGGACGCTCTACCACTAGACCACGGAGGCGGTCTATTTAATATGATCTCCTTTACCTTTAACATACTTGATTCAGCTTTGTTATCCATTCATCTTAGTCCCCACAATTGGCCCCGACGTCAATCACCTCGTCGTTACTGACTTTACCACGCTGGAGGCGTTTGCGTTTAAGGAGAGTACGGCTAGGCCAGAGGGTAAGGGCAGTGGAAAGTATAATCTGCAGTATGCAGCTGCAGGCACTGCCTCTTGGGGCTTGTGTACATTGTCATGAAGCAGTAGAACACCAACACGAAACTTTCCTCGACGTATTTCCTTGTTAACGTCCCTCAATGACGTAGTTCAGAGGCATATCCTTGCCCATCTTATCTCTAACTTATCTAAACTATGGTTATAACGAACTCAAAAGGACCACTAATTTAGTTTGTTATAACCACAGTTCGTTATAAGCATTATACAGCATCTATACATCAAATGGCCGGGACCAAACATTAAGTTCGTAATATCCGTCAGTTCGTTATAAGCGTGTTCGTCATAAACGTATTTTACTGTAGGTAGTCAATCTTGAGTATCCTTTACTGTCCAAGAAAACCGACGCCATGACTAAACTGACGCCACACGCTTGTACATCTGTAGAAAGAATGAGGCTAAATGGTTCCATCGTTTGTCCTGAAGAACTGACTCTGAATCAGAGTGATTGTCCCATGGCTTAGCCCGACTTACAATTCGCATCATACGTGTATCAGGTCAAAGTGTCCCTGGGTATGTTCTGTCGGGCCTATCTGGTCTCAACACATCTACAATAAGCTGTCTACACGATATCGATTTGAAGACCTCTATAGACAATTAGCTGTCTACACGATATCCATTTGAAGACCTGAATCTACAACTAGCTGTCTACACTATATCCATTTGAAGACCTAAATCTACAACTAGCTGTCTACACGATATCCATTTGAAGACCTGAATCTACAACTAGCTGTCTACACTATATCCATTTGAAGACCTGAATCTACAACTAGCTGTCTACACTATATCCATTTGAAGACCTGAATCTACAACTAGCTGTCTACACTATATCCATTTGAAGACCTGAATCTACAACTAGCTGTCTACACGATATCCATTTGAAGACCTGAATCTACAACTAGCTGTCTACGCGATATCCATTTGATGGCCTGTATCAACAACCAGCTGTCTACGCGATATCCATTTGATGACC
Organism: Haliotis rufescens; assembly: GCF_023055435.1. Lineage (NCBI taxonomy): Eukaryota > Metazoa > Mollusca > Gastropoda > Lepetellida > Haliotidae > Haliotis > Haliotis rufescens. Next base: position 4,432,318 of record NW_025963891.1, on the reverse strand, counting down.
TGTATCTACAACTAGCTGTCTACATGATATCCATTTAAAGACCTGAATCTTCAACTAGCTGTCTACACGATATCCATTTGAAGATCTGAATCTACAGGTAGCTGTTTTGCACCATTGTATAAATGAACTCTCTATAGCGTTGACAAGTCTACAAATGGTGTTCCACGCTGTAAGCTATTTGGCGACGATGACCTGATCTTCCCGCCTCTCTGCTGCCGAACACAAACCTCTCCCCCCATACAATAACAGAGCGTCCCCCCAACAACACCAGCCTGCCCCTGGCGCATAGGGTGACACGTGCACGTGCCATTGGTACTCGTTTCATGATAGCCAATCTTCGGCTATATTCATCAAAGCGATTTTGTATAAAGTGCTCACTTTTATGGAATACAATAATTGACTTACGCTGAGTTATCTCCTCTTTGTTCGGGCCTTATGTCCGTTTAGTAAATACCTTCGACTGAAGCAACGTGCGTTATTCAGGCCGGAACTCTATAACAAACTCCTTCCGAGTTTCTATGAGCATTGCCTATACCATCTCTTAATTAACTCAGATAATATTTTCCTAATCCTTGTGCAGACGTGTAAATAATTTCCCTCCACGTGACTTGTGTGAGGCGCTTAGCCTGTTCAGTGGAGTTGTTCATTCCCCGCCATGTCTTCCATGGGGGTTGTATTGATAGGTTTAAGTTCGCTCCACTTATTGGCCTTCTCCGGGGCGTGATGGACACTCGCTCCAACCCCTACCCTGACGATAACGACGTTAACGACGACCACGCTCGGACTGCCCCGTAACACACGATAGCCACTAAATGTGAGTTTTTATTTTGTCTTGAAAGCTTCCCATTTATCTGAAAAGAAAAATCGTTTCAGTTTTCGATTGTTCAATTTATCTTACTTAAAGCAGAATATGTGATTTACGTGTTTTGCGTGAATGTGTTACTTGTAGCAGAATACATGTTTTTAAACTTATTGGCATAAATATATCACGAGTTTGATAAATGTTTCAACACAGATATTTTCTTACTTAAGAAAATTAAACCAGCTAAACAACTAATGCTAATTTATATACAATGATTAAACAATATTCATCTTTCTCATCCCCTTAGCGTATTTGATGGAGATTTATGAGCAATTACCAATCAACCTTTCGCCTATAGATCTCATGAAACGCACAAATACACATGCGATATTTTTCAGAAATTATTCCGAAAATGAATTATTGGTAAAAGCTTTTTTACAATAGTTGAGTAATGCCACCAAGAGAATAAGGGTTCAATTTAAGTTGGTCCCATGGGACCCCTCATATCGAGCAGCAATCTGTCGTTCAGTGACGGCGGGGGAGAGTGACTGAAGTTACTACCGGTGGCCTACTTGGCGAAGCGCACACCTTGTGCTGGTTAGCCAGATTTAGTTTAACCTGACGAAGGTGTTGTGGGATCAAGAAGTAATGTGTAATTAAAACATAATCCTTGGAAAGCCGTCCTTCATTATAAACACATGTTTGCGTTTAAAACTCGTAATGAAATACATGCTCGTTGGTGAACGGAAACTTCTACTGCAGAGCTGTAAAAACAAAACCTATAACTGTCTATTGTGGGGGAATCGGAGTGTGTGGATTTGTAGATGTTACATGTTCAATTTGGAGTGGAGTAGATTGTCTGACAACCGACAGCACTGTTACCCCGACCAAACCCATTAGGGTGCACTGACCACACCCACTAGGCGGCACCGACCACACCCTTTAGGCTGCACTGACCACACCCACTAGGCTGCACTGACAACACCCACTAGGCTGCACTGACCACACCCATTAGGCTGCACTGACCACACCCATTAGGCTGCACTGACAACACCCATTAGGCTGCACTGACCACACCCATTAGTCTGCACTGACAACACCCATTAGGCTGCACTGACCACACCCTTTAGGCTGCACTGACCACACCCATTAGGCTGCACTGACCACACCCATTAGGCTGCACTGACCACACCCACTAGGCTACACTGACCACACCCTTTAGGCTGCACTGTCCACACCCATAAGGCTGCACTGACCACACCCATTGGGCTGCACTGACCACACCCTTTAGGCTACACTGACCACACCCTTTAGGCTGCACTGACCACACCCACTAGGCTACACTGACCACACCCTTTAGGCTGCACTGTCCACACCCATAAGGCTGCACTGACCACACCCATTGGGCTGCACTGACCACACCCTTTAGGCTACACAGACCACACCCTTTAGGCTGCACTGACCACACCCACTAGGCTGCACTGACCACACCCTTTAGGCTGCACTGACCACACCCACTAGGCTACACTGACCACACCCTTTAGGCTGCACTGTCCACACCCATAAGGCTGCACTGACAACACCCATTAGGCTGCACTGACCACACCCTTTAGGCTGCACTGACCACAACCTTTAGACTGCAGTGACCACACCCTTTAGGCTGCACTGACCACACCCTTTAGGCTGCACTGACCACACCCTTTAGGCTACACAGACCACACCCTTTAGGCTGCACTGACCACACCCATTGGGCTGCACTAACCACACCCATTAGTCTTCACTGACCACACCCATTAGTCTTCACTGACCACACCCTTTAGGCTGCACTGACCACACCCTTTAGGCTACACAGACCACACCCTTTAGGCTGCACTGACCACACCCATTGGGCTGCACTAACCACACCCATTAGGCTGCACTGACCACACCCATTAGTCTGCACTGACCACACCCATTAGGCTGCACTGACCACACCCATTAGGCTGCACTGACCACACCCATTAGGCTGCACTGACCACACCCATTGGGCTGCACTAACCACACCCATTAGGCTGCACTGACCACACCCATTGGGCTGCACTTACCACACCCATTAGGCTGCACTGACCACACCCATTAGGCTGCACTGACCACACCCATTAGGCTGCACTGACCACACCCATTAGGCTGCACTGACCACACCCATTAGGCTGCACTGACCACACCCATTAGGCTGTACTGACCACACCCATTAGTCTTCACTGACCACATCCATTTGGCTGCACTGTCAAAACCAATCCTACATTCAATCTAAGCGTGCGTTAGATGAATAACATTGTGCATTGAGAATCTCACCCGAGTGTGTGTTAATGTCAAATATGTCAACACGAGTCGATAATGGTTTTCAGTTTGTGATCAATAATAAGCAGTGTATTTTTGGTAAAAACTACAGCTAACCAGCTTTAGTTTCGGAGAGATTAGGGGTGTCCTTTAATCGTGACGTCATAGTAACGGGGACTTCACAATGGTATGCGAAGCATTATGAAGCCATTTTATTGCAGTGATATATCATAGAGACATCGCTTGATCTCACCCAAGCGATGTCTCCTTTGGAAGACAGTGGTGGATGATAAATATGTTTATCTGTTTTATTCACAGATAAGTGTACAATAAGATTCAATAATAGAAAAAAATAACATCAATGAATATGCCAACTGACTGTCAGTTAAACTTTTTGATCAGATTTTTCAAAATTTTTTTATGGTTTACAGTGAACTATGGGGGTTTGAAAAATCTATACCCTTTGAAGGAATACATCAAGTTGTTTAAATATATCGTACACATTAAGCAAGAAACTACAGCCTTTATTGAGTATGGCGAGATCGGAATACGTCCTCATAAAATTATACCATTAAAACTAGAGGGATCGAAGTGCTTTCTGGGGCAAGCTCCTTAAAGGAGATCTATTGAAAAATTTAATGTTATAAATAGTTGTACAAAGTACATATTTACACTAAAAAAAATCATATGTGATTTTATTGTTATCTAAATAACAACAAACAACTGCCCTGATTCCACAACCAGCGCGTAGGCATATTGAAATCCCAGCTAGAGGCTGAGCTGTAGCTGTGACGCCAGAGTGGAGAGACTCGCCATTTTGTGTTGTTTACAGTGCATTCATCTACAGGACAATGTTGTGATTTTTCGTTATTCTCGGCGTTATGAAGACGCCAAATTGACTTGGGGTGTACTAGTTCATCAAACAAAAGTACCAGGTGTCATTTCTTAAAATTTTTAAGCAAGAGGTCGACTTAGCGAGGAGGAAAGTTTGGAAACGACTGAACATGCCGTTTTGTGTTTCTTGCATTTTACCGTCACGATATGGCTGAAATATTGCCGACGTGACGTAAAGCATAAACTCACTCACACTTCTTGCATTTTAGGCATCTGTCTATGAGAGAGATCCAGATCCAGAGAGTATTGATAAATATTCTCAATGACTCACTAGCATCGTACAACAATCACAAAGGACCATGCACATTGATCAGATTACATGCTAAGTCAATGTCATTTGGTACAGTTTTGGTGAACATAAATTCATATATTCAGTTCATGGTCTTGCGTACTTGAAAACGTTGCATGTGTCTCATTCTGCAGGAAGGTGCTGTGTCATTATGTTCAGAAACAGGATAAACTTTTCTACATTTTTGGGACGTCTTTAACAAACTGGACTTGAAGTTGAGAATCTTCTTTATGAACAGTATCTGTTACCCTTGAAATTAATTGAGTCCTCGTTTAAAAACAGAAGAATATATAACACGTTAATACTCGCCAACACGTACATTATATTATTTACGTCCTTTTTATATGAAAACAGGATAGATGATATAGGTCTTAGATATGAAAAATAAAAAAAATATGAAGTACATATTATTTGCATCGAGAATGATTTTACAATAAATGACAATGTGAAAAAGTATTTGTGTGACAGTTATATTGGATATATGGTTACTATCGATTATTACTTATCAAAGGCTGATCCAGTTTTTTTCAACGAACTGTTTTTATCATCGGTGAGGAGGGATGCTTTTACTGGTTGTTGATTTCGAAAGGATGGGGAGGGGGTGACCCATGAATCCCGCCTCTGGATCCATCACCCACGATTATTTCAGTCATTGTCTGTTTGCAAGTCTAGGATAGGTTATTGTTGACCAAAAACTGTTTGAGGTGAGATAAGAATTTGGTGTACATTTCGAGATAAATTATAATGTGACTGTTAGTTTTAGTTCCTTTATTTGTTGTTATATAAATCCCTGTGTTTATTTACTCTTCGTCTGTGTCTCTCTCTCTTGTGTGGTAGTTCATGTTATAATGATGGACGTTTTTGGACAAGACAAGTAGAGCCAGTGTGCCATGTAGTACGTCATGTGCATGTAATGTCAGCCAGAGACTAACATATAGTCTCTGAAATGAACATATCGTACAGAAAAAAACAGTTGTTCAGTTATCTTAATAAAAATATAATAAAAAAGGAGCCCAGTGATTCTCTTCATTTTCAGATACTGCAGTAATCTAGACTTGCCAAACATTATAGACTTGCATGGGCTGTAGTTGATATATTTGTATCAGGGTCTGTAAGACAGACTATGTCAGCCACTGATATCCCTCTATGTGATCAATGAAGTGCCTATCACTGTTATATTACTGCTACACGGCAGTGTTAACTGAACCAACCATCACTAGACAAAACAATTAACACATAACATTCATTTGCATAGAAAACAAATTTAGCTTTAGCCCTGTGCTATGTTTGGCACAAACACAATTAAAACAGTGGACACTGTTTTGACAATGGTAAGCATCGCTATTCACCTGTCACATTTTATACTAAAGTGTCTCACGATTATTGTATTGATAAACATCTGTTTTATTTAGAAATGTAAGGTTAGCGTTTATACAAGATTGTGTTCCCTAGTCTTTCCGTGCTCACATCTAGTTGATCGTCTTCACTCGGTACATCTTCCACCCATTCCGCGCTGCAGTCACGACTATGAGGACTAACCACGGGCTCATACTGATATAGAAGAATATGTGTATAAGTTCAGTGAGCAACAGCGAACGCTTGTAATCTACCAAAAAACACCATACAGAAACAGTTATCGTCTTCAAATCAACTCTCCACTATGACAATTCAGGTGATGACAACTCTGCTCATTAACCCTCGGTAGTTTCCGGAATACGAGTAGGTTTTTGACGTTTTGCGTCACAAATAATGCTTTAAGGAATTTTGACTTCGAGATGCATGTTTTAATGTGCTTTATAAATGATTTAATCCCATATTTATAGTTTTCTGTACATCTCCTTTAATTCCAAAATTATTATGCTGAATCGTTGGTTACTTAGATAATCTGAACGTTCCCCACAAAATGCCCTTTTTATACAAAGTTGAGTATTTATAAAGAGACAGGTTATAATTATATCTGGTTGAGCCAATCTTTAGACAACAAGTAGTCATCAAAACAATAGAACAAGTCCTCATTGACTTTCACTCTTTCAAGCCGTTTTTTTTGTTAGTACTACACGAAATCAGAAACGGCTAACTTATACTAAAAAGTCCTCCCGTGAAAGATCTCCAAACTTATTCTAATGTGTATGCAAAAATAATAGCAAAACACCAGTGTTTAAACAGTCCTACTTTATAAAATATATTGTGTGTATTCTTCATTATACAGGAACTAACCTGACCGACCCATCTCCCCTCACACAGGGACTAACTTGACCCACCAATCTCCTACAACATAGGGACTAACCTGACCCACCAATCTCCTACAACATAGGGACTAACCTGACCCACCAATCTCCTACAACATAGGGACTAACCTGACCCACCAATCTCCTACAACATAGGGACTAACCTGACCCACCAATCTCCTACAACATAGGGACTAACCTGACCCACCAATCTCCTACAACATAGGGACTTACTTGAGCCACCAATCTCCTACAACATAGCGACTAACCTGTCCCACCAATCTCCTACAACATAGGGACTAACTTGACCCACCAATCTCCTACAACATAGAGAGTAACCTGACCCACCAATCTCCTACAACATAGGGACTAACCTGACCAACCAATCTCCTACAACATAGGGACTAACCTGACCCACCAATCTCCTGCAACATAGGGACTAACTTGACCCACCAATCTCCTACAACATAGGGACTAACCTGACCCACCAATCTCCTACAACATAGGGACTAACCTGACCCACCAATCTCCTGCAACTTAGGAACTAACTTGACCCACCAATCTCCTGCAACATAGCGACTAACCTGACCCACCAATCTCCTACAACATAGGGACTAACCTGACCCACCAATCTCCTACAACATAGGGACTAACCTGACCAACCAATCTCCTACAACATAGGGACTAACCTGACCCACCAATCTCCTACAACATAGGGACTAACCTGACCCACCAATATCCTACAACGTAGCGACTAACCTGTCCAACCAAACTCCTACAACACAGGGACTAACCTGACCCACCAATCTCCTACAACATAGGGACTAACCTGACCCACCAATCTCTTACAACATAGGGACTAACCTGACCCACCAATCTCCTACAACATAGGGACTAACCTGACCCACCAATCTCTTACAACATAGGGACTAACTTGACCCACCAATCTCCTACAACATAGGGACTAACCTGACCCACCAATCTCTTACAACATAGGGACTAACTTGACCCACCAATCTCCTACAACACAGGGACTAACCTAACGCCCCCCCCCCCCCCCCCCCCCCTCATCTCATCTCCTACCACACAGGTACTAACCTGACCAGGCTGAACCATCACCAGGGCTATCAAGCACATCTGAATGTATAAAGGTTCTCACTGATGAGACGTGTAATCAACCGCCCGGTTATAAACCTTCCTATTGGTAATTGCTCTGTAGAATTCTGATATTACCGATTTCATGCTAACCTTTAGCTCTCTATGCTAAACAACTGCAATAAACACATTCTCGTGTGCCGGGAGATTATTGTATTTCCGTTTTAATGAGTACATAGATATTTTGAACCCCATTCAATGTGTGTTGTAACATACACACAGACAGCGGGATTTCATTAAAACAACAGGTAGAACATAAGCACAGACAGCGTGAACATCCTGCCGGGTTACAGATACACAGAGAGTCTGGACATCCTGCCATGTTACAGATACACAGAGAGTCTGGACATCCTGCTGTGTTACAGATACACAAAGTGGCTGGACATCCTGCCATGTTACAGATACACAGAGAGTCAGGACATCCTGTCATGTTACAGATACACAGAGAGTCTGGACAACCTGCCGTGTTACAGATACACAGAGTGGCTGGACATCCTACCATGTTACAGATATACACAGTGGCTGGACATCCTGCCGTGTTACAGATACACAAAGTGGCTGGACATCCTGCCATGTTACAGATACACAGAGAGTCTGGACATCCTGCCATGTTACAGATACACAGAGAGTCTGGACATCCTGCCATGTTACAGATACACAAAGTGGCTGGACATCCTGCCGTGTTACAGATACACAAAGTGGCTGGACATCCTGCCATGTTACAGATACACAGAGAGTCAGGACATCCTGTCATGTTACAGATACACAGAGAGTCTGGACAACCTGCCGTGTTACAGATACACAGAGTGGCTGGACATCCTACCATGTTACAGATATACACAGTGGCTGGACATCCTGCCGTGTTACAGATACACAAAGTGGCTGGACATCCTGCCATGTTACAGATACACAGAGAGTCTGGACATCCTGCCATGTTACAGATACACAGAGAGTCTGGACATCCTGCCATGTTACAGATACACAAAGTGGCTGGACATCCTGCCGTGTTACAGATACACAAAGTGGCTGGACATCCTGCCATGTTACAGATACACAGAGAGTCTGGACATCCTACCATGTTACAGATACACAGAGAGTCTGGACATCCTGCCATGTAACAGATACACAGAGAGTCTGGACATCCTGCCATGTTACAGATACACAGAGAGTCTGGACATCCTGCCATGTTACAGATACACAGAGAGTCTGGACATCCTGCCATGTTACAGATACACAAAGAGTCTGGACATCCTGATGTGTTACAGATACACAGAGAGTCTGGACATCCTGCCATGTTACAGATACACAGAGAGTCTGGACATCCTGCCATGTTACAGATACACAGAGAGTCTGGACATCCTGCCATGTTACAGATACACAAAGTGGCTGGACATCCTGCCATGTTACAGATACACAAAGTGGCTGGACATCCTGCCGTGTTACAGATACACAAAGTAGCTGGACATCCTGCCGTGTTACAGATACACAGAGAGTCTTGACATCCTGCCATGTTACAGATACACAAAGTGGCTGGACAGCTTGCTGTGTTACAGATACACAGAGAGTCTGGACATCCTGCTGTGTTACAGATACACAGAGAGTCTGGACATCCTGCTGTGTTACAGATACACAGAGAGTCTGGACATCCTGCTGTGTTACAGATACACAGAGAGTCTGGACATCCTGCTGTGTTACAGATACACAGAGAGTCTGGACATCCTACTGTGTTACAGATACACAGAGAGTCTGGACATCCTACTGTGTTACAGATACACAGAGAGTCTGGACATCCTACTGTGTTACAGATACACAGAGAGTCTGGACATCCTACTGTGTTACAGATACACAGAGAGTCTGGACATCCTGCTGTGTTACAGATACACAGAGAGTCTGGACATCCTGCTGTGTTACAGATACACAGAGAGTCTGGACATCCTGCCATGTTACAGATACACAGAGATTCTCAAAACTTTGTATTTTTACTGATGCCCAGGAAGTCTGAATGTCCTGTCATTCTTACAGATGTTTAGACAGTTTGACACCCTTCATTCTTACAGATGCACAGAAAGCAAGAACATAATTCATTGTCAGATACACGGAAGGTATGAACGTTCTTTGATTCTGACAGATCCTGAAGAGTCATATGAAGGGCTTGATCCATTGAAACATTGTGTGAAAGGGCTGCAGCTTGATCCATTGAAACATTGTGTGAAAGGGTGGCAGTTTGATCCATTGAAACATTGTGTGAAAGGGTGGCAGCTTGATCCATTGAAACATTGTGTGAAAGGGTTGCAGCTTGATCCATTGAAACATTGTGTGAAAGGGTGGCAGCTTGATCCATTGAAACATTGTGTGAAAGGGTGGCAGCTTGATCCATTGAAACATTGTGTGAAAGGGTGGACATCTTGATGCATTGAAACACTGTATGTAGGATGGACATCTTGATTCATTTTAACATTGTGTGAAGGCGTAGCATTTTGATCCATTGACACATATTATGTAGGGTTGAGCGTGTGAAAGGGTGGCATCTTTATTCGTTGAAACATTGTTTCTTAGGTTGGCATCTTGATCCATTGAAACATTGTATGAAGGGTTGAAATCTTGATGCACTGAAACATGGTATGTAGAGTTCACATCTTGATCCATTCAACATTGTGTGAAGGGTTCACATCTTGATGCAGTGAAACATTGTATGTAGGGTGCACACCTTGATTCATTGAAACATTGTGTGAAGGGTTGGCATATTGATGCATTGAAGCATTGTATTAAGGGTTGGCTTCTTGATGCATTTAACATTGTATGTAAGGTAGACACATTTTATTGCATTGAAACATTGTGTGAAATGTTGACATTATGATTCATTGAAACATCGTGTGAAGGGGTGGCATCTTTATTCATTGAAACATTGTGTGAAGGGTTGACATCTTGGTCCATTAAAACATTGTGTGAAATGTTGACATCTTCATTCATTGAAACATTGTATGTAGGGTGGACATCTTGATGCATTGAAACATTGTGTGAAGGGTTGACATCTTGAGGCACTGCAACATTGTGTGAAGGAGTGGCATATTGATTCATTGAAACATTGTATGTAGGGTGGACATCTTGATCATTTGAAACATTGTATGACGCGTTGACATCTTGGTCCATTAAAACATTGTGTGAAATGTTGACATCTTCATTCATTGAAACATTGTATGTAGGGTGGACATCTTGATGCATTGAAACATTGTGTGAAGGGTTGACATCTTGAGGCATTGCAACATTGTGTGAAGGAGTGGCATATTGATTCATTGAAACATTGTATGTAGGGTGGACATCTTGATTCATTGAAACATCGTGTGAAGGGGTGGCATCTTTATTCATTGAAACGTATGTAAGGTTGGCATCTTGATTAATTGAAACATGATATGTAGGGTTGACATCTTGATGCATTGAAACATTGTGTGAAGGGTTGACATCTTGAGGCATTGCAACATTGTGTGAAGGGTTGGCATATCTATGCATTGAAGCATTGTATTAAGGGTTCACATCTAGATGCAATTGAAACATTGAATGACGGGATGACATCTTGGTCCATTGAAACATTGTGTGAAATGTTGACATCTTGATTCATTGAAACATTTTATGTAGGGTGGACATCTTGATTCATTGAAACATTGTGTGAAGGGTGGCATCGTTATTCATTGAAATATGATGTGAAGGGCTGGCATCTTGATCCGTTGAAACATTGTATCTTAGGTTGACATCTTGATCCATTGAAACATTGTATCTTAGCTTGGCATCTTGATTCATTGAAACGTTGTATGAAGGGTTGAAATCTTGATGCACTGAAACATGGCATGTAGAGTTCACATCTTGATCCATTCAACATTGTGTGAAGGGTTCACATCTTGATGCAGTTAAACATTGTATACAGGGTTGACATCTTGTTGCAGTGAAAAGTTGTATGAAGGTTCGACACCCTGATGCATTGAATGATTATATAAAGGATTGACATTGTGTGAAGGGTTGACATCTTGGTGCATTAAACGTTGTATGTAAGGTTGGCATCTTGATTCATTGAAACATGATATGTAGGGATCATATCTTGATGCATTGAAACATTGTGTGAAGGGTTGACATCTTGATGCATTGAAACATTGTATAAAGGGTTGACATCTTGTTGCATTTTAACATAGTATGTAAGGATGACATCTTGATCCATTGGAACATGGTATAAAGGGTTGACATCTTGATGCATTGAAAGATTGTATAAAGGATTGACATCTTGATTTCTTTAAACATTGTGTGAATTGTTGACATCTTGATTCATTAAACATTTTATGTAGGATTGATATCTTGATCCACTGAAACATTTCTGAAGGGGTGGCATATTGATGCATTCAAACATGGTATGTGGGGTTGACATCTTGATTCATTGAAACATTTATGAAGGGTTGACAATTTGATTCATTGAAACATACTATGAAGGGGTGACATCTTCATCAATATTGCGAAGGGTTGGATACATTGAGGGATCAAATAATGGTTGCTTCTTTGAAGTATTGTATGATGAGTTTGATACCTTTGAATCATTATATGACACTTTGAAACATTATGAAGTATTGGATATTTTTTTTGATACTTTGAAGTTTTATGTGGCTGGTTGGGTGCTTTAAAGCCCTGAAGCATTCTGTGAATGGCAGGATGGATACCATATCGATTTGTATAAAGGTTAGATATAAAGCCCTCTTTTCGAAATTTATATAAGAGGTATTCAATCTACAGTTCAAATCTTTGTAAACAGCTAAGTTTACTTCCCTTCTATTATGACCACAAGGGCGCTTTGAAAAGGCTTCTGTCTTTGAAGGCGTACTTACACATGGGCAGATGGGCCGGCTGTCTTAGAACGCGCCGAAAAGGGGTCAGAGTTTGTTACAACATGATGAATATTACTCATAATTGAGTTCAAAATTGATCTCTCATATTCCCGACTAGTTCAAAATAATGGCTACAAAATACATATATTTTAAATACGAATTAATGAAATAACACATCATGGATATTTATTTCTGGGCTTTGTATCTTATAAAATATGTTATATAACTCCATTTTATATGGACCTGTGGCCTTTCATACATTAAAGAATTGAATTGATATTCATTTCATTTCATCGCAAACTGTTGCATTTTGCACTCCTTGGACTCACCCAAGTCGTTTCTTAGAAATCAACATGGAATCTTCCACTGAGGGGAGACAGGTTGTAGGAATAGTAACAGAAAACGCGAAACTTCTTATTTCTCAAATAACTATTAAATCAACATTTCAGTCATTTTGAAGTTGCACTCATATACCAGTTGATTTCAAATATCTCCCCAATAAATGTAATGCTTATTTATAATGACTATCTCTCCACACCGAACTTCGACATAAGGTCAGGCAATAATACTTATATATTTTTGCAAATTATGTGAATGGCGAGTGCTACCAGGAGGGCAGGACAAGTTATCACTGATGTTCAGTGGTCTATTCATGTAATTTGCACAACTATTTTGCCCTTAACGCCAAATGGAATCTGTTTCGGCGGAAAATTTAGACTGGTTATGCTTTTGCATTGACATTCTATATATATGGTCCTACTTCCATTGCTCGTCTCTGTCCATGGCTGTCAAATAGTTTCTATGGTGACAGTGTTATTTACAAACTGCATGAACCCAGAGGACAACCACGATCTGTTATTGCGTTCACCATTAACGCGACGATGTACTGATCGAAGTGAGCCTGTTGGCACAAACTCATTGCCAACGGAACCAACCTAAAGTAAAGCTGAATAGCGCCGTTTTTAGCTGCTTACGAGTCGGCATTATGTGACTCGAGAGGGTCAGAGAGACTGCTCGTTTTTGTGACCGTTGATTTTGTAGTCATGCAACAGTGGTTAGTGTGTGTTTTATGTGATCTGTACTGTTTTAATACAATGTAAACAAAGATTCAATTTTGTGTGCAAATTAAGATATTTTAATGTCAACCAAAATGTCGTATCTCTTTTTTATCATTGTTTTGTTGAAAGTGTTGGTGTGGAGCTCTGTCACTTTACAACCAGTCACGTCTTAACAAAATTATTTTATTGGCAAGCAAAACTGCCGGAGTACATTTTGACAGTCTTGTTATTTCATATGAAACAAAATGTTCTAAATTCATCTCATTAAATGTTATCTGATCAAGGTCACTTATTAAGTAACGAGTATACACTCCTACCTTGTGATTGATAATACCTCTTAGATCTTAGAGGGGGGCACGGGTGGCCCAGTCGTCTAAGGCGCCGCGATTCGCTGTGCAGAGTTGCGTCCCTTGGGCACGCCAGAAACCTATGATTGTGGGTTCGAATCCCGGTTCGCCCCGATTATGTATCTAGGTTTGTCAGCACCATACCCGTGCTCGTGGGTTTCACCGAAGTGGTAAACGTCTGAGACCTGCATCACTTCGAGCTTTCCTCCCACATTAAGCTGACACGCCGTGATATAACTGGAATACTGTTAAAAGCGGCGTTAAACCCAACTCACTCACTCACTCTTAGATCCTATTTGAAATTATCGTTAAACCTTGTCTTGCATTCGAACCTTTCTGTTATGTTGTATATGTAAAATAAAATGCGTTTCATCTGCCAGCACTTTTCAAAGAATTCTCCTTTCGGATAATAACATATTTCATCATGTTTCATCAGCTGTTGTTCTTATGGGTCATCGGCATTGTTGTACAGTAGAACATGGATATAACGAACTACACGGGACCGGAGAAATCAGTTCGTTATATCCGTGTCCGTTATATCCGTGTTTTACTGTATGCATCAATTTGCAGGGTATCGATAAATAGGTGTTTATATACGCAAGGTTTATTTTGTGTGAAGTGGAATGTTACTTTTGAGGTATGAAATAAAATAGATACCAGATTTTAATCATATTTTGACCAATCAGAATCAAGCATTCTCCACTGTCATAATAGAATGTTTCATTGATTTGATCTGTTGACGCCGCTTTGCACAGTTTCAGTTATAACACAGTGTGCTTCACGTTGGACGTTATTACGATGGTAATTTACTCTCCTTCAAGTATTTCTTCTGATGTAGCAGTAATGTACCTCTCTCTGGAGATGTTCTTACCTCTGTAATAAATGTGTTCATGTACATGTCCATGGTATGTAACTCGGTGGAATGTGCTGATGGGAATCTCTCGCAGGTAGTGTGTTGTGTAAGAGAACGCTATATCTCTATTCTGTTGCCACATGCTGCAAATCCCCAATTAGTACAGGTGTGATGAGGTAGCGTTGTTTCTATATCTGGTGGTTGGTGTTAGCAATCAGCAACCCTATTGGGGCAAATGTCAACATCTTGGCAGAGTGCAGGAAACCGTGGATGTTCTCGTTGTGTGGAGTAAGGAATACCTGACTACATAGGGGAAGACATAGCAGTTGTAGTCGCGGTGTAAGCGGTGGGTACGGACGCTATTCAATAGTTCTATAACTGTTACACACATCCTGGCCCAGCCTCCCCTTGTTACACGCATCTTGGTCCAGCCTCCCCCTGTTACACACATCCTGGTCCAGTCTCCCCTGTTACACACATCGTGGTCCAGTCTCTCTGAACCAGTCTCACCCTGTTACACACTCCCTGACCAAGTCTCGCCCTGTTACACACACCCTGACCCAGTCTCCCCCTGTTACACACACCCTGACCCAGTCTCCCCCTGTTACACACACCCTGACCCAGTCTCCCCCTGTTACACACACCCTGACCCAGTCGCCCCCTGTTACACACACCCTGACCCAGTCTCCCCCTGTTACACACACCCTGGCCCAGCCTCCCCTTGTTACACGCATCTTGGTCCAGCCTCCCCCTGTTACACACATCCTGGTCCAGTCTCCCCTGTTACACACATCGTGGTCCAGTCTCTCTGAACCAGTCTCCCCCTGTTACACACTCCCTGACCAAGTCTCGCCCTGTTACACACTCCCTGACCAAGTCGCCCCTGTTACCCACACCCTGACCCAGTCTCCCCCTGTTACACACACCCTGACCAAGTCGCCCCCTGTTACACACACCCTGACCCAGTCGCCCCCTGTTACACACACCCTGACCCAGTCGCCCCCTGTTACACACACCCTGACCCAGTCTCCCCCTGTTACACACACCCTGACCCAGTCTCCCCCTGTTACACACACCCTGACCCAGTCGCCCCCTGTTACACACACCCTGACCCAGTCTCCCCCTGTTACACACACCCTGACCCAGTCTCTCCCTGTTACACACACCCTGGCCCAGTCGCCCCCTGTTACACACACCCTGACCCAGTCGCCCCCTGTTACACACACCCTGACCCAGTAGCCCCCTGTTACACGCATCTTGGTCCAGCCTCCCCCTGTTACACACACCCTGACCCAGTCGCCCCCTGTTACACACACCCTGACCCAGTCGCCCCCTGTTACACACACCCTGGCCCAGCCTCCCCTTGTTACACGCATCTTAGTCCAGCCTCCCCCTGTTACACACATCCTGGTCCAGTCTCCCCTGTTACACACATCGTGGTCCAGTCTCTCTGAACCAGTCTCACCCTGTTACACACTCCCTGACCAAGTCTCGCCCTGTTACACACTCCCTGACCAAGTCGCTCCTGTTACACACACCCTGACCCAGTCTCCCCCTGTTACACACACCCTGACCCAGTCGCCCCCTGTCACACACACCCTGACCCAGTCGCCCCCTGTTACACACACCCTAACCCAGTCTCCCCCTGTTACACACACCCTGACCCAGTCTCCCCCTGTTACACACACCCTGACCCAGTCGCCCCCTGTTACACACTCCCTGACCAAGTCGCCCCTGTTACCCACACCCTGACCCAGTCTCCCCCTGTTACACACACCCTGACCAAGTCGCCCCCTGTTACACACACCCTGACCCAGTCGCCCCCTGTTACACACACCCTGACCCAGTCTCCCCCTGTTACACACACCCTGACCCAGTCTCCCCCTGTTACACACACCCTGACCCAGTCTCCCCCTGTTACACACACCCTGACCCAGTCTCCCCCTGTTACACACACCCTGACCCAGTCGCCCCCTGTTACACACACCCTGACCCAGTCTCCCCCTGTTACACACACCCTGACGCAGTCGCCCCCTGTTACACACACCCTGACGCAGTGTCTCCATTTTACCATAGTGCCGTTGTTCAGAAGAACCTTAGCGCCACGACTGTCGTAAGTCTGTGTTAAGATATGGGAGTTTATATCACAGTAGCGTTGAGATCTCTTTTCACAACAACACCCAAATCCAGATGTGGGTAACAAGGTCTGTTACGTTTGATGATCCCACCCCGTGCAATCAGCACTCCGGTTGGTGGACCCAGCCCGTGCAACCAGGATAACGGTTGATAGACCCACCCCGTGCAACCAGGACGACGGTTGATAGACCCACCCCGTGCAACCAGGACGACGGTAGATAGACCCACCCCGTGCAACCAGGACGACGGTTGATAGACCAATCCCGTGCAACCAGGACGACGGTTGATGACCCAACCTGTGCAACCAGGAATACGGTCGATGGTCCCAGCCCGTGCAACCAGGAATACGGTAGATGGCCCCAGCCCGTGCAACCAGGACGACGGTTGATAGACCCACCCCGTGCAACCAGGACGACGGTTGATAGACCAATCCCGTGCAACCAGGACGACGGTTGATAGACCCAACCTGTGCAACCAGGAATACGGTCGATGGTCCAAGCCCGTGCAACCAGGAATACGGTAGATGGCCCCAGCCCGTGCAACCAGGATTACGGTTGATAGACCCACCCCGTGCAACCAGGACGACGGTTGATAGACCAATCCCGTGCAACCAGGACGACGGTTGATAGACCAATCCCGTGCAACCAGGAATGAGGTCGATGGTCCCAGCCCGTGCAACCAGGACGACGGTTGATAGACCGACCCCGTGCAACCAGGATTACGATTGATGGTCCCAGCCCGTGCAGCCAGGAATACGGTTGATGGTCCCAGCCCGTGCAACCAGGATTACGATTGATAGACCCACCCGGTGCAACCAGAATTACGGTTCATGGTCCCACCCCGTGCAACCAGGAATACGGTTGATGGTCCCAGCCCGTGCAACCAGGATTACGGTTGATAGACCCGCCCCGTGCAACCAGGACGACGGTTCATGGTTCCACCCCGTGCAACCAGGATTACGGTTGATAGACCCAGCCCGTGCAAGTATGGTCACCAAATCGGTTGATGAACCCTTTCAGTCACTGGGTCAGGGATGTAGTGACTTAAAATCAACTAAGATAGGATAATGGGTACCTGTGATTGAGTAGGTTGAGAAAGTTTAAGGTTACCTGCATTCTATCAAATGTGAACAATATCATGCTACCGACTACTGGCGGACGCTGCTGATACGATCCTCTCGCCGGCGGTGCTTTTGCAATGTGCTGAGATACCACCAGATCGCTACACATATCCGCGGCTTACATATCATTGATTACTTTCCCTTCTGAGATGTGGGATTGTGTTCCGGAATCCCTATTTAATATCCAATAAAGTGTTTAGGTGACACTGACAAACGATGAAGCACGAAGGTGGACTAGTGTTAAGTGCAAACCGGTGCCGAGCGCCCGTCCCCTCCCCCGTAACACCCCCTCGTGCTGACACCGCCAGTCACCACCGGCAACACACCAACTAAATACTTTCTCAATTTGTCGTCATTGATTTTGGCATGTTTGTGTCTTTCTTAAGACAGTGTAACCCTGTCATGTGTGGTTTGGTTTGGGTGTCGATGGTTGCTCGTGGCGATGTATCGGGATGGTGCTGGGGGATGCTGGCAACGACGCCCGTTGCAGATCAGTGTCTGCAATTTTTGGGTTGTAATTGACAATATTTTCAACTTACTGAGTCTGCATGTTATAAGACACGTGTTGTACACGAACATAGGCGACAATAAGGAGTAGGCAGTGTCCATTTAGCATTGATGTAATTGGTTGTCATCGAAAACTATATATACTCACCGCAAAAATAAACGCGAATACCTTACATGTTGGTTAATATATGACGTAGTACTCATATTCCAGAGAAATTAGACTGGTGTCATGCACAAACGAACATACTGTTATGTTGTGTGAACCGACGTATCACATGTGACGTCAAAGATCCATGACTCGAGATGTAAAATTTCTCTCTTGCAGAGGGGCGGTCGGGTAGCCTAGTGGTTAAAGCGTTCGCTCGTCACGCCGAAGAGCCGGGTTCGATTCCCGACATGGGTACAATGTGTGAAGCCCATTTCTGGTGTCCCCCGCCGTGATGTTGCTGGAATATTGCTAAAAACGGCGTAAAACCATACTCACTCACTCACGCTCTTGCAGAATTAGCGTGTAAAGTTTGAAAATCACATGCAGCATATCGTGACACCCCGTAACACTTACTGATCACATGTTTTGTCATTTAAATGGTACACGTCGGGAACATCTCTTCTTAACGTACATACTACGATATATGTTTTTATGGTTCGCGTTTCTTTTGGCGGTGAAAATGATAACAAAACCGATGTGACAATCATTAGTGCAGACGACATACCCTGACACATCCTCTGTCACATGCTACGTAGTCGAGACGTGGAACTACTGTCCTAGTGACCGATTTCGGACAACCTTTGTCTGAATGAACATTTCATTTCAAAAGGTCACCTTGGCTATATAAGCCTTGGTCCAGAGATGAAAGTCAGAAAAGGGAGAAGGTCTTACACTCAGCCTAGCTAGGGTTAGGCAGGGTTCCCCGGGGCACCAAGACAACAACCACTACCACTATGTGCTTGACCTGGGACATGGTGCTTCGTATATATATTTATTATACTTTATACTGGTATATACAAGTATATATAGATACCTGTATAAAGTAAACCTGTATATACCGCAAGGCATCGACTTCATGTTGCCAGATGGATCGTCCACATCATGTCCCTTCTGTGTCCGGTAGAACGGACTTTGGGAAGTGTTCAGTGTCTTTGTTCTACATTCTTGTTTGTCCCAGGAGGACGGTCTAGGTGTATCTCTCTGAATCCTGTATAATGGTTGGGCGCGAGTCCATCTTAACCAGGCGGACTAATGTCTCTTACACCCAGTTCTTACAACAAGTATAATCACAGTATAATTGGTAAGCGATGTACCATGCTAATTTAGTTAAATTCATCTTAAACTAGCGGATTGGTCCTTATCTTTTTTATTAATCTCCCATAATCAAATTCTAATATCTGTCTCTTTCATTACACTCTCTGACCCATACATGAATCTTTCTCTGAACATAATCTTTCAAATCCAGGTCTGTTTGACTAACTTGTTGTAGCCATGTAGAACGGTGTTTCACGTCAAGATGGCCTTCATCGTGAACACGTCACGGTCTTGTAAACGTGGGGGCACGGGTGGCCCAGTCGTCTAAGGCGCCGAAATTCGTTGTGCAGAGTTGCGTCCCTTGGGGACGCCAGAAATATATGATTGTGGGTTCGTTTCTTTTTTGTCAGCACCATACCCGTGCTCGTGGGTTTCACCGAAGTGGTAAGCGCCTGAGACCTGTATCACTTCGGGCTTTTCCTCCTACATTAAGGGGGCGGTCGGGTAGCCTAGTGGTTCAAGCGTTCGCTCGTCACGCCGAAGACCCGGGTTCGATTCCCGACATGGGTACAATGTGTGAAGCCCATTTCTGGTGTCCCCCGCCGTGATATTGCTGGAATATTGCTAAAAGCGGCGTAAAACCATACTCACTCACTCACTCCTACATTAAGCTGACACGCCGCGATATAACTGGGATACTATTAAAAGCGGCGTTAAACCCAACTCACTCACTCAAAAGAATACAAGTACCTCGGCACGTCCAAAAGGACCATAATGCATTGGGGCTGGTCACGTGACCCCATTTTGAAACAGTACCATGTGTTATGAATAAATGGAAAGCTCTTGGAAATGTGCTTTTGACAGTATCGCTAAAATATATTTAAAAAAAAACAAATTAATTACATCATTGCCATTTGCAAAAAAACCAAAATGTTGGTGATAATTGACTCTACATGTGTACGTCAGTAACCCCTATAGATCAAGACAAAGACCGACAACCTCTAACAGTATGGTGCCTGCGGGAAGTGCAGTCGCTGGGAAGAAATCTCAATCCAAACTTGAATAATGTAAAAAGCGGCGTTAAACCAAACTCACACTCCTGTAGACGAAGACCAGCAAGACAGTCTAGTTTTGACGGGTGGTCTATATCTATGCTAAGCTCTCTGCACCAACATAATGGTCTGTGCTTTTAATTAACCTCAGAGCTTGCATGACGATCTGCCTATCTCTGAGTATAGAACATGTGAACCGAGCAGCATGGTGTAATGTCTCTTAGTCTTGTTAGATGGTCTATGCTGGTTCAATCACTCCAGATCCTATATTCTGACCTTGATGCTCTACATCCCCTATAGGATGTCCCTGATATCCCCGAGTTGTCAGCGACGTGTTCAATGGATGGCCCTGCGGTAGATGTTGACCGTCTTCTGTCTATACTTCATGACGCGCCAGCCACATTTAGGTCCAGAAGAGCTTTGTTCGCTGAGATTACCTCTATCCCTTACCCTAAGTAGCTCGTGTCAATTGCCTCCTCCCACCCAAGCTAATTCGGTCGTCGGTGGGCAGCCAGTCTCTGAAGGGGGTACTTAGTCGGGAAAAGGGCTGACCTCGTTGTCTCAGTAGCTGATGACGTCACGACTGGCTGACGTCATTACACGAGACGAGTGGGATTACTGGCTCGTCATGGATCTCTGAATGGTGCAATTTAAATTAAGTTTATTTCTTTTGAGGAGGAGAATTTCGAGCAGAGAGGCCAAGAGTAAAATTAAATTAGGTTCGCCAATAAAGAGACAGTAGCTTCAGATGAAACTTGCACTCTCTCGAGAGGCGATTCAAATTGTATTACTTCAACCTTGTCATCAGAGTGAGATCGGTAAGCCCGCGCTCCCTAAAACACTGTCTTACGTAATAATCAATACAGCTACCAGACTGCTTTTTGTAAACTAAGTGAACACAATCTAAAGAGGGATTTTATCGGCTAAATTACTAGCTTAGAAATTGAATCAATGTTGAATGATGACATAGAGAGAAAACTATCATTTGATAGCGCTCAGTTGCCGTCCTGACAAGCTCGGTCTGCTTCGTCGTTCATTTCCGAAAGACAGATTTAATCAAACATCTCTTTTAAGATACACAATAAGAACAAAAATACTTTGATTTGGAGACATGTTTTTCGTTAGATTGTGATAGATGGGGTTCCTGTGTTGTCTTCGGTAATCGGCAACGCAGAGGGATATATAACAGACTGGTTACAATTTGGGAGGGAGACCAAAGAAAGCGTCACATAACTCAACATTAGCTTCATTCAATCCTCTCCAGGCCAAGTAGTGTATGTAAACCTCTAATATCCCCTTATATAAACATTGTTCGCCAAACTTATTGCAAAGGAATCCTGTAATCCTGATGCAAATCCTGATAGTTTTAACTATTTTTCATAACATGCGTAATTCTACATTAGTTTCATTCAATCCTCTCCAGGCCAAGTAGAATATGTAAACCTCTAATATCCAGTTATATAAACATTGTTCACCACCCTTATTGTAAAGGAATCCTGTATTCCTAATAGTTTTAACTAATTTTCATAACATACTGTATTAAATACATGCCACATTTTTATGGATAGCAACTTCTTTTATTTTCTGTACGATGTTTAAGAGCTACTGCATGTAGTACTCTATGCACTAACTAAGCATTCACCTGATGAAGGAGCAAGAAGTAGTTCTCAAACGTCGTACAAAAAATAAAAGAAGTTGCTGTCCATAAAAAAGTGTCATGTATTCAAGTTCTCCAAACTTCTAAATACCTCTCAAATACTTCATACTGCATTAACTATTTGTACAAAACATTATGTATGAACTATTTGTATAACATTCTGTATTAACTATGTGTATATAACATACTGTTTTAACTATCTGTATATAACATTCTGCATTAAATATTTGTATAACATTTTGTATTAACTATTTGTATATAACATACTGTATTAACTATTTGTATAACATTCTATATTAACTATTTGTATAACATTCTATATTAACTATTTGTATATAACATACTGTATTAACTATTTGTATATAACATTCTGTATGAACTATTTGTATAACATTCTGTATGAACTATTTGTATAACATTCTGTGTTAACTATTTGTATAAAACATTCTGTATGAACTATTTGTATAACATTCTGTATTAACCTTGAATATGGTTTGATACTGCAATAACGTCGTTGTATATGACTTTTATAGTGACCCAATTGTAATTTATATAATAATCATTTGTTTAGCGTACTGTAATAGCCTGGATGTATATGATTTATATAACAATCTGTTTCATGTCATTTAATGACCCAGTTGTATGTGACTGCTGTAACCATTAGCATAACCCTTGGAAGTGATAACCTCTGTTAACCAACTACAGAAAACTACGGTCATAACGAACTCAAAGGGACCACCAATTTTAGTTCGTTATAACCGTAGTTCGTTATAAGCATAACATATACAGCATATAAGCAAACGACCGGGACCAAAAAAATAAGTTTGTTATAATCATCAGTTCGTTATAACCGTGTTCGTCATAAACGTAGTTAACTGTAGTGGATGAATCACTCACATCCACTGTACCGAATCGGTCGGATGAAAGCTTAATTTCTTGGTTTGGGGTGGGCAGGGGTGGGCAGGGGAGGGGGTGGGGGGTGGGGGGGGGGGGGGGGGGGGGGGGTGGTACCCAAAACTGGTTGGGGTCAGGCCGCCCACGTGTGTTCCCCCTGTATCCATGTAGATGATGTTGTAGCGGCAGACAGCTCGACAACAGACAACGTTTGACTATTAGCTATTTGTCACGTGACTCTCCCGCCCTCACTGTTACAGCGGAAACCAGATGGTAATGTTGTTTGCGGACCGTCTGAACATAGCAGGGTCATTCCCGTGTTCCCAGCATCTCACAGGTTCAGTGACTAATATTGAAGTTTCCAAGCTCACTTACAAATATCACTTATCTGGACGTAGCCTCAAGTGCATGAAGTTATTGCGTATATTTGATGTTGGACTCCCCAATCTCCCAACAGGGCAAGCAGCGTTAATAGAAGTCTTGTTTCGGCGGGAATATTAACGAACAGTCTTGTTCACAATATACAATAAAATTGCTAAATTCTGAACCATGTTAGTCGATATTAAATGAAGTTTATGGAATAAAACGCCCGAGTTGATATAGTTTGATTTGCTGATTACAAGTTGCCATAGCAACGCCAACTAACCACATCAAATCAGTGAAACATGGGAAAGATGCTCTGTTCGCTGCTTTCATGTTCTGCGTCTCTCGACCTCAAAGAATCACAGAGTTAGATGGGTCATCTTTTCAAAGATATCCACTCCTGAGCACTTAACCTGGGCCTTATCCGGACCATGGTCACAATGTGGACCATGAGATGGGCGTGTCCGGGAAGAAATCAAGGAGGGAAGTACACAGCTTGTGAACATACTTAACCACGGCAGCTACCGTTTAATGGTACCATTCGCCGGAGGCTTACTTAACCCTTGACCCTGTGGAAGCAGATAGACCCTTATTAGATAGTTAGTGATTCATATGGAACAAATGCTTACAATTCAGTCGTTCATGTAATCGTTTCAAGTGTCGACTGTTCCGTGATGGGACTGAGAGTTAGGTACAGGCTATGTGTGTGGTGACTGTACCGTGGGGTTCCGTTGACGGATCAGTGGTAGATGGAACTGGGGGTATTGATCAGAAGGCAGTGCAACAGGTTGACTGCGGGAGCTATACTTTACACAGCGGTGGGGCGGCGGAGGGGAAGGGGAAGGGGTTTGGGGTGGACACACCCCTCACGTTACATCACAGACCTGGCTTCACCCCTCAATCGTAGCCTAACCCCAAGTCGCCACCACAGTGTCTAACCTAATCCCCAGTTATAACATCAATTTCCCTTAAGCCTCAAACCGAGTCCCTAACCTTACCCTCAGTCAGAGCCCAGTTCCATACCTCAACCCAGTGTCTCAACGCAGTGTCTCACCCCAGTGTCTCAACGCAGTGTCTCAATCCAGTCTCACAAGCCCTGCCCCGAGGTTCCATCCTCATCCCCAATACCACCCCTGACCTCTTGTCTGTAACTTCGCGCCCATTCAAACCTCATTCCAATGTCTCGTCTCTCAAACTATCCCCACCCCTAATCTCCAGCACCATCAAGTCTGAACCCCGCCCTATCATGTTTAGCTCCTCAAGGAGGCACGGGAACGCTGCGTCTGACCCCGTTCTATCCCCAACCCCGCGTGTAGCTCCTCCAGGGGGCACAGGAACGCCGCGTCTGACCCCGTTCTATCCCCGACCCCGTGGGTAGCTCCTCCAGGAGGCACAGGAACGCCGCGTCTGACCCCGTTCTATCCCTACCCCGTGTGAAACTCCTCCAGGAGGCACGGGAACGCCGCGTCTGACCCCGTTCTATCCCCACCCCCGTGTGTAGCTCCTCCAGGGGGCACAGGAACGCCGTGTCTGACCCCTGACATAAGAATTGTCTGTGTGTCAACACTGTTAGAGACGCTCCTTTAGTTTGGAAATTAATTGGAATGCCATCCTGTTGATCGAGTGGAGGAATTGATGTGTGGTGTGTTTACACGAGAGTATGGCAATCTGCTATATTCATCAGCAAAAGATGCAGTTGACTCCGAGCTGGGGTAATCTCGACAACAAAGGGGAGAGAAGGAAGTAGTGATCTTTATGGAGCGCCCGTAATAGTTATACAAACACTCGTTAAAGTCCTTTTACAGAAGCATCGATTCTAGTAGAGGCGACTGTCAGTAGTACCTATCCGGCCCCCGAACCCCGTCAGTGCCCCGGAGCAAGCATGTATGGATGAGCCGACTGGGCTCGGTCTAGTTGTATTGAGCTCATCACGGAACAAGCCGTGCGTTGCTACATGTGCAGTGACGATGTGTAGTCCGTTAATGAACTCTCACTTCAGCAGGGTAGACAAAAATCGTTTTAAACCAGACAACCTCATTGATTGCACAAGATCCACGAGAGGTTACGATGTTTGCATAAGAAACATTAAATACAATTACTCTGGTTTGATATCTGTTTTAGAGCCGCTATTGAAACCTGACGGCGGATCGCTGCATGCTGTAGTCATTGCTTCACCTTTGAGTGAAGACACGGGTGGAATTTGATGGGACAGCCTTATCAGCGGCGGTTAACTAGCGTGGTTATTGGCAAACTCTACACGCGTTTCCTCTGTCGCCTATCGTGCGGTTGGGCGTACATTCATTAACCATTAAACTTGTTCGCCACTGCTCTTTTCCCATTTGCGATGCCATTTGACGGACCCTATCTCAGGCGACTTGCTGAAGGGTCTCTTGAATCATTGCTGCCATGGCTGGCCTAACCATGCGCACGTTTGACAGATCAGGGAACGAGCGAGTGGCGGGCTGGCCGCCCCAATGATTCTATTAGAATACCGCATTGACGACCATCGCTGTACAACAATCTGAAGTTTACGGTTCCCGCTGATGTCCCCTCCCAGTAAAGTGTCCAGCTAAAGCCCGACGACGCACTTTATTACCGAGGCGTATTGACCACAGGGAAACCCAGTCAGTTATACAATATAGAAGTTCCTCTCTCAGCAAAGCGCTATTCCCATGTCTCAATCGGCGACCGTGTGCTGCTCCGCTGGACTGGGCAATACTTGAACGATTTGTTTGAGTTTGAGTTAATGATTTAAACTTAACGTACTTTATGTGTAATGGTGTGTATGTGTTGAATGCGACGCCGTTCATCAGAACCTGACAGGGAGGCAAGTGCCCCCGTCACGGCGTCAACAGGGACGTCTAAACGCTGCCCTACTTCCTGTTGAGAACATTTAAATGGGGACTACTTTTCACCCGACAACGATCAGCGATTGATCTGTTTGGGAGTGTTTATCCTAATGAGTCAGTGTCAGTTACTGTTTCATTGTAAACAATCTCGGAGAAACTGAATAAAGACGAGCGTCTCCCGGGGTATGAGCGGTATTCGGACGCCGGCCCTACCCCAAGATACTCTACCCAAAGATACTCTACCCCTAACACTGTAGCACCTGGCACAATAAACTCACACATCTCCAAGAAATTGTTACGAAATCAAAGGTCCTTGATTTCATTTATCACTGGAGGGAACATTCCCTGCTGTATCAGCAATTATTCGGATGTCCATATCTCGGATACTGGTATCGCGTGGTTTCCCGACCCGTGCGTCTCTGTTCCCCACCCCCCAGGCAATCTGGCAGAGGACTGGGCTCCGTGTGCAGTTGACCACCACTGTCTCCATCCCTCCAGTTGGGTCTTCTTGTGCCTCCGTAAAAATCGACTCAATTATTTCAGCGCTGTGTGAATTGAAATGTGCCACTGTGTTGTAACGTGGACCTATCACATGCAGGCCGGAGACGGATATAGTCCCACTTTTACACATGTCAACGATGGAAAGTAATAGCCATTGGAAAACTGATCTGATCTTTATGTTATAGCAAGGCTGTTGGAAGCTCTGCATATGAGTGATTGTGGAGTCAGTATTACTGTGAGCTTCTTGATAGTTTTCAGTGTGAATGACAGACGCGTCAGAAGCTCTCTCATACAATCATAGTGTCCCATTCAGTGTGTTTTCGGGAATATTCAAATATGGAAAACTTTGTTTCGGAAATATTGATCTTGACAAATGTTGAAGATGACTTGTACATGACTACCAGCTTTACCATGGTCTTTCCTCAACAAGTTTATTTTCTTTGACTGCTCAGGAACTGTAGCGCTCCGCCATGTTGGGATACGAGTCGGAGGTTTGACTGTCTCTGTACCTGTAGCCGTGTTCTAGGCGTGTTCTAGCCGTGTACTAGCCACCTAGCCGTGTATCTATTTATACAGAGTGTTATGCACCAGATACAACCATGTCCAAGACGATGTTACCTTCGTGTATCGTGTATAACTCACCGTATTCATCTCCCTCTAGGGGCCTCGACCACTACGGTGCTGCCGACAAGAGGGCGTCCACCATGCCGTCCCAGGGGTCTCTCTTCACCAACTTTGAGGACGTGCAGGTAGGTGTTGCTGATTCATTTTACTGTTATATACGCTTAGCAATACATTAAATGATAAAATGGCACAGACATACGTGTCCTATACGGTGTGTCGAAGATTCTTCTTGAGGCATCTGGTTCTTTGAAAGGTATGATGACAAGTAAATGACATCTATTGTTCAAGTTATGTCATTTTTACTTTAATTCCCCCGTCAGAACCTCGCTCCCCGATAATACACCCTTAAGACACATTACACGAGACCCGTGAAGTCCCGGGGTAGAATAGGTCTTCAGCAACCCGTGCTTGCCATAAAAGGTGACTATGCTTGTCGTGAGAGACGACTAACGGGATCGGGTGATCAGGCTCGCTGACTTGGTTGATGCATGTCATCGTATACCAATTGCGTGGATCGATGCTCATATTATTAATCACTGGATTGTCTGGTCCAGACTCGATTATTTACAGACCGCCAGCTGTAATAGTGCTGAGAGTGGCGTTAAACAACAAACAAACATACAAACAAACAAACAAACATTACACGATAGGTCAACACGCATTCAGTTCATTACAGGGTATGGAGCTCCCTAAACGTTACGCTACGTAGTTAGAAGTGTGTCGTATAGACTGTGTGCTCATTTTACCTTGTATATCAAAGTGTAGGTTGAAGTGAATTTGTCGATTCCATTTGATAGACACTTTCTTAAAAAGACAGAGAAAAGATTTGTATTGGCCTTAAAACGTTTTATGGTTACTATATCTCACGTTGAATGTTCCATATAAATGTATATTATGCACACGATTATGAAAGGGCGACATACATGGTTTAACTGCAACTGTATTCGAAAGAACGCCGCTCATCACGATTGTAGCGTGCCTGTGTATGGAAGAATGCCTTACATGTTTTATTATATCTGCATTCGATATTGTCATCATTAATTATACCAAAACTAATGTGTAATACTTCACACTGTATAGCAGTTTATTCTTGTATGGCGCACGTAATATCGCACTCCTTATTACAGATTTTCTATGCGTGGCGTGCGTCAAATCTGACATGTTACAAGTTATCTATGCATGACGTACGTCAAAACTCACATGTTACAGCTTATCTATGTGTTGCGTACGTCAAATCACATATACTATTGCAGTCTCTTGTGTGGCGTACGTCAAATCTCAAATTACGGCTCATCTATTCGTGGCATACGTCACATCTGACATATTATTACAGATTATTTGTGTTTAATGTACGTTAAATCTCATGTAGTATTACAGCTATGCGTGGCGTACGTCAATTCTAACATATTATTACAGATTATCTGTGCGTGGCGTACGTCATGTCTGACTTAGTGCTAGAGATTACCCTTATCTGACGTACGTCATATCTCACATAGTATGACAACTTATATGTGTGTAGTGTACGTCAAATCTCACATAGTATTAGAGGTATGCTTGGCGTGCGTCACATTTCACATAGTACTACAGATTACCCTTATATGACGTACGTCATAGTATGACAACTTATATGTGTGTAGTGTACGTTAAATCTCACACAGTATTACAACTATGCGGGCGAACGTCAAATTTCACCTAGTACTACAGATTACCCTATACGACGTACGTCATATCTGACATATTAAAAAAGCTTTTCATATGTGGCATACGTCATATCTGCCTCATTATTACAGTGTTTACGGCATACATAAACACTTGTCACACACAGATGGCCAATACCGCCTTCCCTCCACATCTTCGCACACCTTCTTCCAACCATATGGGGCATACGTCATATCTGCCTCATTATTACAGTGTTTACGGCATACATAAACACTTGTCACATACAGATGGCCAATACCGCCTTCCCTCCACATCTTCGCACACCTTCTTCCAACCATATGGGCTTATACTCGGGGCTGTCAGACGCATTAACTTATCTTCGCTGTTTATATATTCTCTGTCCCTCTTATCTGTTTTATGTCTACGTGTGGTCAACAAAACAAAGAATGGTGAATTATTATGTAGCAAACTGCTGATACATCATACATAGTTCGGAACTCTTACGTAACGTAACGGAGTCTGTGGTATAAAACACGCAGCCCTGATTGAGCTTGACGCAACAACGGTGTGTGTGAGAGTGGGTTGCAATGTGCTTGTGTCGGTGATTGGCAGCTTATATGGGATGGAGCCACCATTAGGTTTGGCATGCTGAAGATGATGAAGTTGACCGAATGAATACATTTTTGCATGACCCTCCATCTGTAATTGAATTTAACAGAGAGATAACACTGTATTTCATCATATTCCTTCATGCCGCAGTGCGGCGCATGCTCTCCACAATAGCCTTTGGTCACATCCCCACCATGGTATTGCAACATCATTTTTGTAGCTGAATGTCTTTTTTATTTCAC
The DNA here is from genome assembly GCF_023055435.1 of Haliotis rufescens. Taxonomy (NCBI): domain Eukaryota; kingdom Metazoa; phylum Mollusca; class Gastropoda; order Lepetellida; family Haliotidae; genus Haliotis; species Haliotis rufescens. Next base: position 4,402,055 of record NW_025963891.1, on the reverse strand, counting down.
TTTCTGAAACGTTTTCGATGTACCGTTCAAACCTGTAAGTTAGATTTGACGGTTAATGAGAACAGGTTTTAATTCTTACAGTAATAAATGTGTCCGTACGCGCACACGCACAGACGCACTGGCGCGATGATGCGCACTTACGTATACGACAACACTAACACGGCTCTCACTAACACGCACAAGATTACACATATACACACGATCACGTATAATACAAACGTAAAGATTAAACTATCACTGGCTCCCACGGCTATTTATAAGTGGCTACTTGTCATGCTAGCAGATAACACTCAACCAAACCGGACAATCAAATATGATCTCAAGGAATCATTTGAACAATTGTAGCGGGAGGACACTGGTATCGGTGCTGATTTAATGCCTGTTTACACGCCGCTCTCCATTCCACGTCGTCTTTGAGGAACCATTTGAATACAGGCAACAACATCCTTTCAAATCAAATCAGTCAAGATGCTCAACCAGCTTACGTAAAGTAAGCCAACTAGAGACAGACGGCAATCAATGGTATTGAACATAGAACAAAGAACCCGTCGTCGCAGCACGCAAATCCAGGACAACAGAATTGTCCTCAATTCAATTTCCCCGAGCCAGGGGAAAGCTGGGCAGGTACTGGGCACCACGGAGTCCATGATACCCCCTTTCACATACACGGACAGATAACACACTTTTCCGTTTCAGGCAAATTGTCTGTTTGGGTAATTGTGTCCAATTGAAGACATTCTGTTGCAACTGAAGTCAGCCATGTCTTGCATCATGCTTCTGCCATGATTGTTGTCGCTCTTGTTGACAGCGGTATGAAGAAAATACATAAAAGATTACCACACGCCATGGGAAGGGAGGTTTAGAGATGAAAAGGGAATTCTGTGCGGATTTCGCATCGATTACATCCCGGTTACAGTTGCTTCCTGTGGGATGAGGATGAGATGAAGATTCAGTATCAGTTCTAGGATGGCAGAGATGAAGTTTTAAACTCTTTCACTGTAGCATGTTTCTGTTGTGGCTGCGGTTGGATCTTTACTTTCCGTGTTATTGAACAACGAGCATGTATCAGCGAGTGGGACCGAACAGGGTTGGAGCGCTTCATGACTGAGACCTGTATAGAATTACACGTAATTGTATCAGTAGTACCACTCTTGAAATGGTATTTTGATTGTATACGGAGTTAGTTTACCTTCCAACAGTGACTGTCTGGCTTTATACCACATGATTTTAAGGCCACGTCCGCTGTTGCCCAATTTGTACAGGAGTCCTAGATGGACACGTGTTGTTGGTTTGTTGTTTAACGCCGCACTCAGCAATATTCCAGCTATATGACGGCGGTCTGTAAAAAAACGAGTCTGGACCAGACAACCCCGTGATTAATATCATGAGCATCGATCCACGCAATTGGGATACGATGACATGCATCAACCAAGTCAGCGAGTCTGACCACCCGATCCCGTTAGTCGCCTTTTACGACAAGCATAGTCACCTTTTACGGCAAGCATGGGTTGCTGAAGATCTGTTCTACCCCGGAATCTTCACGGGTCGATGGACACGTGTATTCCACACAGGCACATAGTACAAATCTATTTACGGTGGTTGCAAATATAATTAACAATTCATATTCTAATTAACATAGCATGATACAAAAATTGATACTTTTGAGAGAGCAGGATTATCATTTCCTGACATTATTGATATATACTTTTTGTTAATTAGAATGTACATAATATGACAATCCTAAATACTTACTTAATAAGTCGTACTTTGGACAAACTAACAGAAAATCTTCTAATCTTTAATCACATTTAAATCACATTGCTCGCAAATTCTCAATTCTCTAGCTGCATTTAAATTGTGCTAAGGCTATTCTAAACCTTTTTACAGTTTACACCAAACACGTAGTATTCTGGGGATACATTTGTCTCAAAAAGCTTAAGAGAAAGCTCTTTTAAGAACTACCTCAGTAAGTCAGCCACAATGACAGCGCGTCGTAATACATTTACATCAAGTACAAGACGTCAATATGGCCGACACGATAAACGTGACGAGAAAGACTTCCGAAGTTGTTTTTAAAAGACCTGTTGCGGTTACATGTGTTAATCATCATTGATCAATTGGCCCAACATTCAAATGAGATTATAAAGATATGTCAAATAGATACTATAGTAAATTAATAGATTGATGTAAACTGTCACTGTCATTGTAGACACGGATCGAGGCCATACTACGATAGTTTGGATGTGCATTTCTTCGATTTTGTTCACTTGGCCTAGGATGGGTCGAAGCGAGGATATTCGTAAACGATGATGCAGTACAACTCTCTGACGTTTCCCGATGTATGAAAAGACAGAGAGTTCAAGATTAAAGGGTCTTAATGTTCAGAAACAACGCTTCTGTGTGTATTCGTGATAGGGAATTAACAGGGTTTCCCCAGGAATGTTGAAGTAGTCCGTCGGTGTTTACGTCATGTCAAGAGCACGGTCTCGTGAAAAACGTATGAACGTCAAATTGTGTCATTCATACACTTATGAACGTCAATTTCGCGGTCATGTGACTGACCTCTCACCCAAAAGCCGCATACCGTCTAAACCTCGCATTAGAAGAACATATGAGGTTATATCTCAACATTAGTACAATAACGAAATCTTGGAAAGTATAGATCTAACATTCATATGTATATATGAACATTAATATGGACTGAATATTTGAGGCACAGAACATTTATTTTCTATTTTTATTCTCACTTGATGTGCATTCGGTCTGCCAGTCAGGTATAGAGGGAAGCGAGATATATACCTCGGCTATTGTGGACGTTGCAGAAAACTTTCATCTTCTGGGAAGGGGGTAACAGGGGACACGGGTGGCCCAGCTTACAGGTACTGCAGAGAGTTGCGTCCCTTAGCAGTTCCAGGGTCCGCTGATCGTTGGTTCTAATGACAGATTTGCCATGATTTTGATATTTGCTTGTCAGCACTATATCTGTGCTGATGTGTTTCACCAGGGTAGCAAACGTTTCCGTCATGCATCATTTCTAGGTTCCTTCTCTACTGGAGACTGCATATCGCTATGTTACAGAACCGCTGTTGAATGTATGGTGAATAATACCGACGCCTCAACGTGGTCAGCGTGCACGCTAAAGGCATCGTCCTCGCACCTGCAACGCCAGCCTGCTGTTGTTTGGTCAACGTGCACGCTCAATGCATCATCATCGCACCTGCACCCCTTGCCACATACTCCTATACTCCTACTGTAGTAGATTTACAAACATAGTTGACAAACCTTGGACCTGTACCATGTTAACTGTGGCGGCCCTCGTGCTTCCCGCATGCTAAGAACCCGACTCAGGGATAGAAAGACAATAATTATCCACTCTCTGTGTACTAATGTTTGCAGGGACACGAACAGAGGAGCTCTGGATGTGTGTCCCACTGGAGAGATACTTATCTTTACGGACCCTTCTATGTGACTCCAGAAACCAGATATCAAAGGATCGCGTCTTTTGGCTCCCTGAATTTGACAGTTCTGTATAGATTCACTTTTCAATTACCCAAGAGGCCCTCTATCTACTCCCAGAAAACAAATATAAAGATAAAATTAGTCCGTAGGCACTAGAGGAAGCGTTCGATAAGAAAACATTACATCAAAGTCCGCCTGAGGATCGACGTGCAAGGAACTTAACTTTGTCCATGCTTTACATAACACCTCGCCCTGGGTCGGTAGGGGGTGGGTATTTAGTGTGTGGGAGGGGAGGGGGAGCGGATAACACAACAAAGATAACAGTTCCATTACCCACATCCTGGGGGAGAGTGTCCTCCATCTGTTCCCCTTCTGGTCGTGTTATGGGACGGCGGTTGTTGTATTGGTATCACAGCTGCGACATGGCGGCCACGCTATAATATAAGCCTACAGGGACAAGATGAACGAACAAGGAAATAATACATATTTCTAGCCGGTATTGATCTAGTACTCTTAACGCTGCCCAGGTCGATGTAATTCCGCTGAGCTCACATGCATAGCGACAGAATTACACCTGGCTATAATAATACAGTGCAAGACCACTCACCTGATGAAGGAGCAAGAACTAGCTCTGAAACGTCGTAGAAGGAATAAAAAAAGTTGCAATCCATTAAAAAGTTTCATGTATTCAGGTTATCCCAACTTCTAAATACCTATCAAAGACTTCATAATAAAGTGTAGTTGCCGGGGGTGACTTCACATTGTGGTTCAGGTTCAGTTGTTATCAAATATCAGACGCCTGTGTATGACAGTCGGTGTACATTCATCATGGACATTGTGTCGTCAACGTCGGTATTTACTCGTCATAGACACCGTGAAGATCCGGGTTAGAATAGGACTTCAGCAACACATGTTTCTCGTAAGATGCGACTGACGGGTGGTCAGGCTCACTGACCTGGTTGATGCATGTCATCGTATCGAATTGCGTGGATCGATGCTCATGATTTCTATCATTAGATTGTCTGGTCCAGACTCGATTATTTGCAAACCACCGTATGCCTGGAATATTGCTGAGTGTGGCGTTTAACAACAAACAACACAAAAACAAAAGAAACGTTCGTCATAGACACGGTGTCATCATGGTCGATATACATTCATCATAGACACTGTGTCGTCATAGTCGATATACATTCATCACAGACGCTGTGTCGTCATAGTCAATATACATTCATCATAGACACTGTGTCGTCATAGTCGATATACATTCATCATAGACACTGTGTCATCATAGTCGATATACATTCATCATAGACACTGTATCGTAATAGTCGATATACATTCACCATAGATACTGTGTCGTCATAGTCGATATACATTCATCATAGACACTGTGTCGTCATAGTTGATATACATTCATCATAGACACTGTGTCGTCATAGTCGATATACATTCATCATAGACACTGTGTCGTCATAGTCGATATACATTCATCATAAACACTGTGTCGTCATAGTTGGTACACGTCTATCACAGACGCTGTGTCGTCATAGTCGATATACATTCATCATAGACACTGTGTCGTCATATCATATATACATTCATCATAGACAGTGTGTCATCATAGACGCTATGTCGTCACAATGAACTAAACAGCGTCAAAATAGCTATTCACCTTAACATAAAAACCGAATACCTCGCGCCCCATAGTAACATACATGTTCTCGGCAAGGTGTTCACATTGTACTGACATCCTGCTCCTGTCAACACGAATCTCCCTATTGCGTGCCTGAATGGTCAGATCACAGAATAGAATACAGTGGTCCATTACGCCATGGGCCAAGGCGTCTTCAGGAACGTGTAATTTATGTTTGGAACAAACACATACGTTAGCTATTAGATTGAGCATGTAACTGTGTTTCTGTGAGACGGGCTCCACAAGTTCATCTCCAACATATTGCGTAATCTCATTCTGTTGAAATAGTTTTCAAGAAAAAACTTAAGATAATTGCTTTCTTATCCTTCCCTCGGCACATTCGTAGGACTACAGGCATATCGGCCGCAACATGGCATTTGTCTGAAACCTGACGCGCAGCTGACAGAAATCCTTTCTTATCTTGTAAAACCTCTTTAATGGCCTGTGTTTTGCAAGATGCCCCCTGTCTAGATAGTGTCATGTATATAGCCCCCCCTCACTTAGTTTGTACACTGAATACGTGTCCCCAATCCTTGATATAAGTCTAGTGTCTTGACCCTTGCGGTGCGGTGCGGTGCGGTGCGGTGCGGTGCGGTGCGGCATGGTATTTGAGTTTAAGGACAATTTGCACCCTTTAAACAAGACCAAAGCGAGCAAGGAAAATGAAAAGGTGATGATTAACCAATTTGTTTAATATTTTGTTTTTGAAAAGAAAATACTGATTCCATTAAAAAAACACAAGAAGTCAATGCTCAGTGCATGGACATATTTGTTTTCTATTATATATCTTCATGATCTTCACTAGAAGTCTAAACCTCTAAACTACATTGAAGCATTTAACCCAGTGTTCAAGGCGAAGTCGAGTAATTCTGACTTCTCATCTTATTTCGACGACGAGTTGTATTGGACTTCACAGAAGGTTCATATGTCGGCCGGCTGCCCCAGCTTGTGGTGAAAGATTTTGCGAAAATGAAGTCGAAATCTTTCGGTTGGGGTCTGAAGTCAGATACTTTTACCTCAGGACTTTCGCTAGTCAGATTTCGCAAGTTGGTCTGCTATCTCATATTCCATGTCGCCCAATATGAGCTTGAATCTTCACAACATCTCACGTCATATATATTGTATGATTCCAACTTTAACATTTGATAAACAATCTCACTTTGTATACCAGTGATACCAGCTTCAGTAGGGAACAAGGTGAAAAGGATTTTAACGTCTCGTTCAAGATTATTGCACCTATATAGGGACGTGTCTGCACGTGTTAGTGTTAGCTGCTTGTAGTAGTCCGGACTGATGCCAATTATATAGTGCTAGCTCACTAAGATTCCGTGCCGCAGCTTAACATGAATACCCCACTCAGACACAGTATACTGACTCCGAGCCGACCAGTCCTTGTTTAACCCCTTAATGTCGAGCGCTAGACAGGTTAACAACAAGTACCATCTGTAAACGTTTTTGGTATGACGCGGCCGGGGATCGAACCAAGACCTTCCGCTCTCACGGAGGCGGTCACCAGCTTCATAGCTTTAACAGCTGCCATGGAGCCAGGAACTATAACTGTATCGTCATACTCATTAACCCATCTTGGAGTTTGAAAAATAACTATAAGTTACTGAGCCTGAACACGCTTGAGATGTCAAACGTGAAATCCAATACGCTCCAGCAGTGCGAACCTTGGCCGAATCCCTTGAGACATCAGAAGAAATGTGTGTGAAGGTGATACAATGTTCACGTTTACTATCCTGACATACAGCTTCATTTGGAATCACGTTTTTGCTAGTGAGTGAATTTAGATCATATATTGCCTCTTCAATATCAGTTGCTTCCTTAATGCAGGTAAATGTTACGATCATGAGTTCAGATCCCTGATTCTCTCGCGGGTTTCTTCAGAGTGGAAACCTTGGAGTCAGTCTACGTGCCCTGTATGATACATACCCCACACTCTTTCTTTAATATGTATATTGACCCTCCTTCCAAAGAATGCTTTCAGTATATTTGCCTCTCCTTGTTACCACACTGTTTTCACAACGCCATATTTGCAGAACATCAAGCATGCATCCAGCGACGTTATGTTTTCTTTAAGAAATAACGTTTTCAAAGGAAATCTCATCTCCATTTCCACTCCCATCCCCACCCGACCCCAAACCACACCTCCACCTACTCCCCATCCCCACCCACACCCACACCCACACCCACACCCACACCCACACCCACACCTCCACCTACACCTACACCCCATCCCCACACCACTGAAAAGCCCTGGACACCGCTCGACACCCCAGAGACACCCTTGAGTCACCGTTGAACACCCCCGAGACCCTCATGGTATTCCACTGGGACACCACAGAAATACCCTTGAGAAAAACAAAAATATATGAGTTTTCATCACCAATGCTGAAACGGATGGAATCTTGGCATCCGACATCTCGTGAAGATACATCACAAGTCATACTGGCGTTTAATATTCCCCTCCGATATGCAGACAAATGTTTGCCGTTTGATTGCTGTCTGTAGACGAGCAGTAGTTTCGCCAAGGTGCTCTGACTGCCGATCGCTACACTGTGCCCACATGCCGCTGTTGCGTAAAGATCATTGCAAGTCGGCGCGAGCTGAATGAAGTGGCATTCGTGATATTGTATTAACGTAGACTAACAAGTTGCCCGGACCGCAGAGGCGGGGATGATTTGTGTCCCCGGCAGTAAAGGATCAGTGGCTGATCAATACCAATAGATGGTTACATCGACACAACAGGGTGTTAAAGCAAGTCACTGTGTGGTTACATCGACACAACAAGGTGTTAAAGCAAGTCACTGTGAGGTTACATCGACATATCAGGTGCTATGGCACGTCACTGTGTGGTAACATCGACACAACAAGGTGTTAAAGCAAGTCACTGTGAGGTTACATCGACATATCAGGTGCTATGGCAAGTCACTGTGTGGTAACATCGACACAACAGGTACTATAGCTAGTCACTGTGTGGTTACATCGACACAACAAGGTGTTAAAGCAAGTCACTGTGTGGTTACATCGACACCACAAAGTGTTGTAGCAAGTCAACGTGTACCTTGTACCCGGTGAGGTTAAATCGACACAACAGGTGCTATAGCAAGTCAGTGTGTTGTTACATCGACAGAACATGTGCGAGAGCAAGTCAATGTGTCTGGTGTGGTTACATCGACACAACAGGTGCTATAGCAAATCAGTGTGTTGTTACATCGACACAACAGGTGCTGTGGCAAGTCAATGTGTACCTTGTACCGGGTGTGGTTACATCGACACAACAGGTGCTGGAGCAAGTCAATGTTTACCTTGTACCGGGTGTGGTTACATCGACACATCAGGTGCTGGAGCAAGTCACTGTGTACCAAGTACCCGGTGTGGTTACATCGACACAACAGGTGCTATAGCAAGTCACTGTGTACCAAGTACCCGGTGTGGTTACATCGACACAACAGGTGCTTAGCAAGTCAATGTGTACCTTGTACCCGGTGTGGTTACATCGACACAACAGATGCTAGAGCAAGTCAATGTGTACCTTGTACCGTGTGGTGATATATCGACACAACATGTTCTATGGCAAGTCAATGTGTACCTTGTACCGTGTGTGTTTACATCGACACAACAAGGTGATGAAAGGACTCTTCTCAAGTAAACGTTTAGCAGTCTACAAAAGTCAAACCAACCAGTAGAAACATTAACACCAAACAATTGCCGACTAAACACTATGTTCCTATCGGCAGCCTATAACCTCAACAGGCCAAACTTTCAGAATTCAGAAACAAGTAATCCTTACATGATAATTATTAGACTTGTCCAACGTTTATTGACGACATTTGTCCGACATTTGTCCGACAGCTTACATCCTAGAATTCAGACACGCACATATACACGATATCCCAAACGGCCGGGAACGCCTCACAGACCAAAAATACCGATTGATTTCCACAAACTTGACAGACTTTGTATATCAACAACTGATTCGATTTCACAAACCATCCGTTCTGATATCTCAACAACAACCAGATGTCCCAAAACCTTATTGAGACTAATTTCACACTTATTGACTTTTTGGCTTATCGCTTAATAATTAGTAAGACGAATGGTTGAGTTTGAAACAGTTTACAGACTGGCTGTTCTTGAGGCTGATCAAGTGGATCGACAAGCCAGAGAACACTGCGAGGTCCAGACAGGTTGTGCTTTTCCCAGAGTCAGGCACAAGGGGGACACGGAAAACAAGTCAAAACCCGGAATCCATTAACAACTAGACCATCCTCAACTGACGTACTTGCCTACAGAGCATAGCCTACAATGGCGGAAGTATGCAGAACACGGCCTGCAATGACGGAAGTATGCAGAGCACGGCCTACAATGACGGAAGTATGCAGAACACGGCCTGAAATGACAGAAGCATGCAGAGCATAGCCTACAATGACAGAAGAATGCATAACACGGCCTGCAATGATAGAAGTATGCAGAACACGGCCCATAATGACAGGAGTATGCAGAACACGGCCTGAAATGACAGAAATATACGTAGGACGATCTACAATGATGGAGGTATGCAGAACACGTCCCACCATGACAGAAGTATGCAGAACATGACAGAAGTATGCGTACTACGACCTATAATGATGGATGTATACAGAACAGCCTTAAATGACGGAAGTATGCATAACACATCCCACAATGACAGAAGCAGACAACAGAACCCGTCTTACACGGACGTTATTATGTAGCAGAACAAGGGATACAATAACAGAAGTATGTAGCAGAAAACGTCTTACAGGGACAGAAGTATGCAGAAAACGACCTGCAATGACAGTAGTTTGCAGGAGAACACGGCCTACAATGAACAAAAGTATGGTTCGACAAGCCACAGAACACTGCGAGGTCCAGACAGGATGTGCTTTTCCCAGAGTCAGGCACAAGGGGGACACGTAAAACAAGTCAAAACCCGGAATCCCTTAACAACTAGACCATCCTCAACTCTCGACTTGCCTACAGAGCATAGCGTACAATGGCGGAAGTATGAAGAACACGGCCTGAAATGACGGAAGTATGCAGAGCACAGCCTACAATGACGGAAGTATGCAGAACACGGCCTGCAATGATAGAAGTATGCAGAACACGGCCCGTAATGACAGGAGTATGCAGAACACGGCCTGAAATGACAGAAGTATACGTAGGACGACCTACAATGATGGAGGTATGCAGAAGACGTCCCACAATGACAGAAGTATGCAGAACACGGCCCACAATGACAGAAGTATGCAGAACACGGCCTACAATGACATAGGTATGCTTAAAACGACCTGCAATGACAGTATACGTAGGACGACCTACAATGATGAAGGTATGCAGAACACGGCCAACAATGACAGACGTATGCAGAACACGGCCTACAATGACAGAAGCATGCAGAACATGACAGAAGTATGCGTAGTACGACCTATAATGATGGATGTATACGGAACAGCCTTAAATGACGGAAGCAGACAACAGAACCCGTCTTACACGGACGTTATTATGTAGCAGAACAAGGGATACAATAACAGAAGTATGTAGCAGAAAACGTCTTACAGGGACAGAAGTATGCAGAAAACGACCTGGAATGACAGTAGATTGCAGGAGAACACGGCCTACAATGAACAAAAGTATGGCGCAGAACATTTCTTACAGCGACAGATGTTACAGAACACGACCTACAATGACAGAAGTATGCAAAGAACGACCTACAATGACAGAAGTATGCAGAGCATAGCCTACAATGACGGAAGAATGCAGAGCAGAGCCTACAATGACGGAAGAATGCAGAACACGGCCTAAAATGACAGAAGCATGCAGAACACGGCCTACAATAACAGAAGCAGACAACAGAACCCTTCTTACACAGACAATAACATGCAGCAGAACACGGCCTACAAAGACAGAAGCATTTAGCAGAACAGGTCCTACAATGTGGAAAGCATGTAGCAGAACACAGTCCACATGTCGGATGTAGGCAAGGAGACAGCTGATGCCAGGGCGGGAATGACTCCACCTGTCACAATAATCAAGAAAGAGTTGTATCTCAACCGTCTAAACTAATATCTTCTGACATCCTGATGTATTGATGCTGGTAATAACCTTAAGGTGTAGCCTAATAGAACAATATTATACAGATAGCATAACTCGTGGATGATGATAAATCATAGGAAATGGCGGATTAGGCCACGAGATCCGCGTCCGGCACGCCCCCTCGTCTGCACTCGCTCCCTACAGCGTGCCAAGCTCTGTGACAGAGCTCTTCACTGCATACGCCGAGTCCATCAAATAGCGTTCTGTCCTGTAATAACTTGCAAATGAGCAAAACCGAATCTGAGCCTAACCGTAATGGTTTAAGCACCACGGCAAGGTTGCTGTGGCTCACAGTATTAATGCCTGCTTTCTTGCTACCTTTGACGGCCTCCATCGTTAAACTAAGCTAGCATGATGTATGAGCTTCGACACAGGCAGTTGATAGTTAAAAGCTTGCGTGAAGAAAGCTCCCATTCATACAGGGTGTATCTTTGGACTGTACGTCGTTATGATCTGTGCATATGTATATGAATGGAAATAGATATCGTACAGCCATCAAAAGCGGCTTATCAAGACATGTGGCTTATTTTATAGAGACGTGAATGGTCGTAGGTAATGATAAGTTAATAGCAACAAACATTTGCATTCGTAAATTAATTTTGGTGATTTTTTAAATAGTAAATATAAAATATGTTGAATTTCTTGTCATATTAAGTAATATGACAACAAACACCACAAGAAAAGTACTTCAACTAATTCAAAATTTTACTAAATTTTGCATAAAAGGGGACTAGTCTATGGTACATGGGCATCCTAGCAAATGGGATTCAAGCCAATGAAACGTTTTTGTTCGGTGCCTCAGATTTGATGATGCGTAACATTGTATCCAAAATTGTGATCACCCAAATTACAGAGAGACAATTGATATCTCAATTTAAAACAAATGACACTAATTTAATTGTCTGAACCCAGACTGAAAGCTGGGAATGGACAATAAATCATAGAACAATGGCCAAATGGCCAATGATCAAAAATTCAAATGTCAGCGGCTGTTTTGTCTAATATGTTAGAATTGTGCTACGTTGGTTTTGTTTGTTTGTTGTTTTGTTTGTTGTTGTTGTTGTTTTTCGGGGTGGGGTTATTAACTTCTGCAACTCTCCAAGTTTAGCTTAATCCCCGGAAAAATACATTTTAAAAGTTACGTAAATAATGGCAGGTGAGCTGCAGAGCCCACTGCTTCGGGTGTCCCCGTTGTACATAGATACATTCATGTAATCAGCTACAAAGTAACAAGCGAAATGATTGTGTAACGATATTTCTGTCCAAAAATTGTTCCCAATAACACAGTGGCGACTTTAAAATATTAGCATATTTTTTATTCACGACACAGTCATAATATGCAAATGTCTTATTCTCTAATGGAGTTGCTTCCGCCCAATGCGAACCAAAACGATATTAACGAATTCCAAATATACCCTATATCTTTAGGTCGGTATACAATGTTCCTGTGATAAATTTCAAACGGGCGAAAGCGCAAAAAGCATTTCGCTGCCGTTTATGGTCAGCACATTGGCTTTGCTCAATGGCGCCTCTGTGTTACGAACAGGCCGGCGTCCGACACACCGACCTAGATGCGTGTGTTTGGTTGTGGCTGATCGTCCTCAACTTGTGATACTGACTGACTAGGGCTTGGTCTGAGGCAGTTAGCGCTGGCCTTGTCCATAGTGCACAGCGATTACCTGTTTAACGTTGATTTATTCCGTCAAATTTAGCGTAATGCGATTAGCATTCAAGTTGTAACGCGATAGAAGTGGAATTATTCTGTAAAAACGTCTCTCTATTTTGTGTTGATGTAATGTACTTCCTACAAGATGAGAACGGAGCACAATGGGGTAGAGGTTCTAGGTGCTCTTCTTGCTCTTCTTGCCTCAGCGCGGATACGTAATCAGCATCCCAAGACACAATCAGGACGCCAAATGTCACTGATTTAGGCTATTTCCAGCCTGGCGTCTGTTCGGAGGCGATAATCAAACCTGTATTCTTAACTATGGTTTTACAGCGATTGCTGCATAAAGGAGGTTCACTCCATTCTGTGACCCAAATAATGTTATCTCTAACTGTCAAAGAATTCAATCGATGAGTATGGAATGATATCTGAGAGAGAGTAAGGAAAGGAATCTTCCACTGTCAAAAATTCCAACCTTTACTGTACAGCGGTACGTCGGATCATGACAGAATGCTTAACCTAAACTATTCTGTATCATGGTATAGCCGACTGTAAAATTTGGAACTATTCTGTAGAAGGGAATTTCCGACCGTCAAAGAATCTTACACTTTACTTTATAATGGTATCTCTAAAAGTCAAAGAATAACAAGCTATACTGTTGAATGGAACCGTCAAAGAATTCCAAATTAGGCTGCAGTGTGTTGACTGACCGTCAAAGAATTCGCAACCTATATTATTCTGAAGAATTGTATCTCCGACCGTCACAGGATTCAAAGAAATGCTGTGGCATGGTACATCCCCTCTTCAGAGAATTCCAAACTATTTGCAAAATGGTGTCTCTGACCCTAAACAAAGTAAACCTAATGCTGTAGAATTGTATTTCCGGCCGGCAAGGAATACCGAAATCTTCTGTAAAAAGGTATTTTTCAACAATCAAGTACTTTTCTGCAACGCTCAAAGAATTCCAAGCCATATTGTATATTAACGTTATCTCCAAACTGAGTTGTACAATATACCGCACAGTGTGTACTTTAACCAAGCATACACTCTTTTAAAGACGCCCATTCCCAAAATTCCGTGGAACCTCCTTTAGTATGTCGTCATCAGTGTGACTTCCCTATACAGTGAGGTCAAGGGTCACCGTGTAACTCTATAGTGATGTCTTCGACAGTCTAACCTTTTCCGCTAATTCTTCTGTCTGAGTAATACCAGCTCGCTGTTGACATACAGTAAATACACACAATAACAGAGACGCTTACTCAGACGCAGCATCTTACAGACATTTTCCCGGAAGAGCGACGGTATACCCACTCAGGTAGCTCGACTGACCCGTCTTGTATCACGTGTTAGGTAATATGTAAATGTAATGTATTATCAGCGGCAGTGAGGTGCGGCGGCCTGCAATCCAGTTGACATCAGCGTGTACCGGCTGATCGTCCTTAGCTGTATTTCGTCGATTTCCGTTGCAGGTAGAGAATAGATTTGTACTCGATTCTGTAACATGACGAGTACATTGCCCTTACATGACCTTGTGACACTGTCGTCCGGTACAGACAGGGACTGAATATATAGGCGAGATGCGAGGCAGGGGTCCCTTCCACAAAGAGCTAGTAGCGCGAAGTCGATCTTAACTGCCATACTTTAACATAGACTTACGACTGTCGGAGCGCTACGATCGCTATGTGGCACGGGACCCAGTACGAGTTGATGAACTGTGTGACTACGTTACGTCAGGGCGTTATAACAGTGTGTGTGTGTGTGGTGGGGGGGGGACTATTTTACGTCAAAGCGTTATAACGGTGTGGGGCGAGACTATGTTACGTCAAGGCGTTATAACGGTGTGGGGCGAGACTATGTTACGTCAAAGCGCTATTACGATGTCTGATGCGACTATGTTACGTCAAGGCGCTATACCGGTGTGAAGTGCGACTATGTTACGTCAAGGCGCTATACCGGTGTGAAGTGCGACTATGTTACGTCAAGGCGCTATACCGGTGTGAAGTGCGACTATGTTACGTCAAGGCGCTATAACGGTGTGGAGTGCGACTATGTTACGTCAAGGCGCTATAACGGTGTGGAGTGCGACTATGTTACGTCAAGGCGCTATAACGGTGTGGAGTGCGACCATTTTACGTCAAGGCGCTATTACGATGTCTGATGCGACTATGTTACGTCAAGGCGCTATTATGCTGCGGCGTGCGACCATTTTACGTCAAGGTACTATAACGGTGTGGAGTGCGACTATTTTACGTCAAGGCGCTATAACGGTCTGGAGTGCGATTACCCCTTCCCCACCCCCCAATTGTATTGACTGATCACAGACATACAAGATGATCATAAGATAATCAGCATGCCAAACATAAAGCACGCTAACCAGTCATGGAAAAATATGTGACTCTATGATGTCATAAAATGTTTATATGACTCCATAATGTAATTACATAGTTTAGACATTGACCACTTAAAAACCATTGTCATACACCGACATGAAGCAGTCAGGCCGGGGCCATTCAGCCAGGGCAATGAGAATGAGTAACAGACAGACCCGCTGTGGTCACAAGGGATTCAATTGTCGGCTCTCTCTCGTCACTGTAGGACGAAAACAACATACCTCATTGCATCTTATGTAATAGAGACATACATTGGCAAAACACATTATTCTCTCTTTGACTGATTTACTTTTAGAAAATCAATCAGATGCCTTGGAGCTGTTTCGTCAGTCTGTTTTATATAATTACTAATAAATCATCTTGATGCAGAGACCACGTGCCCAAATTACTAAATCGTCTTGTCAGTCCCTCCCAAACAGGGGACCTTGTTCTTGGTTAGCCCGTAGATATATCAGAGACATTGATGCATGCAATAAAGGGTTGGGTATTTGTGAGAGAGGGGAAGATATCTCCCTAATTTTAATAACCCAAGCCCTGTTGGGATGGCGATAGGGTTTAGTTTCCCCCGAGCAGCTATCTTGATGGCCAGAGTTACGATACCGGCAGCAACATCTCGATAACTTCCTAACTTAGGATTAGATCCACATTACGCTAATATCCTGCCTACTGATCTGATAACGCAAACCGACAGTTAAACCGGCAGGCTTAGCATCTTTAAATCAGTACCGACCATCATACAATTTCCCGGTCGACTGCTCCCAGCGAGTCTCTACTACCTGCGCTGTGCGGAGCTTCTCGACCAGCCTGAACTCAGTCACACTGGCGGCCGGAGTGATTGATCCGGGCGACGGGGATTGATGCAAGCAATTACATTTATTACATGAATACTTTGCTGTATCTCGACAGATAAAAACAAACGCAATTTGTAGTTATTTCATGACTGTTATTTTTGTTGCTATTCACGTGAATAACTGACAGTATATTGAAACGCTTGCCGTTTGTTGTAAATGGCCATACTTGACATGTGAACAAAAACCATTTATTTGAAGAATGTTTGATGATTTGCGCCCTCTATAGTAGAACTTACCTACCTATGTCCAAGCTGAACATATAACAGAGCATATGATCCAAATATGTCACAAAGCAAGTTATATTGTCTTAATATCTTACAGACAGACAGACGGAAAGTTTTAGTACTTCTTTTGGTCTTAAGGCCAACAACACAATGCACCTTTTACAAGAACTGTCTATAGTACCTGATATATTTCAATTTACTAATTTCCTTGGATATTTACTTTCCATTTATAAATTTATTTAATTTTAAAAATAGCTCAATGTAGGATTGAGTTTGCATTTTTGGTAATCATGAGATGTACATTCTTGGCAATAATAAGATGTACATTCTTGGCAATCATAAGATTTATATTTTTGGCGAACATAAGATGTACATTCTTGGCAATCATAAGATGAACATTGTTGTTGTTTTCTTGTTTTTTTCCCTGACTTCATCCAAAGGGCTCTCCAACACATGGAATTCATTGCCCTGCAAGTTTAAGTACTGGTGACACATTGCCATGTTAATGTCAGTATCTTCTGATCCTCTAAAGCTTGACATTGAAGCTGTTAATACCTCACGTAAAGGATGTGTTAGGGATCTCCGTAATTACAAAGACCATAAAGTTTGTAAATAGAACTCGGACATAATGACAGTGTGTATGTGGGGTGTGTGTGCAAAGATTTAGAGTTATGAAATATCAGACGACCAATCTTGGAAGTAAGAATCATTACAACGTTGCAAAGTTACAGTTAAAGTAGTTCTCTGTTTCCAACATGGTGAGCAACCCAAGCACGTGCAGAACCATGACAGAACAACAACAGTAGTTCTGGTACTGCCGAAGTCCAATAAACATTCTAACTGGTTGTACATATTGCAGGGGCGGTTTATATACCGCGTGTCTGTTTGTCGAAGTAGCCGAATCCAAAATGATATAACTTGATTTGCAATTGGCACGCAGTGGATATATCCCACATTCAGCTGGAATAGCCTTGTTAGATGAACGATCGCCCACACGTAAAACAAATCTGCAGAATTTTGTTATGAATTTTCTATCCTAAGGCGGTGTATGCCACGAATACTAATAGCTTGTGTAAGGGGTGATATGGTCTAAATTTCTCGCTGAACAGTTTGACCTAATATCTTACTTAGCATATTATGTTGCCCTATCATCTCACTAGCAATTATTATAGTCATAATATCTTACTGTTCTAATTTTCTCACCAATTATTCTATAATGTTCTAATATCTCGCTAAGCATGTTATAATGTCCTAATATCTCACTAAGCATGTTATGATGTTCTTATATCCCACTAAGCATGTTATGATGTTCTAATATCCCACTAAGCATGTTATTATGTTCTAATATTCCACTGAGCTTGTTATAGTGTTCTAATATCTCACTAAGCATGTTATAATGTTGTATATAATATCTCACTAAACACGTTATAATGTTCTTATATCCAACTAAGCATGTTATATTGTTCTAATATCTCACTGAACATGCTATAATGTTCTCATGTCTCACTAAGCATGTTATTATGTTCAAATATCCAACTAAGCATGCTATTATGTTCCTAAATCCCACTAAGTATGTTATTATGTTCCTATTAAGTATGTTATTATGTTCTAATATCTCACTAAGCATGATAATATGATCTAATATCCCACAAGGCATGCTATTATGTTCTAATATTTCCCTAAGCATGTTATAGTGTTATAATATCTCACTAAGCATGTTATAATGTTATAATATCTCATTAAGCATGTTATAGTGTTATAATATCTCAAGAAGCATGTTATTATGTTCTCGTATCCCACTAAGCATGTTGTTATGTTCTAATATTCCACTAAGCATTTTATAATACTATCATATCTCTCGAAGCATATTATTATGTTCTAATATCCCACCAAGCATGTTATGATGTTATAATATCGCACGAAGCATGTTTTTGTGTTCTAATATTCCACTAAGCATGTTATAATGTTATAATATCTCACGAAGCATGTTATAACGTCCTAATATACCACTAAGCATGTTATAATGTTATAATATCTCACGAAGCATGTTATAACGTCCTAATATACCACTAATCATGTTATAACATCCTAATATCTCACGAAGCCTGTCATAATGTAATATCTCACTAAGCATGTTACAATGTCCTAATATCTCACTAAGCATGTTATAACATCCTAATATCTCACTAAGCATGTTATAACATCCTAATATCTCACTAAGCATGTTATAACATCCAAATATCTCACTAAGCATGTTATAATGTTGAAATATCCCACTGACCATGTTATAATGTTCTAATATCCCACTAAGCATGTTATTATGTGCTTATATCCCACAAAACATGTGATATGGAATCACTAGCAGGGAATATAACCCCGTGACCTCACCCAGCAGGTTATAAGCAGGTGATGTAGTCCCAATACTGAACCGAGGTGATGAGACTGAGAAGTGATGCACCGAGATGACATCACGGATCTCACAGTAGACACATACACGGTACTGTCTCACAAAACACTCGACGCAGGACGTCACTCTCGTCTCCCTCGCTTCGTGGCATCAATAACATCGCGTTTTGCGAATTTTCAACATGAAAGGTTTTGCCGGAAATTGGTTTAAGAAGCGCCGTATATCTATGAGGGTGTTCAGTCGCTGAGTGTGGCATCAGGTCTGTTAGCTCCGGCGATAACTGATACCTCCAGTGATGCATGTCAGGTATATCTACTAGACACAGCATCTATTCTCTGGCCAGTTAAAACGTCAGGGTGTGTCAGGTGACTTAAAGCCTGCCACATACTAAATTTGTGATCTAAAGTTCATATATGTAAAACGAGTAACTGAACGTACACGCTGATGTATTTCAGAATAACTTCATAGTTTAAGAAAGACAGTCCTTTTTTTTTTTTTTCTTTTTTTTTATTCAGTCATATACACAGGATACAGATGAAATCGAATAACAGTACAAATTCATGTATAAAGGTAATTCGAAAAAAGGATGTGGTACAGAGGAGGCCTAAGGCATAATCCACAGCATGGTACAGATGAAGGCATATTTATGTATACTATTAAGAAGGTGCGTATTTATGGTACATCAAATTATGTTGCAAGCATCAAGTGAATAAGTTATTTTACAGTTTGAGTAAACAAAGCCCATTTTCTGTTAAAGGCAGAGAAGTAATTATTTCTAAGTGCAATATGGTATTCAACGTCATAGATACTTCTTATTGTGTTCTTAAAAGCAACAAAGTTCATTCTTTTCATAGATCAATCTTTTAGCAGCTACAATTAAATGGTTAATTAATACATCAGAGGTACCAAAAAGGAGCTCAGACAGTTCTTGGTGTGGTCTGTGTCGTGTTGTATGAACTTTGTCTTGTCGGATGCTCTGATAGTGTACAGATACAACCACTATCGCCTGCTTGGGTGTAGTACAGGGTCGTACAAATACAACTCCCTATCCCCGTCTTCAACTGTACAAGCTGAAGATTAACTGTCTGTTTTATAATATTGGCCTATTCGCTGAAGTAATACTTCTATCTGTGTAACTAAAGAATTGTTCTTTGCTTTTGACGATTTTGTGGTGACATCCAACATGGATGGTAAAGTTGCCTGGAGGTTAACCGCGAGTATGACACTGTTATGAGTTTAGTGTGACACTGTACGACACTGTTATGAATTTAGCGTGACACTGTACGACACTGTTATGAGTTTAGTGTGACAGTGTCGTGCAGTATCACACTAACTTCATAACAGTGTCATACAGTGTCACACTACACTCAAAACAGAGTCGTACAGTGTCACACTACACTCAAAACACTGTCGTACAGTGTCAAACTAAACTCATAACAGTATCGTAGAGTGTCGTACAGTGTTACACTAAACTCATAACAGTGTCTAAGAGTGTCACGCTAAACTCATAACAGTGTCGTACAGTGTCACACTAAACTCATAACGTTATGTGTTTAGTGTAATACTGTACGACACTGTACGACACTGTTATGAGTCTAGTGTGACACTGTACGACACTGTTATGAGTTTAGCGTGACACTGTACGACACTGTACGACACTGCCCTGTGTTTATTGTGACACTGTACGACACTGTACGACTCTGTTATTAGTTTAGTGTGACACTGTACGACACCGTTATGAGTTTAGTGTGACACTGCACGACACTGTACGACACTGTTATGAGTTTAGTGTGACACTGTACGACACTGTTATGAGTTTAGTGTGACACTGTACAACACCGTTATGAGTTTAGTGTGACACTGGTAAGGCACTTGTAAGATACTGCAGCATGATTGGACACTTGCCAGCCTTGATCTTACAATGGTATGACAGAGCATGGCTTCGGTGTAATAACCATGCGTGGCACTGAAATGACCAGCTTGGACATTGGTACCGATCGTACATCGGTAAATCGCGTACATCGCGGAGTTGTCACTCATTTTGTCACTCATTTGTCATTTGTCAAATGAATAAACATCAAACACTGATTTGTCACCGGTATTACACCGCCTTGCGTTGTTTTCAAGTCACACGTGACTTGAGTCCCGACCACTGTCGACCCTTCACTCTCGGTCAAGTAGCCTCAATTCATGCATCTCCTAATGTATTGCAACGCATACCACAAGTAGGGGAATTCAATTCACGTGTTAGAGCAACACGTCGATAAAAGCAAACCGAGCAATCAAGTCTTAATTACAATTCTGGAAATTAGCCAACACAGTCGTTGATAATCCAATTTGTTCACACATTTGTAGATAGGCGGGCTTCTGAAGCCTCAACTAACGGTATATATTGACCTGGCACCACATGTCGTTGATTCCTGGCAATAATCGGCGGTAGTTCTGCCAAACATTAGGGTAAATGGTTAAAGTTGCGGCTGCAAAAGAGAGGAAGGCGGAAATAGGGAGATTTGGTGATGGAGACGAGCGTGGTCATGTTACCAGTAGATGAAGGTGAGGGAGTTGTCGTGATGGAAGTTGGTGGAGAAGAGGGGGGATGTCGTGATGGAAGTTGGTGGAGGTGAGGGGGGTGTCGTGATGGAAGTTGGTGGAGGTTAGGAGGGTGTCGTGATGGAAGTTGGTGGTGGTGAGGGGGATGTCGTGATGGAAGTTGGTGAAGGTGAGGGAGTTGTCGTGATGGAAGTTGGTGGAGGTTAGGAGGGTGTCGTGATGGAAGTTGGTGGTGGTGAGGGGGATGTCGTGATGGAAGTCGGTGGAGGTGAGGGGGGATGTCGTGATGGAAGTTGTTGGAGGTGAGGGGGATGTCGTGATTGAAGTTGTTGGAGGTGAGGGGGATGTCGTGATGGAAGTCGGTGGGGGTGAGGGGGTGTCGTGATGGAAGTTGGTGGAGGTGAGGGGGATGTCGTGATGGAAGTCGGTAGAGGTGAGGGGGATGTCGTGATGGAAGTTGGTGGAGGTTAGGAGGGTGTCGTGATGGAAGTTGGTGGAGGTGAGGGGGATGTCGTGATGGAAGTTGGTGGTGGTGAGGGGGATGTCGTGATGGAGGTTGGTGGAGGTGAGGGGGATGTCGTGATGGAGGTTGGTGGTGGTGAGGGGGATGTCGTGATTGAAGTTGGTGGAGGTGAGGGGGATGTCGTGATGGAAGTTGGTGGAGGTGAGGGGGGTGTCGTGATGGAAGTTCGTGGGGGTGAGGGGGATGTCGTGATGGAGGTTGGTGGAGGTGAGGGGATGTCGTGATGGAAGTTGGTGGAGGTGAGGGGGATGTCGTGATGGAAGTTGTTGGAGGTGAGGGGGGATGTCGTGATGGAAGTTGGTGGAGGTTAGGAGGATGTCGTGATGGAAGTTGGTGGAGGTGAGGGGGATGTCGTGATGGAAGTTGGTGGAGGTGAGGGGGGATGTCGTGATGGAAGTCGGTGGAGGTGAGGGGGATGTCGTGATGGAAGTCGGTGGAGATGAGGGGGGATGTCGTGATGGAAGTTGGTAGAGGTTAGGAGGTCGTCGTGATGGAGGTTGGTGGAGGTGAGGGGGATGTCGTGATGGAAGTTGTTGGAGGTGAGGGGGGATGTCGTGATGGAAGTTGGTGGAGGTTAGGAGTGTGTCGTGATGGAAGTTGGTGGAGGTGAGGGGGGTGTCATGATGGAAGTTGGTGGAGGTGAGGGGGGTGTCGTGATGGAAGTTGGTGGAGGTGAGGGGGGATGTCGTGATGGAAGTTGGTGGAGGTTAGGAGGTCGTCGTGATGGAGGTTGGTGGAGGTGAGGGGGATGTCGAGATGGAAGTTGTTGGAGGTGAGGGGGGATGTCGTGATGGAAGTTGGTGGAGGTTAGGAGTGTGTCGTGATGGAAGTTGGTCGAGGTGAGGGGGGTGTCATGATGGAAGTTGATGGAGGTTAGGAGGTTGTCGTGACGGAAGTTGATGGAGGTTAGGAGGGTGTCGTGATGGAAGTTGGTGGAGGTGAGGAGGTTGTCGTGATTGAAGTTGGTTGAGGTTAGGAGGGTGTCGTGATGGAAGTTGGTGGAGGTTAGGAGGTTGTCGTGATTGAAGTTGGTGGAGGTTAGGAGGTTGTCGTGAAGGAAGTTGATGGAGGTTAGGAGGGTGTCGTGATTGAAGTTGGTGGAGGTTAGGAGTGTGTCGTGATGGAAGTTGTTGGAGGTGAGGGGGGTGTCGTGATGGAAGTTGGTCGAGGTGAGGGGGATGTCGTGATGGAAGTTGGTGGAGGTTAGGAGGGTGTCGTGATGGAAGTTGGTCGAGGTGAGGGGGATGTCGTGATTGAAGTTGGTGGAGGTTAGGAGGGTGTCGTGATGGAAGTTGGTGGAGGTGAGGGGGATGTCGTGATGGAAGTTGGTGGTGGTGAGAGGGATGTCGTGATGGAAGTCGGTGGAGGTGAGGGGGGATGTCATGATGGAAGTTGTTGGAGGTGAGGGGGATGTCGTGATTGAAGTTGGTGGAGGTGAGGGGGATGTCGTGATGGAAGTTGGTGGTGGTGAGGGGGATGTCGTGATGGAAGTCGGTGGAGGTGAGGGGGATGTCGTGATGGAAGTCGGTGGAGTAGAGGGGGATGTCGTGATGGAAGTTGGTGGTGGTGAGGGGGATGTCGTGATGGAAGTCGGTGGAGGTGAGGGGGGATGTCGTGATGGAAGTTGTTGGAGGTGAGGGGGATGTCGTGATTGAAGTTGGTGGTGGTGAGGGGGATGTCGTGATGGAAGTCGGTGGAGTAGAGGGGGATGTCGTGATGGAAGTTGGTGGAGGTGAGGGGGGATGTCGTGATGGAAGTTGGTGGAGTAGAGGGGGATGTCGTGATGGAAGTTGGTGGAGGTGAGGGGGGATGTCGTGATGGAAGTTGGTGGAGGTGAGGGGGATGTCGTGATGGAAGTTGGTGGTGGTGAGGGGGATGTCGTGATGGAAGTCGGTGGAGGTGAGGGGGGATGTCGTGATGGAAGTTGTTGGAGGTGAGGGGGATGTCGTGATTGAAGTTGGTGGTGGTGAGGGGGATGTCGTGATGGAAGTCGGTGGAGGTGAGGGGGGATGTCGTGATGGAAGTTGTTGGAGGTGAGGGGGATGTCGTGATGGAAGTCGGTGGAGGTGAGGGGGGATGTCGTGATGGAAGTTGTTGGAGGTGAGGGGGATGTCGTGATGGAAGTCGGTGGAGGTGAGGGGGATGTCGTGATGGAAGTTGGTGGAGGTGAGGGGGATGTCGTGATGGAAGTTGGTGGGGGTGAGGGGGATGTCGTGATGGAAGTTGGTGGAGGTGAGGGGGATGTCGTGATGGAAGTTGTTGGAGGTGAGGGGGATGTCGTGATTGAAGTTGGTGGGGGTGAGGGGGATGTCGTGATGGAGGTTGGTGGAGGTGAGGGGGATGTCGTGATGGAAGTCGGTGGGGGTGAGGGGGATGTCGTGATGGAGGTTGGTGGAGGTGAGGGGGATGTCGTGATGGAAGTTGGTGGAGGTGAGGGGGATGTCGTGATGGAAGTTGGTGGAGGTGAGGGGGATGTCGTGATGGAAGTTGGTGGAGGTGAGGGGGATGTCGTGATGGAAGTTGTTGGAGGTGAGGGAGGATGTCGTGATGGAAGTTGTTGGAGGTGAGGGGGATGTCGTGATTGAAGTTGGTGGAGGTGAGGGGGATGTCGTGATGGAAGTTGGTGGAGGTGAGGGGGGTGTCGTGATGGAAGTCCGTGGGGGTGAGGGGGATGTCGTGATGGAGGTTGGTGGAGGTGAGGGGATGTCGTGATGGAAGTTGGTGGAGGTGAGGGGGGTGTCGTGATGGAAGTCCGTGGGGGTGAGGGGGATGTCGTGATGGAAGTTGGTGGAGGTGAGGGGATGTCGTGATGGAAGTTGGTGGAGGTGAGGGGGATGTCGTGATGGAAGTTGTTGGAGGTGAGGGGGGATGTCGTGATGGAAGTTGGTGGAGGTGAGGGGGGGTGTCGTGATGGAAGTTGGTGGAGGTTAGGAGGATGTCGTGATGGAAGTTGGTGGAGGTGAGGGGGATGTCGTGATGGAAGTTGGTGGAGGTGAGGGGGGATGTCGTGATGGAAGTTGGTGGAGGTTAGGAGGTTGTCGTGATGGAGGTTGGTGGAGGTGAGGGGGATGTCGTGATGGAAGTTGTTGGAGGTGAGGGGGGATGTCGTGATGGAAGTTGGTGGAGGTTAGGAGTGTGTCGTGATGGAAGTTGGTGGAGGTGAGGGGGGATGTCGTGATGGAAGTTGGTCGAGGTGAGGGGGGTGTCGTGATGGAAGTTGGTGGATGTGAGGGGGGATGTCGTGATGGAAGTTGGTGGAGGTTAGGAGGTCGTCGTGATGGAGGTTGGTGGAGGTGAGGGGGATGTCGTGATGGAAGTTGTTGGAGGTGAGGGGGGATGTCGTGATGGAAGTTGGTGGAGGTTAGGAGTGTGTCGTGATGGAAGTTGGTGGTGGTGAGGGGGATGTCGTGATGGAAGTTGGTGAAGGTGAGGGAGTTGTCGTGATGGAAGTTGGTGGAGGTTAGGAGGGTGTCGTGATGGAAGTTGATGGAGGTTAGGAGGTTGTCGTGACGGAAGTTGATGGAGGTTAGGAGGGTGTCGTGATGGAAGTTGGTGGAGGTTAGGAGGTTGTCGTGATTGAAGTTGGTTGAGGTTAGGAGGGTGTCGTGATGGAAGTTGGTGGAGGTTAGGAGGTTGTCGTGATTGAAGTTGGTGGAGGTTAGGAGGTTGTCGTGATGGAAGTTGATGGAGGTTAGGAGGGTGTCGTGATTGAAGTTGGTGGAGGTTAGGAGGGTGTCGTGATGGAAGTTGGTGGAGGTGAGGGGGGATGTCGTGATTGAAGTTGGTGGAGGTTAGGAGGTCGTCGTGATATAAGTTGGTGGAGGTGAGGGGGGATGTCGTGATTGAAGTTGGTGGAGGTTAGGAGGTCGTCGTGATGGAAGTTGGTGGAGGTGAGGGGGATGTCGTGATTGAAGTTGATGGAGGTTAGGAGGTCGTCGTGATGGAAGTTGGTGGAGGTGAGGGGGGATGTCGTGATTGAAGTTGGTGGAGGTTAGGAGGTCGTCGTGATGGAAGTTGGTGGAGGTGAGGGGGATGTCGTGATTGAAGTTGGTGGAGGTTAGGAGGTCGTCGTGATGGAAGTTAGTGGAGGTTAGGGGGATGGCGTTATCGGTTGTGGTTGACAACAGAGGATGGAGTGATGGTTGTGTTTGACAACAGAGGATGGAGTGATGGTTGTGTTTGACAACAGAGGTTGAAGTGATGGTTGTGTTTGACAACAGAGGATGGAGTGATGGTTGTGTTTGACAACAGAGGATGGAGTGATGGTTGTGTTTGACAACAGAGGTTGAAGTGATGGTTGTGTTTGACAACAGAGGATGGAGTGATGGTTGTGGTTGACAACAGGGGTTTGCGTTCTTGTTTTGTATGGTGATGGGGAGGAAGGCGTTGGTGGATATGCGTGACAATCCATGAGAGCTGTACAGACATTGACAATCAAGAATATTGTTCTGGTGATGGATCTGCGGAAACTGGGAACAGTGTAAACTGTTAGGGTTGTTTCCAAAGAAAACCCCACACATGATGCCAAGATAGCGATCTTTGTCAAATGCAAACATTTTCCAAGAAGTGTAAAGAAAATATCTCAAGTAATTAAACATCTGTGGAAATTGCACGTTATATCTTTAAAAGTGTAGCTAATATTTCACTGCTTTGCTTGAAAGATCAGCTTAAAGACGTTAGAAATTGGATCAGTAATGGGATTTCATCAGATCAAAGGTAAAGAATGAAGCTTAAGTTCCGTTCTCGTCTTGCTGGGGTTAGAGTGAACAACCAAAGACTTGATGTACTCTCACTCCATCCTCAGAACCTCCTCTGTCAAATGTTCCCTCGTAATGAAACCAAAGCCTACGTCAGCAGAAGCAGGGCGGAGATAATACAAGAGCATGAGTACACACATCAAGACGATTTAATGGATGAAAAAAAAACGGTATAAAAAAATAATTCGTATTTGAGATTGGAACACAAGAGTGTGCAGACATGCTATTGTCCCGCAGAGAGCGGTGCGTACCTTATTACCATAACCATTGTTGGTTCACGAACATGGAAGTGTGGGACAGCGGAGGTGAAGGTGATGGACGGATGGTGGTGGGAGGGGGTGGGGGTGGTGGGAGGGATGTTGAATGGATAGGATGGGAGGGGAGGTGGTGGTGGTGGGGGGGGGGATGTTGAATGGATAGGATGGGAGGGGAGGTGGTGGTGGGAAGGGTGGAGGGTGCCAGTAGGGTTGTGTACAAGGACAGAGGTATTCACCGAATGGGGTGAGGTGAAGGTGATGGACGGATGGTGGTGGGTGGGGGAGGTGGTGGTGGGAGGGGTGGAGGGTGCCAGTAGGGTTGTGTACAAGGACAGAGGTATTCACCGAATGGGGTGAGGTGAAGGTGATGGACGGATGGTGGTGGGTGGGGGAGGTGGTGGTGGGAGGGGTGGAGGGTGCCAGTAGGACAGAGGTATTCGCCGAATGGGGTGAGGTGAAGGGGAGGCGAGAGATGAATATTGTGTGTGACGAAACGTACGGTGCTGCAGTCGTATTAGCACGCCCTCCCATGTCCTCACATCTCCGCTACCGGCGTTGTCATGCACGGCTTTTGCTCCACACGCTTTCATCCCGGATCAAGTTGCATCCAAATCAAATTAGGACAAGAAATTGGGCTGGAAACACGAAACATTTATTCAAACCAATATGATTTCCACAATAGATCTTACCGCTGTGCCGCAGCCACCTAATAGGGATTGTCAAATGAAAGGGTTGATTCAATTTCTATAAATGCGTTTACGAGGTGCTTTTTGAATCTTCATTAGTCGCTTCACTTGCGCCGTTCTCGACGTGAGCCGAGCGACCCTGAAGGGTCAACCAATCAGAGACGTTGTAAAAAGTCCGACCGGCGACAAGGCAATCACCCTGACTCCGAACAACAAAACATCTAACAAATGGAAATGCTTTATTATTTTCCGGTAATCCTGTTTGACATTCCCACAACTGGGCAATTTGATTCTTTCAAATAAGGGCAAATATTCATCTTTTCTCTACGAATGTATCAGGCTTCAAATGCGACAGTTTTTTACAAACAAGACCGCACATCGGGATGATTGAATAGAACATTGCACGTGTTTGTGTGCTGATGGTAAATTTGAACGACTTTCATGTTTTAATTCAAAGTTATATCCGATAAAAGATATCAATTTACACGATATCTGGGTCACAGTTTTGCAAATGTTTCAATGCATCTGCTTAGTTTTTTAAACGTCTATGATTGATGTAGTCGTGTTAAAAATGCATAAGGGGAAGGCTGTCGTTGATGTAGTCGTGTTAAAGGAGTATTAGAGGAAGACTGTCGTTGATGTAGTCACGTTTAAGGTGCATTACAAGAAGGCTGTCGTTGATGTAGTCGTGTCGAAGGTGCATCACAAGAAGGTTGTCGTTGATGTAGTCGTGTTGAAGGCGTATGACAAAAACGCTGTCGTTGATGTAGTCGTATAAAAGATGTTTCAGAAGGCCGTAACAGATACAGACGTGTTAACGGTGTATGAAAAGAATGCTATCGTTGATGTAGTCGTTTTATACCTGTGTGACAAGAACGTTGTCGTAGATGTAGTCGTGTTAAAGGTGTGTCAGAGAAAGTTTATTGTTGATGTAGTCGTGTTGAAAGTATATCAAAGGAAGGCTGTCGTTCATGTAGTCGTGTTAATGTGTATCAGAGGCAGACTGTAGTTGATGTCGATGTGTTAAAGGATGTGTAGCACGGCATGGCTGTAGTGGATGTAGACGTGCTGCAGTTGATGTAAGCATACACATACATTCCCAACATCCCTCATTGCGTCATCCACCCAACATACTGCAAGCCC
The DNA here is from genome assembly GCF_023055435.1 of Haliotis rufescens. NCBI lineage: Eukaryota > Metazoa > Mollusca > Gastropoda > Lepetellida > Haliotidae > Haliotis > Haliotis rufescens. The sequence continues at coordinate 4,373,329 of NW_025963891.1, read as the reverse complement.
TCGTCAAGGCCTTCACATCTTTGCCATGCAGTCAGGCACTCGCCGAGCAGTAAGTAAGTACTCACTGACCTGTCTGAAAGACGCACACGTTCCTCAGTGCAGTCCACCAAGTCTGATCTCACTTGGTGCCTGGCATTCTCAGTAGTACCCCTCCACGTTATGCATGGTGACGTTAACTAAATCCGCCCAATTCAGCCCTTCCTTGCAGGGCTACGGGCCGCGTCTGTCGCTAAATTAGGCCCTTTTGACAAGGTAGCAACTTATTCCTTCTGTCAATCAGCTCATCCTTTCTTCCCGGGATCTTCTCGTTTTCCCTTACCCCTCTTCTCGTTTACTCTCACCTCTTTGCTCATTCTGTTTGTGCTACCTTCTCCATAGTATTCTCACTTCTCTCAACTACCCTGCCTTCTTAACACCTCAGCTCCTATCCGCTCACCACCTTCTTCCTTGAAACTTTACTCATTCGCGTTCACTCTATCACTTTCCCTTCCCTGCCACTCTAACCCGCCTGTCATTCCATGCCACTATCTATCACGCGGAGTAGCCTCTTCTCAATATTCCTCCTTTCCCCTCTCGCTCTCACCTCTGGCTCTTCTCCCAGTCTATTGTCTTGCTCTTCCTCCCTGCTAACTTCCGTCACTACATTTCTCCATCCGCCCATATCACCTTCTCTCGATCTCTCACCACCATCTCTCTATCACACCCACCTCGCCTACCATCCTCTCTGTTTTTCAATCACTCCAATTCCTTCCTTCGATCAGTTTCAAGCCATTGTTCCGGATCAACTTTGGTTCGGCTCATGCCAGTCTTTCCCCCAGTTCTCCCCATGAACTCATTCCATGAATCACTCCTCCTATAAGACATATCTCCAAATAGCCCTCTGTCGTTCACTTCATATTCGTCCCTCTCTCAGATTTCCTCCCTCTTTCTTACCATCTTCTCACCGGTCGTCAAGCAGGCTTCTCCTTGCCCCCAAGTTTCTCCTCTGCTTCTGCGGTCGATGTATGTGCGGTGTGACCGGACTCACTCTGTGATGTTACTCGGTGATACACCCTAATAAGCTTGTAGTGGGATGAAGTGTTCTTTCTCATCATGTCAGAAAAAAAAACAAAGATCCGAGCGGAGCGCTGGTAAATGAGTTTGTGTTACGTAAGACTTAATGATTTCATATCAAGCCTAGGATGTAAACACATCAAGCGATGTAAGTGTCGCTTACAGGCAGCACGTGGAGACAATTACTCCCGAGTCGGGGGGGGAGGGGGGATGTGGCAGGTCGTTAGCGGCCTACGGTAATGGGCCTGGTTTACTCGCCCATAAAATAACAAACTTTAAAGACAAGAGGCAGATTGCTGGTGGCGCTGATCACCATCTTGCCCTCATCTCACCAGGGGAGCAAAGCAAGCAGCCGATTCATCTTCTGTAGTTTAGCGGGAAATTAAATCAAAACCGGGGGAGAGAATATATGACTTTATAGTGTTGTAGCTTTATATTAAAGCATTTGTCAATATCCGTCAATGAAGTAATATATGAGGGAGAAGGCCAGAAACGGCAATCTCTTCCAAGGTCCCCTTGACGTGCGATGGTCTCCCCATCTCGTTATTGAACGTTATTTTATGACTGAAATGGATCACCTTGGTTAGCAAATGGCCAGTGATTTGCAATGTAACCGTGTTATCGCGTGGCGATGATTGGGTGGCTTCCACCATGTAATGAAACTCATTTACCACACATACGGCAACGGCGCTGAAGGAGGGGGAAAATCCCTAACAATTAAAACCCAGGAGAGGTGTTGGTGATAGTGTTCATGATGTCCACCGACTCCAGCCAGCTTGCACAGGGAACATCTCCCTTCGTGGTCGAACAACCAAGACTTTAATCGTCCGACAGCCATGACACGTCATGGACGGGTATAACTCTCTTGTTGACCGGATGTTCTGTGCAGCCATATGCTGGCCGGAAGTGCGGTTCCCGTGACCTGATGCGTGTCGGTCATGTCCAGTTATCTGGCGTCCATCCTGGACTTCAGCAAACTGTGGCTTCTCTTCAAACCGCTGCTGGAGGCGGGAAGCAACGACGTAAGACAAAATCTTATTTGCCAGGGAATAATGTGTTATCCGTTTTATGCCTATCGATACCCACCATCGTCTCTGCATATAGTTAACGCGCGTGATGGCCACTGGTTATTGCTCGTGTCAACAAGCCTCTGCACGCCAAAGCTTCTGCACACACTGTTCCTAACTATACCATTCACAACCTTGACCTTCCTGTTGATATAACGTCATGGGTCATGGTCATCTCAGGTGAAGACAACGGCTCATCTGACATCATCGCACCTTAGGTAGACGCCGACAATTCCAACGTTGAATCATTTCAAGCCTTTTATCTCACTGTGTGAATACATGAAAATAAGCCATATATTGCCCTATATATGTACGATGCTTGAAGTTTCATTTTCGTCTCTTTATTTGTCAATTGTCCACCTTCTCGGTGACGTATATCTAACGTATGACTTCCATTGTTTCAGTTGACGGATGAGGAGCGCGTGTTCCTCAACGCTGCATACCTTGGTGATGTAGGGATTGTCCGTCAGTCTCTTGAAGAGAGCGGAGAGTCGAGTCTCAACGTCAACTGTGTCGACTACATGGGCCGCAATGCTCTCCATCTGGCCATCGACAGCGAGAAGCTGGACGTCATTGAAATCCTCCTTGACAATCTCTCTTTCAACTGCATCGAGGAGGCGCTTTTACACGCCATCAGCAAGGGAGGAACTAAAATTGTCAAGCTTATCATCGAACATCCGAACTTCATGGCCGGAGAGGATAGGTTGCGGAGACTGGGGGGAGGGGAGGCGTTCTTCAGGACAGAGGAGAAATCTCAGTTCCCCCCTGATATCACCCCCGTTATTTTGGCCGCACATTATAATAACCACGAGATTATTCAGATGTTTCTCTCACGGAATCATACCATAGAGAAACCCCATCCTATCTCGTGCAAGTGCAGTGATTGTGTCGCTAAACAGAATTATGATTCGTTAAAAAGGTCAAGGTCACGTTTGAACGCTTACCGTGCGCTTGCAAGTCCAGCGTACATGGCTCTGTCTAGCCCTGACCCCATCATGACGACCTTTGAACTGCGACAGGAAATGATGAAGCTAGCGGAAGTGGAAAAAGAGTTCAAGGTAGGTGCACGTGACATTCAGATAAAAAATCATCTCATTCCTGAGGCGACGTTAATCTCGAAGTGTTCAGTGTTTATATCTATCTATATATTTCTCTCTTTCTAAAACTCTTTTTTAAACTGCTCATTTAACGATGAGTTAAATGGGACCATTGTTACTGGGGTTGTCAATTATTGTCAGAGAAACATAGCACAATGTTGAAAACACGTGCTCTCTCAGTTCTGAAAGCGTTGACGACGTTGAATCTCCGAATGCGTACAACGGTTCAAGTTTGATAAGCACGATCGGCCATTTAACTATAGCTGTAATTTGTTACGCACGCACAAGTGCGTGTGTGTATGTATGTGTGTGTGTGAGTGTGTATGTGCGAGCATGTGTGCGCGCGTGAGTGTATGTGCGTGTCTGTGTGTATTTGTGTGTGTCGAGGAGGAAGTGTGACTGTGTGTTGTGTGTACGCGTGAGGGTATGTGTGCGTCTGTGTGTGTGGTGTGAATATGTGTAAGGGAAAGGGTGTGGTGTGTGTTTGTGTGGTGTGAGTGTGTGCTGCGTAAGGGGTGTGAGTGTGTGATGTGTGATGTGTTTGTATGTGTAGTGTAATGTGTATGTTTGTGACAGAGAGGGTGTGTGTAGGGGAAGGGGGTGTGACTCTGTGTGTGTTGTGTTTGTGCGTGAGTGTGTGCGTGAGTGTGTGTGCGCGTGAGTTTGTGTGTGTGTGTGGTGTGATGTGTGTGTTGTGTGAATATGTGTAAGGGAAAGGTGTGAGTGTCAAGAGTGTGTGGTGTGTGCTTGTGTTGTGTGAGTGTGTGGTGTGAGTGTGTGATGTGTGTGTGTTATGTGATGTGTGTGTGTGATGTGATGTGTTTGTATGTGTGGTGTGATGTGTGTGTGAGGTAGAGAGTGTGTGTGGTGTGATGTGTGTGTGTGTTTGTGTGTGTGTGTGTGTGTGAGAGAGAGAGAGAGAGAGAGAGAGAGAGAGAGAGAGAGAGAGAGTGTATGTGTGTGTATAGGGCAAGGGGGTGTGAGTGTACGTGTGGCTGATGTGTGAAGTGTTTGAAGTAATTTAAAAAATGCCAGGCTACCGTCAAGACCAACAGATAAGGAACCTGTATCAGACACCGCGTGCCCCTCACAGCCCTGGGGGAGGCCGTTCTTATTGAATATCTCATCTTTGTATCTTCATCTTACACGGCAACGATATTCTGACATGTGTGTTATTATGTGTAGATGTTAGGAACGTCATGAATGGCATTTCACTGCCACTTTGTTCGGCCTGATGTTTCTGAAGAGGTGAATAACCGATTTCGATAGCGGAGGCCGTTCTCGTGGATGCGTGGGCGCAGCCGAACACGATGACTTACAGACAAACTTAAAGTTTATTTCAGTATGCACAGGCGAGGGTTCGTATATTGCTGGATACACATATAACTGATCGATGTCATAAACATAATGAAATAACAGCGACAAACCCTTGCCAAAACCATAAGGCATAAGTCTTTGTCGACTGTACGATTCGACCGCCTCCGTGGTCTTAAGGTAGAGCGTCCGCCCGGAGAGCGGAAGGTCCGGGGTTCGATCCCCAGCCGCGTCATACCAAAAGACGTTAAAAGATGGTACTTGTTGTTACCCTGTCTGGCGCTCGGCATTAAGGGGCTAAAACAAAGACTGGTCGGCTCGGAGTCAGTATACGGTGTCTGAGTGGGGCATTCATGTTAAACAGCGGTATGGTATCTCAGTGTGCTAGCACTATAAATCGGCATCAGTCCGGACTAGTACAAGCAGCCACACACACACATACACGTGCATGCACGTCGCTATATAAGTGCAATAATCTTGGACGCGACGTTAAACCCCATTTGACCTCACCTCACCGATTGTACGATTCAGACAAGAGCATGATTTTATGAATCACAACCAAACAGTGATGACACCAGTTGTTCGCGGGGAGCGAATCCTGTCCCACAAAGATACATAATTATATTATGCAGAGTTAACGGTATACAGTGGTAGTGACAGTATTTAGATCCTTCCGTATGCGAACTCCAACAACACGCATGCGCAGATTTAAGATAAGCATCTACAACCCGATGACATACATGTATATCCGATGTATTTAACACATGGACAGGTTTACAAACAAATCGAAGGTTTGTTCTATTTAACAAAGTAGGGCATATCAAGTGGTCATACGGACCGCAATTCGCTGTGCAGAGTTGCGTGCCTTAGACGTGCCAGAATCCTTTATCTGATTCTGTTTCATGGTTTGTCAGCACCATACCCGTGCTCGTGGGTTTCATCACAGTGGCTAACGTCTGAGACCTGCATCACCTCGTGCTTCCTCTGACATCAAGCTGACACGCCGTGAGTTAATGCGGTTCAAAGCGATGTTACTCCAAATTCACTCACTCACTTATTACATGTACAGTAAACTACGTTTATAACGAACACGCTTATACCGAACTGATTGATATAACGAACTGTTTTGGGGTCCCGTCGATTTGCTGTATATAGGGTGTATATGTGCCCATAACGAACTACGGTTATAACGAACTAAAATTAGTGGTCCCTTTTAGTTCGTTATAACCGTAGTTTACTGTATGTGTAATTAGCAAACACTTAGTATCCCTGTCCATGGTTAAGTCACATGATGTAGCCCAACTCACCTTCTGAGAGAAGCATGCTCATGAGAAGAAACAATCGTTGTCCCCTTATACTGAAGCACAAATGAGGTTTCTCAGGCAAGTGACTTTGTTCGAACTATGCCTCAAAAAGCAGTAAATGGGTACCCGATAGGATGAAATTGTAATGTGTTAACAATGAAAATAGTAAAAATATACCTGGTTGAATGTGGGCAACCGTGCCTACTGCGGGGTTAACAGCTTAATATAAAATCCCAGACGAGTGCGTTCGTCACCACTCGCCCCTTCCCGTAACCTACCGGAATGATACGAGTGGTCACGATTGCACATGGAGTGATATATGTCCGCCTCTCACTGATAGGCTGATTATTAGATCAAATATCAGTTCAAGCAGCGATTCACGAATAAGCTGTACAGTGGCAAATTAGGCTAACGCCAGCATGCTTTGATACACTTATTACTATACGCCCTCCCACCTCTTCCTCACTGATACTTGACCCAGTGCCGACGTGTTAAAAGACGTTTACATTCTCCCAAATACAAATTCTCAAACAGCACACCTGTGATGCAAAAACGCTTCAAAAGGCCGGTAGATGATTTCCGAGCCATGAAAGACATTCGGCATGTTATATGTTCATGACCAAGCGTCAGATGGAGTTACCTGTAATTAAGGTAAAGATAAGCACAAGGTGGAATTATTCCTTAAAGATTGTCTTAGCAGCGCACATTTCAATGTGGGATCGCATGTGTAAACTGTTTCCATCTTGAATGTTTTACAACCACGCTGGTAGTTGATTGCGGTGTGTATATCCCGCCCACTGCTTCCCCCGCTCCCCTTCACCCCTCCCCCCCCCCCCTCCCCCACACGCGCGTTACGCTAACTAATATATAACAGCATTAATTTCACACGTTATTGCAGCCTAAGGCAGTGCTCTACACACCATATGACGGCCATCATACCTAACTGCAAAATAAGCGAATCAATTACGTAAGAGCAGTAAAAGAGAGAATTTCATTAAGTGTTAAATGATTTGTAGTGTTTTAGCTGTTTTTCCCTCTGATGGACCAAATGAACTGGATGTTATATTATGAAATGGGTATTATCGTCACCTGTTTTCGTGGGAAGTTATTTAAATATCACTCTATTACTCGCGCTGTCGGCCAATGCTCAGGCTCCCGAGTGGAACGTGTTCTAAGTGCCATCAATGAAATCAAGATCTGAAGGCGGAAATATAATTATTTTCATATAAAACTTTATTTAGTGGATGAATCAAATGTAGATAATTGTTACATCATTAGGAATCTTTGCAGAGTTAAATTTCTCATCTGTCTCGGTTCTTCGAAGGAAAGGCAGATCCGAGCCGCCATTTTTGTTGCCAGCTCGCCCTGAAAAAACATTTATTTGCGGTAGAAACTTGTGGTTAATAAGTATGAATTCAGCGTTCAACAGCTTACTTACACTCCATGAATAATCTAGGTCACACATAACTCGTCTGTAGTGGTATATTGTCCTGGTTGTCTCATGAGAGTAACGTCATCCCCTTCAGCCAATTGACTTCAGATTGATACCATTAGGCCAAAATGATTGACTTCAGATTCTAACCATAAGGCCAAAGTGATTGACTTCAGATTCCTACCATTAGGCCAAAATGATTGACTTCAGATTGATACCATTAGGCCAAAATGATTGATTTCAGATTCTTACCATTAGGCCAAAATGATTGACTTCAGATTGATACCATTAGGCCAAAATGATTGAAGAAAAGGCAGACCCGAGCCGCCATTTTGTGGCCAGCTCGCCCTGAAAAAACATTTATTTGCGGTAGAAACCTCTGGTAAATAAGTCTGAATTCAGCGTTCAACAGCTTACTTACACTCCATTAATAATCTAGGTCACACACAACTCGTCTGTAGGGTGAGTGGTATATTGTCCTGGTTGTCTCATGAGAGTGACGTTATCCCCTTCAGCCAAATAAATGACGCTAGATTTGTCCCATCATGCTAGAGTGATGAATAACAGATTGGCACCGCCAAGCGGTAATAATTTTTTAATTTGAAGTTTACAAGATATACGGCTTTTAAATGGGACGAGAGGTCGGTCACATGATCGCGAAAATGACGTTGACGTTTATGAATGACGCAATTTGACGTTCATAAGTTTTTCACGAGACCGTGCCCTGGACATGACGTAAACACTGACAGACTACTTCCTCATTCCTGGGGGAACCACTGGAAATTCCCCAGCATGAATACACACAGCAGCGTTCTTTCTGATCAAAGACCCTTTAATCTTGAACTCAGCGTTTTAGTATACATTGAGAAACGTCAGAGAGTTTGACTGCATGATCGTTCGTGAATATCCCAACGACCCATCCTACTGAACACAACGAAGAATCCAGATCCATACTATCGTAGTAGGCTATCGACTCGACCGTTTCTAAGCTGACAGTGACAGTCTACAGCAATCTATGAATATTTACCTTACTGTCTTGGGCCTATTTGACACACCACCTTTCAATGATCGGCCAACTGATCAATGATGACTAAAACATGTAACCGCCACAGGTTCATGAACAACTTTCGAAATCTCTCCCGTCACGTTTATTGTATCGGACATATTGACGTCTTGTACTTGATGTAAACGTATTAAGACGCGCTGTCATTGTGGCTGACTTGCTGAGGTAGATCTTAACGGATCTTATGGTGATATTATTTGAACACGTGACACTGTGTTGTGCCAGCTGTTTCTAAAGGGCAAGTTGTGGAATCATACGCTAATGTCACGTCTCTGTTTGAGGAACTATTTTATTCCGCGATGCAGTTGGTTGTTGTATGACTGTCTGTGTAAACATGACACAAAGTGAAAGTCAATTCTTAAATAATTGACGTAAGCGTGGTGCAATCAAGTCTTAATGATTGATGTGACAGTGGTGCATTTACGCCATAATTTACTTCAGAGTGGTGCAATCACATCATAATGATTGACGCCAGCGTGGTGCAATCACATCATAATGATTGACATCAACGTGGGTCGACCACATCATAATGATTGACGTCAGCGTGGTGCAATCACATTATAATGATTGACATCAACGTGGTGCGATCACATCATAATGATTGACGTCAGCGTGGTGCAATCACATCATAATGATTGACATCAACGTGGGTCGACCACATCATAATGATTGACGTCAGCTTGGTGAAATCACATCATAATGATTGACATCAACGTGGTGCTATCACATCATAATGATTGACGTCAGTGTGGTGCAATCACATCATAATGACTAACGTCAGCGTGGCGCAATCATAATGGCTGACGTCAGCTTGGTGCAAGCACACAATAATGATTCACGCCAGCATGGTGCAATCATATCATAATGATTGACGCCAGCGTGATGCAATCACGTCATAATGATGGTCGTCAGCGTGATGCAATCACATCATAATGATTGGGCTCGGAGTTGTGCAATAATGCCATAGTGATTGTCGACAGATTGGTAACCTTAAGCGATCATGATTGACGTGTGATTGGTACCATCACGTCCAAATGATGGACGTGTGATTGATATCATAAGGTCAAAAGGATTGACATTTAATTGAAACCATAATGCAAAAAGCATTGACGTCAGATGGATACCATCATGCCATAATGCTTGATGTTGAATGAAACCATTAGGCCCAAATGTTTGACGTCAGATTTATATAATTAGGACAAAATTATTGACGTGCGATTGAAACCATTAGGCCAAAAATATTGACGTCAGATTGGAACAATCTCGCCAAAATTATTGACGTCAGATGGATACAATCACGCCACAATGCTTGATGTCACCATTAGGCCAAACTGATTGATTTTAGATTGATAGCATCAGGTCAAAATGATTGACGTCAGATTGCTACCATTAGGCCAAAATGATTGACTTCAGATTCTTACCATTAGGCCAAAATGATTGACTTCAGATTGGTATCATCGGGCCAAAATGATTGACTTCAGATTTATACCATCAGGCCAAAATGATTGACATCTGTTTCTTGCCATTCTACCAAATTGATTGATTTCAGATTCTTACCATTAGGCCAAATGATTGACTTCAGATTGATACCGTTAGGCCAAACTGATTGACTTCAGATTCTTACCCTTATGCCAAAATAATTGACTTCTGATTGATACCATTAGGCCAAAATGATTGACTTCAGATTCTTACATTAGGCAAGATTCTTACCATTAGGCCAGAGCTGCCGTCGATATAGTGGTAGCAGCTGATGAGAATGACTGACAGTAATGTGTTATGAAAATGTAATTATTCCGGTGTTGAGCGAGCACACTTCCTGACACTGACCACATGAGTCGGCCCACTGAGCAGTGCCACCCTTGAGTTCCGTCTGGTTATCCCAGCATTGATCGTCAGGCAGGAGACACGTTGCAGTCAGGGCCTGTCGTTATTCACTTGGACAGACAGTGATACGCAGTCAATACACTGGGCTCGGATTGCCCACATAGCGTGAGGAGAAGCAACTCATGCACCCAGTCATTGACTCAAACTACTGATATAGTACTTGGCTAATTTACGTTGCACTGTCAAACAAGGTTAATAGTGCTGATTCTAGCACAACGACTAACAACACATAAGATAAACGGGGAATTTGACCATCTTCATCTTTAAAGTGTTGCTATGAACGCACAGCGCTACAGTAGAACCGTGGGTCAACTAAGAGACTACGCGCTGTCCGCTTGTTAAATGCGTCATTTAAAATATAGACTACAAAATAGCTTTTTTCGACCTTTGGTATGTTAGTGCCTCTGTAAGTAAATGTTGTAATGAACTGTCTGTGAACCAATTATACAGCACACACATTAATGAGAAAACGGATAATAAGGGTTACTTGAAATCGCTAGTCTAAGACATAGTGTGGCGTTTCATGTTAAAATTGAATGCGAGTGGAATGTTCTCTTATATGCGTCACGTACTCTTGGCGTCTCGCTAAATATTACAGCATTGACCTCTTAGGTTAGATCGTAAGTAGAACTGTTACAATAACAGGAACAGATTGCCCTTCACACGTCCACTCGAGAATATAGTGATTGATGAACAGATGATGAACAGGCGGGGTGAGCAGGGGGCACGCCGGTTTAAGTGTCTGAACAGCACTTCATTATAGGGGGCAGGAACTCGTGTGCTGGAGGACGCGGTGATGGGAGATTCGGGGAACAGGGACTCTCTAATGGGAGACGCGGGGATTGGATAATCAGGAAGGGTATTGGGTGGGGAACGCGTTGATGAGAAACTTGGGACTGGAGACTCGGTGATGGCAGACCCGTGGATGGGGAAGTTTTCAATGAGAAACTAGTGATTGGAGACTCAATGATGGTAGACTTGTGACCGGAAAACTCGTTGATGGGGAACTCGGTGATAGGGTAAACAGCGATGGGAACTCGGTGATAGGGGACACAGCGATGGGAACTCGGTGATAGGGGACACAGAGATGGGAACTCTGTGATAGGGGACACAGCGATGGGAACTCGGTGATAGGGGACACAGCGATGGGAGCTCGGTGATAGGGGACACAGAGATGGGAACTCGGTGATAGGGGACACAGCGATGGGAGCTCGGTGATAGGGGACACAGAGATGGGAACTCGGTGATAGGGGACGAAGCGATGGGAACTCGGTGATAGGGGACACAGCGATGGGAACTCGGTGATAGGGGACACAGCGATGGGAACTCGGTGATAGGGGACACAGCGATGGGAACTCGGTGATAGGGGACACAGCGATGGGAACTCGGTGATAGGGGACACAGCGATGGGAACTAGGTGACAAGGGACTCGGTGCGGATAGGGACACAGCGATGGGAACTCGGTGATAGGGGACACAGCGATGGGGACTCGGTGATAGGGGACACAGCGATGGGAACTCGGTGATAGGGGACACAGCGATGGGAACTCGGTGACAAGGGACTCGGTGCGGATAGGGACACAGCGATGGGAACTCGGTGATAGGGGACACAGCGATGGGGGCTCGGTGTTTTTGGCACTCGATCATGTTGAATATTGAGATGGATGACTCAGAATGAGGGAATGCGTTATGTTTGCTTTTGTTTGTTTTTTGTTTAACGCCGCACTCAGCAATATTCCAGCTATATGACGGCGGTCCATAAATAATCGAGTCTGGACCAGACAATCCAATGATTTACATCATGAGTATCGATCCACGCAATTGGGATACGATGACATGCATCGACCAAGTTAGCGAACCCGATCCCGTTAGTCGCCTCCTACGACAAGCATAGGTTGCTGAAGACCTATTCTCTTCCCGGATCTAGGGGCGGTCGGATAGCCTAGTGGTTAAAGCGTTCGCTCGTCACGCTGAAGACCCGGGTTCGATTCCCGACATGGGTACAATGTGTGAAGCCCATTTCTGGTGTCCCCCGCCGTGATGTTGCTGGAATATTGCTAAAAGCGGCGTAAAACCATACTCAATCACTCACTCTTCCCGGATCTTCGCGGGTCCTTGGAACTTCGAGATGGAAGACTCGGGATGAAGGGTGCGTTATGGACGACTCGGTTATCGTGGAACATCTCGGGTATGAGAGACTCGCTGGTGGGAGACTCGGACGGAGATATTCAGGGATGGACATGTGGCCCAGCTGATCCTGGCGGCTGTGTGAATGAGCAGGATGAACAGTTTGCACAGTCACGTGATTCACATAACAAATGAGCGGGTTCAATCCAGATTTGATCTCATAGTCACGTGACAAGTGATTTCTGACAGCTCTGGCGGTCTTCTTCAGCATGTATCTGAAAAGTTCCATTGATTTGTCTGGAATTAGAAGATTCACTCCATTATCCTACAATTCATCCCGAATTTGTCAATCATAATAATCCGTCATGAGCGTGACGGCTGTGTTTCAGCTGACCAGGCCGGACGCCGCGAGGACGGCATGACGGAATGTAGATAGGGCATATAGTTATTCTGTTCTCGGACCCCCGACCCCTTCCCCTTCTCTTCCGTCACCCAGACCTTCCCTGAGCCCGAGGTCCTGGAGGAGGTCACACACGTACTGCCTGCAAGACCCGAGGCAGTGACCCCGCTACTTTACCCTGTGCCGCCAATCAGCTTCGTGTAATTGAACTAATTGACTGGCCAGCTCTCCTCCAATGGAGTTCGGGTACTGCCCCAAGTTTCTGATCTCCCCACAGCATAGCGGGGCCTGGCCACTCCAACTCCTTGCCAGATCGACTATCGGAGAACAATGTGTACTTATACAAGATCTACTAAATCATCATCTAAATAATGTCAGAGCTAATTCCTTAATGTGTACTGGGAGAGCTATTCTGAGACCAAGCCATGGGTAGCAGATACCGAGCCACGCCATTGTAACATTATTAAAGGGTGAGTGAGTGAATGTTGTTTAACGCCACAATGAGCAATATTCCAACTTTATCACGACAGTCTGATAGTAATCATGTCTACACAAGACACTTGTTGGGGTAGAATAGGTCTTCAGCAACCCATACTTGCCGTAAAAGGCGACTATGCTTGTCGTAAAAGGCGACTAACGGGATCGGGTGGTCAGGCTCGCTGACTTGGTTGATGCATGTCATCGATCCCAATGGCGTGCATCGATGCTCATGATGTTAATCACTGGATTGTCTGGTCCAGACTCGATTATTTTACAGACCGCCGTCATATAGCTGGAATATTGCTGAGTGCGGCGTTAAACAACAAACAAACAAACAAACAAGACTGGACGAACATGGGTGCACGCCACTAGACTATGATTGCCGATATTGTCACCACTCTATACTAATGACTCTGCTCTTACGCCAAGCATGGGGACTGTGGACCTATTGTTGTTCGGAATCCATGCGGGAAGACCCACGTGGGATACCAGCTCAGGGAGATCGCCAGCGGAATGGGAAAAGAACATACAGACAGTGAGTGAGTTGGGTCTAACGCCGCTTTTAACAGTATTCCAGTTATATCACGGCGTGGCAACTTAATGTGGGAGGAAAGGCCGAAATAATGCAGGTCTCAGACATTTACCACTTCGGTGAAATCCACAGGCACGGGTATGGTGCTGACAAAACTAGAAACATAATCGGGGCGAACCGGGATTCGAACCCACAACCACAGGTTTCTGGCGTGCTCAGGGGACGCAACTCAGCACAGCGAATCTCGGCGCCTTAGACGACTGGGCCACCCGTGCCCCCTGATACAGACAGATACACACATCGCATGTCTGACACGGAGATCTGGGGGAGTATAACAGGCTTCCTAAGCTGGGTTGTCACCCTATGCCTGTATATGGAACACAATGCATAGACCGGGGTTTTACCTTAACCTACAAATCTGGAGGCCCAGGACACCCTTGATCATTAATTTCACGGTTCCTAACCGGAAATATGAGGGTCTTGTAAAGTAATGGGTTTAGAGTACTACCAGTGTATTCTACGATTTCATAATAACTTTAATGACAGGACCTGTATATTTCCTTCAAGAATTTGGTACAATGAATATTATTGTGCGTCTCTTTGGATGCCCTCAAAATGTTCTGCGTCAATTCTGTACATTGTAAAAACCCTGCATAGACTTAAAAAAACGTACAACTTTATGGACATTAACTTCAGGTTTATTGCACATAGCGACGTTTCGATGTAGATTCCTACACCGTTATCAAGTTGGAGTGATAGAGTCTGCATCGACGTACATAACATAATAACGGCCCTTGCTGTACTTGATCCTGTTCTACAATATCACTGTGATAATAGACACTGAAGATCATACCCCTGCTCATATATAATTATATAATTATATATATACAACACCCGTCTTGGTGTGCGTTAGCAGTGATAAAGCATTGTGAGACTGCTTCCATCAGTGCAAGGTCACTGTCAACGCAGTGCGTGCAATAGCGTGGCGGATCTCGCTATACTTCAGTGAACACAAAACCTAGAACGTCACGGCTGCCAACCCATACCAATTGTGCCAAAAGGCATTGTGAGACTGTTTCCATCAGTGTAAGGTCACTGTCAACGCAGTGCGTATCTCGCGATACTTCAGTGAACGCAGTACCTAGAACGTCACGGCTGCCAACCCATATCAATTGTGCCAAAAGGCATTGTGAGACTGTTTCCATCAGTGCAAGGTCACGGTCAACGCAGTGCGTGCAATAGCGTGGCGTATCTCGCGATACTTCAGTGAACGCAATACCTAGAACGTCACGGCTGCCAACCCACATCCACTGTGCCAAAACGATGTGTTTATGAGGAGTTCTACCAAGCCATGCAACTGGTGATAAAACCCTGAATTATCATTTGCCGTACAACCCCCTAAGACGCGGAGATTGATACTGTGTACCCAATACTCTACCCGTTGCTAAGAGCCTTGATTTAAAGCCATCACTTCCATCCATTCCGTCTATAACCAGACAAGGCACTTAACACATATATCACCCATCATGCCACGTGACCACTTCTCCACCAGCAGATGGACTGAAAGCAGTGCGCGTTTGGTGAAAACACATTCCAACTTTATTAAAGCAAATGCATCGATTTTCTCATTTAGAAAAGGAAGCTTATTTTGAGATATTTCCTCTTGGTTCTGCCTCAGTGGCGCTCTCCACAGAGGATGGGAAAGGGGGGAAGGGGAGGGGGATCCAGTGGGGCAGGGGGAGCTGCATTTCATGTACAAGGGGATGAGGGGATGAGGGACGCTATCTCACATCCTGGACCAGTTTTAAAACAGGGTCTTAATCGATTGCACAATAACAACAAAGGTTCACATAGCTAGGGCACAAAACGAACATACATTCTGATCTGCCGCTCCGTGCTGTGATTAGAACCTCTTTAGGAGGGCGGTCGGGTAGTTGAGCAGTCAACGTGTTTTAACGTCAAGTCAAGGTTCTGGGTTCGAGTCCCTGCAGCGAGTAGTTGGGTAATCGATTGGTTAAGCTTTCGCCCGTCGCTTTCGCCGAAGACCCAGTGTCGATTTCCCAAACTGTTATTTTGTGTTCCCCGGCGTGATATTGGGTATATGTATATAAGCGCATAAAACTCGACTCACTCACGCTTTGTGCTTGTACTGCTTTGTTTGTAGTCCTGGCCAGATCTTTAAGTCTATGAGACGCCCAACGCTAACACCGTATTCGTGCGTGCGTGATTCCCGTGCACCCTTTCTAGTTGAGTTGATTGGTTCAACTGTGTCATATGGCCCTGTGACGCAGGGGTAGCATTGTGCAGATGGCTGTTTCAATGAATGCTCTTTCCACCCGTGACGAACAGGTCTGGTTGTTGATGAAATATATTGAAAGCTAAATAGACAGATTTTTTATTCATGCACCGATTGTCTTTAGATGTAATATCCAGTTATGTATGACTGTTTAATAATCTCATACCAACTTTGACTGGAGTAGGTCCGATAGTTTTCCAGATATTGTTGTAAACGTCGGTACCTTAAATTACCTTCCAGACTATACCTGTGATGAAATCTAGTGTTTCACATCGTTACAAGAACAGTACACACCTGACAGACGTCCGTACTGACAATAGCATTGTGTAACCAGAACATGGTGTGTATGATATGAAGGATCGTCATCGATGCGATAAACCAGTCCGATAAACTTGGGATCACGATCCGTTATATATGCAAATGGGGTCACGTGGCAGGAACTACTTTTTGTAAGCTCCATACATCGATGTGATGCCTACTTGCTCCACACCCCGGCGCAGTGGTGACTTAGCATAACACCGCTGCCACGGGCTAATTTGCATATCACGTGACCGGACTTTTTTCTTGTTTATATACAAGAGCACCTATTCTGAAATCATGACAGACAGGTCTGATGCAAGCCTTTCGTTGCGCTTAACGTATTGTTTTGCATAATTATACATATATACTACTACAACTGGGACGGTGAGGTGCATGACAATACATATTTATACATCAAAGTGGCCGTATCGCTGGCTCTCCGTAGGGCTTCGGTGACAGCACGTAGAGCCGTACAACCAATGTAAACAAGGAATAACTCCGCAAACGTAAATAGTATATTACGTTCTCGGATATTTTCTCAATGAAAGTTAACTATTCTGCGACAGATGTTTATTTAGATGCATATACTTGTCAAAAATAAAAAAAACTGAAAAACATATGCAATGTCTTGAATGGACTGTGTAAGATGTGACGAATCGTCACGTCGCGCTGGGCACCGTTCCACCGATCTTAGCGCTACGACTATCGTAAGCCAGTGTTATAGAATAGGAGTTACGATCACCTTAGCGCTAAAATGGCTTTATGGAACGGGGCCCTGGACTGTGGCAGAGGTACTATGCTGGCTGCCGGCCGCAAGGAACTATGGGTAGGAGAGTGAACTTACTCGATCACAACTGCACAAAGTTCTCGAAGAGTATAGATGTAGGTCTCCGATATTTGAGTCCAACATGGCTGCTAATCTTTTGGCAAGGTGTCATACACGGAGCAGGTGAACAAGGCACTGTATTCATGTGCGGTTTTTAAATTTACTTTCGTGAATGAAAATATCAATTATTTGTATAATGGAATTATGTGATGAAGAGATCAAACTCGTGTATTTCCTATGGTTATCGCATTTCATAGACCCGCCAGATACAATCTGTACTCCTATTACTGGATATTTACGATAAGAAAACACAGTCCCGATTTATTATGCATTTATTGATGATATGTATAAGAATATGTATATAAATACCTAACTCGAGTGAAATAATACTCTTTGCCGAAACTATTTCAGTCTGCCCCAGGGACACTATGGTTTTCAGAGAAACATCGCGAAGATCAGCAAGAAAATACACAATGAATAGCAGAAGATGAGACAGGAAAAGAACCGCCTTTGCCCATTGGGGATGCCAAATTTATATCTTGCGGAAAACTTTAAAAGATTGGTATGACGTCATCAGACATGTTCAAGTGGCCGACGGCAGGCCGTGTTTTTTTCTTACAGCTCGCGCACAGTTTGCACTTTTGGCATGATGAAATACATAGTGTGGCTAAAATCAGTGAAACGAGCCGATATTTCGAACTTGTTATCCTTACCTGTGCATAGAGTGTTGTCGAAAGCCCCACACATGCAGATATTGAAATGAACAAAGGCTAGTTCTCATTGATATGAACATATCTTTTAGCTTTTTTAACAACTTCTGAAAGATCAGCTCAGTATTAAATAATGCAGATCCCGTGGGCCAAAAATGTCCTTTATCCGACCTTGACCTTGTCCTTTCTGGCCGAACATGTATTTAGCTCACCAGGTGACTTGCGCCACTCGTGAAAATGTTCATCTCACTCAACATTTTCAGGTCATTCGGTGGTGTAACCATGTTATTCGACAAGAAAATACAAGTATCCTCTCTATATAGCAACTGTTGGTATACGCAAAGCAGTGGGCTTGTCAGGT
Source organism: Haliotis rufescens (assembly GCF_023055435.1). Lineage (NCBI taxonomy): Eukaryota > Metazoa > Mollusca > Gastropoda > Lepetellida > Haliotidae > Haliotis > Haliotis rufescens. The sequence continues at coordinate 4,355,084 of NW_025963891.1, read as the reverse complement.
GGGTTAAAGCGGGTTCGATTCCCACATGGGTGCATTGTGTGAAGCTCATTTCTGGTGTCCCCCGCCGTGATATTGCTTGAATATTGCCAAAAGCAGCGTGAAATCTCACTCACTCACTCACTCACTCACTCACTCACTCATCGGGAGATCATACTCGTAGAGATACCGTCCCGTAGGTATATTCTGTAAATGAAGCTCCACCCATCACCCTCCCCGGGAACGTGGAATGACCCATGGCCACGTGGGAACTCCCTGGGGAATATATTGCTTCATCATGCCGCACAGTGAAATAATAGCTGCCATGTTAATGAGAAATTATTATACAACATGAGCAGTATTATTCTAAATGAGGAACATTATGTAAAATGAGATGGAATGTCACCACACGTAAAGAGCGTGGAGACACCCCTGGTTCACCGCTTTCAGACAGTCTCTACTCTTGATGCAAATCTTGGTACTACACACCAAGACGCCGGCCCGCGAGGGAGCCTCGGACGTATATCTGCAACATCTAATACAATTATACAACATCCCTGGTCATCTGTAACGTATATGAATAAGCATATAAGTATTTGTATTCCTTTTTTCAGGGATGTATCTCGTGAAGAATATTTCATAGGAACTTACTTACCAGATTTGATTAATTCTGAAAAGGCTGTTTTAATTCAGGGACATTATTATGAAAACTATTGTCTATTTCTCATGCACTGGTTTCAAGAACACCCCAGTCGGGATGACATGCCTCAAGAACACCCTAATTGAGACAACGTGATACAAGAACACCGTAGTTTGGATGGCATGATACACGAACATCCAAACCGTGGTAACATAAAACAAGAACACCCCAGTCATGATAACTTGACACAAGAACATCCCAGCTGTGATAACATGACACAAGAACACCCCAGCTGTGATAACATAAAACAAGAACACCCCAGCCGTGATAACATGACACAAGAACACCGCAGCTGTGATAACATGACACACGAATATCCCAGTCATGATAACTTGACACAAGAACACCCCAGCTGTGATAACATGACACAAGAACACCCCAGCCGTGATAACATGACACAAGAACACCGCAGCCGTGATAACATGACACACGAACACCCCAGCTGTGATAACATGACACACGAACACCCCAGCTGTGATAACATGAGACACGAACACCCCAGCTGTGATAACATGAGACACGAACACCCCAGCTGTGATAACATGACACACGAACACCCCAGCTGTGATAACATGACACAAGAACACCCCAGCTGTGATAACATGAGACACGAACACCCCAGCTGTGATAACATGACACACGAACACCCCAGCTGTGATAACATGACACACGTATATCCCAGCCGTGATAACATGACACACGAACACCCCAGCTGTGATAACGTGACACAAGAACACCCCAGCTGTGATAACATGACACACGAATATCCCAGCCGGGATAACATGACACACGAACACCCCAGCCGTGATAACATGACACACGAACACCCCAGCTGTGATAACATGAGACACGAATATCCCAGCCGTGATTACATGAGACACGAACACCCCAGCTGTGATAACCTGACACACGAATATCCCAGCCGGGATAACATGACACACGAACACCCCAGCTGTGATAACATGACACACGAACACCCCAGCTGTGATAACATGACACAAGAACACCCCAGCTGTGATAACATGACACACGAACACCCCAGATGTGATAACATGACATAAGAACACCCCAGCTGTGATAACATGAGACACGAATATCCCAGCCGTGATAACATGACACACGAACACCCCAGCCGTGATAACATGACACACGAATATCCCAGCCGGGATAACATGACACACGAACACCCCAGCTGTGATAACATGACATAAGAACACCCCAGCTGTGATAACATGACACACGAACACCCCAGCTGTGATAACATGACACACAAATATCCCAGCTGGGATAACATGACACACGAATATCCCAGCTGTGATAACATGACACACGAACACCCCAGCCGTGATAACATGACACACGAACACCCCAGCGGTGATAACATGACACAAGAACACCCCAGCTGTGATAACATGAGACACGAATATCCCAGCCGTGATAACATGACACAAGAACACCCCAGCTGTGATAACATGATACACGAACCCTGCAGTCGGGATGACATTCTACAAGAACACTCACTTCAACACTGTTCGTGCTGTCTCACCACTTTTATTTGTTGATGATGACGTCACACCATTTCTATTTGTCTGTGATGACGTCACACACTTCTATTTGTGTATGATGACGTCACACCACTTCTATTAGATTCATATGAAACCATGGTATTATAACAACACTATGTACCCGGTGTGACGAGCGGTGGGTTACTCCTCTTCCACTAAACTGTACGAGTACCAGAGTGCATTACCCTTTCACATTCTCGATAAAACATTGTATTTTAAAATCTCTTCTAAAGGTCATTGACACTTAATATTTGAGATAAGTGCCAGCAGCTTTGAAGTCAGCAGAACTCTTTTATCTGTGTGATCGTCATTGAAAAAGTTTCCGGGACGAGTTTGTAGGCTGAGCAGTTTTGTAAATAAACTAATATGATTTTTATTCATAGCATAGGTCCCACGTGGGAGTAGTTCGCGGGAGATGTGCCTTCTATCTATCATACGTCTAGAGTAAAACACATACACAACGTCGTCGACATCAGTTCTGGGACATGGAACCTCCAGATGAGCGGCGGAAACGCCTGTAATGTGAGCGTGTCTGAACAAAGCGTCTCTTCTATGTCTTTCTGAGCGGGATCTAACGACATCCATCCTGCGTCTGTGACAAGTGAGCCGTGCTCAGCACCAGTTAGTGGCTTGCAGAATTTCTGTATGTTCGTGAACGTGCAGTCAAAGCCACAAGTTTTCAAAAGATCAATAAACTATAACGATAAAAATAGCAGGATATCATAACTGGTATTGAATATTGGAGATGGAACATGAGTTTCACGGCTCGGACTTGAGCTGCGACTGGTTTAGAGAGCTAGGACTTCAGTAGCAAAGCTAGGACTTAAGATCTGACACACGTGATGTTAGAACCAATGCTAGGACCCGTTAGGACATTAGCTAAGGCTAATATCAGAGTCCTACGATGTAAATGTAAGAGAGCTAAGGTTAATATCAGTTCTACGAAGAAAACTGTTCGGTAGCTACGGCTATCAGAGGTCTACGATTTGAATGTGATAGTGAAGGCTTATATCAGGGCTCCACTATGTAAATGTAAAAGAGTTAAGGCTTATATCAGAGATCTTCGATGCAAATGTAAGAGAGCTTAGGTTAATATCAGAGCTCCACGATGTAAATGTAAGAGAGCTAAGGTTAATATCAGAGTCCTACGATGTAAATGTAAGAGAGATAAAGTTAATATCAGAGTCCTGCGATGTAAATGTAAGAGAGATGCGTCCTGCAATGTAACTGTAAGATAGCTAAAGTTAATATAAGAGTTCTACGATGTAAATGTGAGAGATAAGGTTAATATCAGAGTTCTACGATGCAAATTTAAGATAGCTAAAGTTAATATCAGAGTTCTACGATGTAAATGTAAGATAGCTAAGGTTAATATAAGAGTCCTGCGATGTAAATGTAAGATAGGTTAATATCAGAGTTCTACGATGTAAATGTAAGATAGCTAAGGTTAATATCAGAGTCCTGCGATGTAAATGTAAGAGAGATGCGTCCTGCGATGTAAATGTAAGATAGCTAAAGTTAATATAAGAGTTCTACGATGTAAATGTAAGAGAGATAAAGTTAATATCAGAGCCATATGATGTAAATGTAAGAGAGCTAAAGTTAATATCAGAGTCCAGCGATGTAAATGTAAGATAGCTAAAGTTATTATATCCTGCGATGTAAATGTAAGAGAGCTAAAGTTAATATCAGAGTTCTAAGATGTAAATGTAAGAGCGATGCGTCCTGCGATGTAAATGTAAGATAGCTAAAGTTAATATAAGAGTTCTACGATGTAAATGTAAGAGAGATAAAGTTAATATCAGAGTTCTACGATGCAAATGTAAGATAGCTAGAGTTAATATCAGAGCCATATGATGAAAATGTAAGAGAGCTAAAGTTAATATCAGAGTCCAGCGATGTAAATGTAAGATAGCTTAAGTTATTATATCCTGCGATGTAAATGTAAGAGAGCTAAAGTTAATATCAGAGTTCTACGATGTAAATGTAAGAGAGATGCGTCCTGCGATGTAAATGTAAGATAGCTAAAGTTAATATAAGAGTTCTACGATGTAAATGTAAGAGAGATAAAGTTAATATCAGAGTTCTACGATGCAAATGTAAGATAGCTAGAGTTAATATCAGAGCCATATGATGAAAATGTAAGAGAGCTAAAGTTAATATCAGAGTCCTGCGATATAAATGTAAGAGGGCTGAGGTTTATATCGGAATAGCACTCTGTACGTGTTAAATAGGTCGGGTTTTATTATCACAGTCCTACGATGTGAGTGGTAGAGAATTTCGATTTTGATATGAGAAAGAAAGAATAACAGAAAGAAGGAAGGGGTGAATGAAGAAGAAAAAAAACTAAATAGGAAACAGTAAATCACTGATTATGTAATTATTCACTGTTTACCTGATCCAGGCGTCGGCGCTGTAATCATTATAGCGCCATCAACGCCAGCACTGGTTCAGCCTGTGCAGTGTAAGGTTGATACATGGCTGCCCCGGCCCGCCCGCCCGCCAGCACAGTTCATCAATCCTACGCCGGTCACCAGCACAGAACATCTTCAACGCCTGGTAGAACCCTAATGAAACTCAGTTACGGGAGTCCGTGAAGCCGAAGCGGTCGGACATGATGGGACATAATAAAGTCGTACTGCACCTTTGTCCTGCGTCCGCGTAAATCTCAGCCAAGCGACAGCACCCTGTGTCTTCACACTCACTGAGTCATCGCGCTACACTCGCCACTTATACCACCGGGACGCTCACATGCAGGATGTGTTCAGCTGAGACGAATCATCACAGAGTGTTTGTTTCTTTGTTGTTTAACGCCGCATTCAGCAATTTTCCAGCAAAATGACGGCTGTCTGTAAACAATCGAGTCTAGTCCAGACAATCCAGTGATTGACATCATGAGCATCGACCCACGTATACAATACATGCATCAACCAAGTCAGCGAGCCTGACCACCCGATCCCGTTAGTCTCCTCTTACGACAAGGGTAGTCGACGGTTACGGCAAGAATGGGTTGCTGAAGACCTACTCCTCCCCGGATCTTCATCAGAGTGTACCTTTACCTGAATTGTACATGGTAGGAGTTAATTAGGGTGTATGCAAAATAAACATTTGATAGAATTACATAAACGATGTCGTATATTCATTTGTCGACGCATCAATGTCCGTGAATACATGTGTCAGTGCTACGACGTCCGTATAAACAGATGTCAGCGTGACAATGTCCCTACAGATACACTACTGCCATGACAGATAAACTATAGAACTGGGAAATAATCCGATTTTCATTAAATTCTTTTGGGTAGTATATATAGACAATGCTTCTATTTACATACACATATTTGTCAACATTCGGATAGGAAGATACATTTTAAAATACTAGGATGTACGTACTTGCATTCATCAATACTAGGACGTACGTACATACATTTGTCAATACTAGGATGTACGTACATACATTTGTCAATACTAGGATGTACGTACATACATTTGTCAATACTAGGATGTACATACATACATTTATCAATACTAGGATGTACGTACCTACATTTATCAATACTATGATGTACGTACCTACATTTGTCAATACTAGGATGTACGTACATACATTTATCAATACTAGGATGTACGTACCTACATTTGTCAATACTAGGATGTACGTACATACATTTGTCAATACTAGGATGTACATACATACATTTATCAATACTAGGATGTACGTACCTACATTTATCAATACTATGATGTACGTACCTACATTTGTCAATACTAGGATGTACGTACATACATTTATCAATACTAGGATGTACATACATACATTTATCAATACTAGGATGTACGTACCTACATTTATCAATACTATGATGTACGTACCTACATTTATCAATACTATGATGTACGTACATACATTTATCAATACTATGATGTACGTACCTACATTTATCAATACTATGATGTACGTACATACATTTGTCAATACTAGGATGTACATACATACATTTATCAATACTAGGATGTACGTACCTACATTTATCAATACTATGATGTACGTACCTACATTTGTCAATACTAGGATGTACATACATACATTTGTCAATACTAGGATGTACGTACATACATTTGTCAATACTAGGATGTACGTACCTACATTTATCAATACTAGGATGTACGTACATACATTTATCAATACTAGGATGTACATACATACATTTGTCAATACTAGGATGTACGTACCTACATTTGTCAATACTAGGATGTACGTACATACATTTGTCAATACTAGGATGTACGTACATACATTTGTCAATATTCAATACTATGATGTACATACATACATTAATCAATACTAGGATGTACGTACCTACATTTATCAATACTAGGATGTACGTACATACATTTGTCAATACTAGGATGTACATACATACATTTATCAATACTAGGATGTACGTACCTACATTTGTCAATACTATGATGTACATACATACATTTGTCAATACAAGGATGTACATACATACATTTGTCAATACTAGGATGTGCATACATAAATTTGTCAATACTATGATGTACATACATACATTTATCAATACTAGGATGTACGTACATACATTTGTCAATACTAGGATGTACATACATACATTTGTCAATACTAGGATGTACATACATACATTTATCAATACTAGGATGTACGTACATACATTTGTCAATACTAGGATGTTCATACATACATTTGTCAATACTAGGATGTACGTACATACATTTATCAATACTAGGATGTACGTACATACATTTGTCAATACTAGGATGTACGTACATACATTTGTCAATACTAGAATGTACGTACATACATGTATCAATACTAGGATGTACGTACATACATTTGTCAATACTAGAATGTACGTACATACATGTATCAATACTAGGATGTACATACATACATTTGTCAATACTAGGATGTACGTACATACATTTATCAATACTAGGATGTACGTACATACATTTATCAATACTAGGATGTACGTACCTACATTTGTCAATACTAGGATGTACATACATACATTTATCAATACTAGGATGTACGTACCTACATTTGTCAATACTAGGATGTACGTACATACATTTGTCAATACTAGGATGTACATACATACATTTATCAATACTAGGATGTACGTACATACATTTGTCAATACTAGGATGTACATACATACATTTATCAATACTAGGATGTACGTACATACATTTGTCAATACTAGGATGTACGTACATACATTTGTCAATACTAGGATGTACATACATACATTTGTCAATACTAGGATGTACGTACATACATTTGTCAATACTAGGATGTACGTACATACATTTGTCAATACTAGGATGTACATACATACATTTGTCAATACTAGGATGTACGTACATACATTTGTCAATACTAGGATGTACGTACATACATTTATCAATACTAGGATGTACGTACCTACATTTGTCAATACTAGGATGTACGTACATACATTTGTCAATACTAGGATGTACATACATACATTTATCAATACTAGGATGTACGTACATACATTTGTCAATACTAGGATGTACATACATACATTTATCAATACTAGGATGTACGTACATACATTTGTCAATACTAGGATGTACGTACATACATTTGTCAATACTAGGATGTACATACATACATTTGTCAATACTAGGATGTACGTACATACATTTGTCAATACTAGGATGTACGTACATACATTTATCAATACTAGGATGTACGTACCTACATTTGTCAATACTAGGATGTACGTACATACATTTGTCAATACTAGGATGTACATACATACATTTGTCAATACTAGGATGTACGTACATACATTTGTCAATACTAGGATGTACGTACATACATTTATCAATACTAGGATGTACGTACCTACATTTGTCAATACTATGATGTACGTACATACATTTGTCAATACTATGATGTACGTACATACATTTATCAATACTAGGATGTACGTACATACATTTGTCAATACTAGAATGTACATACATACATTTATCAATACTAGGATGTACGTACATACATTTGTCAATACTAGAATGTACATACATACATTTATCAATACTAGGATGTACGTACATACATTTGTCAATACTAGGATGTACATACATATATTTATCAATACTAGGGTGTACGTACATACATTTATCAATACTAGGATGTACGTACATACATTTATCAATACTAGGATGTACATACATATATTTATCAATACTAGGATGTACGTACATACATTTATCAATACTAGGATGTACGTACATACATTTGTCAATACTAGGATGTACGTACCTACATTTATCAATACTAGGATGTACGTACATACATTTGTCAATGATACGATGTAGTTATCAATATTTGTCCGTGCTACGACGTACGTACACATATTTGTCAATACTACATCGTTGTAAGTGCGACGTTGTATGTACGTTCCCTAGGAGCTTCACCTCGCAACCTGTATAGAAAACGGCTAAATTCATGCAATATAAGTAATTAATTTCAACAATCAATATGAAACGGCTAAACTGTATTTTTATACCAGTAAATGCGCGAACCCAACGCCGTGAACTCGGAAACAAGAAAGGCGATTCAAAGGAGAAGTTGCATATTCAACAGGCAATTTAAAAGCAAAGTTTATATTGCCCCCTTTGATCGCCTTGGTGTTGTCAGTGGAAGCAGATTTCGCAACTATACAACATGAACATCCATTACCATTACTCGCTTGCTGGGGTTTTAGGGTGCCCCAGTCATTGAGGCGCCGCAATTCGCTCATGCAAGAAACTATTATCGTGGGTTCGAATCCCATATCAGTCCTGGTTATATTCCTAGGTTTATCAGCACCATACCTGTGCTCCCTGCTTCACCAAAGTGTTAAATGCCTATAATTTGCATACTAATTAATTAATAATTAATCCTCTCCCACCAATCTGACATACTGTGAAAAGATGAAATAGCGTTCACTCGCCAGCTTCCCCGTGCGCATGGTAGCCCAATTAATAGTACCTTCAGCCCCAGGACATTTTGAGACTTATGAAGTGTGCTCCTAGTTTCTAGACTACATATTCGAACGGGAGTATTTAGTAGCGGTAAATGGAGGGAGTGACGCGTGTTGCATTTAGGAATGCGTGTTTGTGGACGGAGGGAATGTATAGACTGGCGACATAATTGACCCGTGTCCTGATCCACAAACTAAGCTGTGTGCCTTCTCTAGGATGAGGCACTGCTCTGAAATGATTTTTGTCACAATACGTATGAGGGAAAGGTCAGCGTTTATTTAGTAATTGTAAAATACGGCTGAATAATTGAATTCTTCTGATGCACGGTAACCTCCGTACGGGCATGAAGCGTCAGAGTTGCTACAATATCAAATGTTGGCGTCATGTCTGTCAACGGTCAAGGTCACTTTTGACGTTATTGTGAAACATGGTTGTATCATTCTCTGGTAGTTACTGTTGCACTGTTGGTTTTATGAAGGTAAATGACTGGAAATAATGGTTTTAGGCTGGATGTTCCCGGTGGGGTATAAATACTTTTGAAGTGTTCAGGAAATGGCGGTGCAGGGCGGTTTGTTTATTGCATGTACCTGCAAATACCTCTACTTAACTCAAGAGCTGATGCTACCTGGACACATGTCTACACACTTCATCCTAGATGTGACCCCTTCCTAGATGTGACCCCCCACCCCCCACACCCCCCACACCCCCCACACCCCCACACACGTCTGGCCTGTAGCCTCACAGCGATAGAACTGAGCGGTATAGCGAGTAAATTGCGCGTATCGATCTGCGTCTTCACATGACTTCTGTAAAATGCTTTGATGGTATGTCGCGTCTACGTGCGATATGATATAATTATGTTTGGCAAGTACATTGTCACGTGTGCAAATGTCATCTGTCTGTGTTCCACGTGTGTGTTATTGTATCTCTTTAGTCCCTATGTGTGTCTCTTCACGATATATATGTGTCTGTACCTCATGCATTCGTCTCAATTCCATGTGTCTGTGAGCTATTCGTTCGTCTTTATCCCACGTGACTGTGAGCTATGCGTTTGTGTCCATCCCAGGTGTCTGAACTACGCGTTCGTCTCCATTCCATGTGTCTGTGCTATGCGTTCGTCAACATCCCAAGTGTCTGTGACCTACTCGCTCGTCTCTATTCCACGTGTCTGTGAGCTATGCGTTCGTCTCCATCAAATGTGTCTGTGAGCTATGCGTTCGTCTCCTTCCCATTTGTCTGTGACCTATGCGTTCGTCTCCATCCCATGTGTCTGTGAGCTATGCGTTCGTCTCCATCCCATGTGTCTGTGACCTATGCGTTCGTCTCCATCCCATGTGTCTGTGACCTATGCGTTCATCTCCATCAAATGTGTCTGTGACCTATGCGTTCGTCTCCGCCCCATGTGTCTGAGCTATGCGTTCGTCTCCATCAAATGTGTCTGTGACCTATGCGTTCGTCTCCATCAAATGTGTCTGTGAGCTATGCGTTCGTCTCCATCCCATGTGTCTGTGAGCTATGCGTTCGTCTCCATCCCACATGTCTGTGAGCTATGCGTTCGTCTCCATCCCATGTGTCTGTGACCTATGCGTTCGTCTCCATCAAATGTGTCTGTGAGCTATGCGTTCGTCTCCATCCCATGTGTCTGTGAGCTATGCGTTCGTCTCCATCCCACATGTCTGTGAGCTATGCGTTCGTCTCCATCCCATGTGTCTGTGACATATGCGTTCGTCCCCATCCCATGTGTTTTAACTTTGCTTCGCCTCCATCCCAAGTGTCTTTGCTATGCGTTCGTCTCCATCACATATCTATGAACTATGCGTTCGTCTCCATACCATGTCTTTGAACAATGCGCTCGTCTCCATCCAATGTGACTGCAATCTATGCGTTCGTCTCCATCCCGTGCATCTCAGAAGGTCTCTGATGTGGCTCGGCTGATGAGGTAACGATCAGTTCGCTGAGCTGCGGCATGGCGAAGTTAGGTAGCGGAATAACAAATAAAGCCTGCCCTATTGTGACGCGTGAAGACACATAAATCGGGATAAGCCGTACATTATTACTTACGACAGTACAATATTAATCTGCCATACAGTGACATATTAATTCTGGTTTTAACAAGATGTGAACCGCGACATTTAGGAACTAATAGAATCTGGTTCTACCGTAATTAATGGAATTCTACTCTCTATACTTTGACAGTTATTGTTTGGGGTTAATATTGACTGTTAGGGGCCAACATTGACAGACAATGTCGGGGTTCGGCATTGACATGGATTGTCTCGGGTCACGGAATGGGTACATGCTGCCAAAGATCACGTGATGTGAGAAACATAACTGAGGACTGCAAGCATCACGTGTTGCTGGTACTGGTTTCAATTAAAGTGTTACAAGCGATACGACCATTGTCTGTGGTTCCGGCTACATGGGAAGACGCCGAACTGGCAGCATCAAAGAATGATCGCTGACGTATTCGACGATACGACGTTTGTTTCTGGGGTTTGTCTGCAGACGGATGGATCATGACGCGATTTTAAAACAATTCTAATTTCGTAAATATTGTACAGATTCTCAAAATGAATTGTTAGAATTTTATTTGAATCATATTTATGTAAAGAAAGTTGTTTCGGTCCCCGGAGTGTGGGACAACTGTGTTCGCCTCTTTGTTGGCATCAAATCTTACACGACCCAAAAAACATGCTCGACCCTTGTGATGTTGACACGCAATTAAACTTTAAGGAAGTGTGCATTTTATTCTTTTTTAAAATTAATATTTGGACGTGTATCCACTCTGTAGACTGTTTAGTAGTTGGAATGGTATAACTGTGTGTTGTTGTATCAACTGCTGGCAACATTAAGCGAGTCACGCTAACCTAGGAAATTAGCTTGAGCAAATCTACATCCGAAATGTCAGTTCCGTTGCCGGGAGAGAAATGTTAATATGGTCTTAGGGAAACATTCTGTGAGCAGTCACCTGGGTTTATCTGCACTCATTATTACATACTTCTCCACAAAACAAGGAAACTGCTTTCGCCCCTTTCCCCGTATCTCCCAAATTATGCAAAAAAATTAAATTGCGTCAATCATTGTTGTCTTGAAATACCTGGATTTACCGTTATAATTGTCATGAAATCTGATTCTTGGATCGTGGTTTAAATGTCCTCAGTCTCGACCATATGACCTTATAAGGCAAGTCGTGGGATGTGGTTTGATGTGAGTGGTCTGTGAGGGTGTTGTGGACTGAGGCCCGTCTCTCAACACGTGCTTGCATTGTGACCGATGTGTTGCAGAACGAGTACCTGGGCATGGTGGAGCAGTGTATGAACTTCGCCTGTGAGCTGATGGACTTGTGTCGGGGCACCCAGGAGGTGGAGGCTGTGCTCAGTGAGAGTGGGGAGACCACCCAGCGGGACCCCCTGGCCAGACTCAAGCAGGCTATCCGGTATGAGGAAAAGAAGGTAGGTGGAGTGACTAGCGAGAGAGAAATGGGGCATTAGATTGATAAGACAGGTGTTGGCATAGAGAGCGACACACAGGGGACATTAGATGGACAAACAGGTGTTGGCATAGAGAGCGACACACAGGGGGCATTACATTGACAAACAGGTGTTGGCATAGAGAGCGACATACAGGGGGCATTACATTGACAAACACGTGTTGGCATAGAGAGCGACACAGAGGGGACATTACATTGACAAACAGGTGTTGGCATAGAGAGCGACACACAGGGGACATTACATTGACAGACAGGTGTTGGCATAGAGAGCGACACACAGGGGACATTACATTGACAGACAGGTGTTGGCATAGAGAGCGACACACAGGGGACATTACATTGACAAACAGGTGTTGGCATAGAGAGCAACACACAGGGGACATTACATTGACAAACAGGTGTTGGCATAGAGAGCGACACAGAGGGGGCATTACATTGACAAACAGGTGTTGGCATAGAGAGCGACATACAGGGGCATTAGATGGACAAACAGGTGTTGGCATAGAGAGCAACACACAGGGGGCATTAGATGGACAAACAGGTGTTGGCATAGAGAGCGACACAGAGGGGGCATTAGATGGACAAACAGGTGTTGGCATAGAGAGCGACACACAGGGGACATTAGATGGACAAACAGGTGTTGGCATAGAGAGCAACACACAGGGGGCATTACATTGACAAACAGGTGTTGGCATACAGAGCGACACACAGGGGGCATTACATTGACAAACAGGTGTTGGCATAGAGAGCGACATACAGGGGCATTAGATGGACAAACAGGTGTTTGCATAGAGAGCGACACACAGGGGACATTACATTGACAAACAGGTGTTGGCATAGAGAGCGACATACAGGGGACATTAGATGGACAAACACGTGTTGGCATAGAGAGCGATATACAGGGGACATTAGATGGACAAACAGGTGTTGGCATAGAGAGCGACATACAGAGGGCATTAGATGGACAAACAGGTGTTGGCATAGAGAGCGACACAGAGGGGACATTAGATGGACAAACAGGTGTTGGCATAGAGAGCGACATACAGAGGACATTAGATGGACAAACAGGTGTTGGCATAGAGAGCAACACACAGGGGACATTACATTGACAAACACGTGTTGGCATAGAGGGCGACATACAGGGGGCATTACATTGACAAACAGGTTTTGGCATAGAGAGCAACACACAGGGGACATTAGATGGACAAACACGTGTTGGCATAGAGAGCAACACACAGGGGACATTACATTGACAAACAGGTGTTGGCATAGAGAGCGACATACAGGGGCATTAGATGGACAAACAGGTGTTGGCATAGAGAGCGACACACAGGGGGCATTACATGGACAAACAGGTGTTGGCATAGAGACCGACACACAGGGGACATTAGATGGACGAACAGGTGTTGGCATAGAGAGCAACACACAGGGGACATTAGATGGACAAACAGGTGTTGGCATAGAGAGCGACACACAGCGGGGAGTAGATGGACAAACAGGTGTTGGCATAGAGAGCGACACACAGGGGACATACAGATGGACAAACGGGTATTGGCGTAGAGAGCAACACACAGGGGACATTAGATGGATAAAACAGGTGTTGGCACAGAGAGCGACACGCAGAGGACATACAGATGGACAAACGGGTATTGGCGTAGAGAGCAACACACAGGGGACATTAGATGGATAAAACAGGTGTTGGCACACAGAGCGACACACAGGGGACATACAGATGGACAAACGGGTATTGGCGTAGAGAGCAACACACAGGGGGCATTAGATGGACGAACAGGTGTTGGCATAGAGGGCGACACACAGGGGGCATTAGATGGACAAACAGGTGTTGGCATAGAGGGCGACACACAGGGGGCATTAGATGGATGAACAGGTGTTGGCATAGAGGGCAACACACAGGGGACATTAGATGGACAAACAGGTGTTGGCATAGAGGGCGACACACAGGGGGCATTAGATGACAAAACAGGTGTTGGCATAGAGAGGGACACACAGGGGACATACAGATGGACAAACGGGTATTGGCGTAGAGAGCAACACACAGGGGACATTAGATGGATAAAACAGGTGTTGGCACAGAGAGCGACACGCAGAGGACATACAGATGGACAAACGGGTATTGGCGTAGAGAGCAACACACAGGGGACATTAGATGGATAAAACAGGTGTTGGCACACAGAGCGACACACAGGGGACATACAGATGGACAAACGGGTATTGGCGTAGAGAGCAACACACAGGGGGCATTAGATGGACGAACAGGTGTTGGCATAGAGGGCGACACACAGGGGGCATTAGATGGACAAACAGGTGTTGGCATAGAGGGCGACACACAGGGGGCATTAGATGGACGAACAGGTGTTGGCATAGAGAGCGACACACAGGGGACATTAGATGGACAAACAGGTGTTGGCATAGAGAGCGACATACAGAGGGCATTAGATGGACAAACAGGTGTTGGCATAGAGAGCAACACACAGGGGCATTACATTGACAAACAGGTGTTGGCATAGAGAGCGACACACAGGGGACATTAGATGGACAAACAGGTGTTGGCATAGAGAGCGACATACAGGGGACATTAGATGGACAAACAGGTGTTGGCATAGAGAGCGACACACAGGGGACATTAGATGGACAAACATGTGTTGGCATAGAGAGGGACACACAGGGGACATTAGATGGACAAACAGGTGTTCGCATAGAGAGCAACACACAGGGGACATTACATTGACAAACACGTGTTGGCATAGAGAGCGACATACAGGGGGCTTTACATTGACAAACAGGTTTTGGCATAGAGAGCAACACACAGGGGACATTAGATGGACAAACACGTGTTGGCATAGAGAGCAACACACAGGGGACATTACATTGACAAACAGGTGTTGGCATAGAGAGCGACATACAGGGGGCATTACATTGACAAACAGGTGTTGGCATAGAGAGCAACACACAGGGGACATCAGATGGACAAACACGTGTTGGCATAGAGAGCAACACACAGGGGACATTACATTGACAAACAGGTGTTGGCATAGAGAGCGACATACAGGGGCATTAGATGGACAAACAGGTGTTGGCATAGAGAGCGACACACAGGGGGCATTACATGGACAAACAGGTGTTGGCATAGAGACCGACACACAGGGGACATTAGATGGACAAACAGGTGTTGGCATAGAGAGCAACACACAGGGGACATTAGATGGACAAACAGGTGTTGGCATAGAGGGCGACACACAGGGGGCATTAGATGACAAAACAGGTGTTGGCATAGAGAGGGACACACAGGGGGGAGTAGATGGACAAACAGGTGTTGGCATAGAGAGCGACACACAGGGGACATACAGATGGACAAACGGGTATTGGCGTAGAGAGCAACACACAGGGGACATTAGATGGATAAAACAGGTGTTGGCACAGAGAGCGACACGCAGAGGACATACAGATGTACAAACGGGTATTGGCGTAGAGAGCAACACACAGGGGGCATTAGATGGACGAACAGGTGTTGGCATAGAGGGCGACACACAGGGGGCATTAGATGGACAAACAGGTGTTGGCATAGAGGGCGACACACAGGGGGCATTAGATGGACGAACAGGTGTTGGCATAGAGAGCGACACACAGGGGACATACAGATGGACAAACGGGTATTGGCGTAGAGAGCAACACACAGGGGACATTAGATGGATAAAACAGGTGTTGGCACAGAGAGCGACACGCAGAGGACATACAGATGGACAAACGGGTATTGGCGTAGAGAGCAACACACAGGGGACATTAGATGGATAAAACAGGTGTTGGCACACAGAGCGACACACAGGGGACATACAGATGGACAAACGGGTATTGGCGTAGAGAGCAACACACAGGGGGCATTAGATGGACGAACAGGTGTTGGCATAGAGGGCGACACACAGGGGGCATTAGATGGACAAACAGGTGTTGGCATAGAGGGCGACACACAGGGGGCATTAGATGGACGAACAGGTGTTGGCATAGAGGGCAACACACAGGGGACATTAGATGGACAAACAGGTGTTGGCATAGAGGGCGACACACAGGGGGCATTAGATGACAAAACAGGTGTTGGCATAGAGAGGGACACACAGGGGACATACAGATGGACAAACGGGTATTGGCGTAGAGAGCAACACACAGGGGACATTAGATGGATAAAACAGGTGTTGGCACAGAGAGCGACACGCAGAGGACATACAGATGGACAAACGGGTATTGGCGTAGAGAGCAACACACAGGGGACATTAGATGGATAAAACAGGTGTTGGCACACAGAGCGACACACAGGGGACATACAGATGTACAAACTGGTATTGGCGTAGAGAGCAACACACAGGGGGCATTAGATGGACGAACAGGTGTTGGCATAGAGGGCGACACACAGGGGGCATTAGATGGACAAACAGGTGTTGGCATAGAGGGCGACACACAGGGGGCATTAGATGGGCGAACAGGTGTTGGCATAGAGAGCGACACACAGGGGACATTAGATGGACAAACAGGTGTTGGCATAGAGAGCGACATACAGAGGGCATTAGATGGACAAACAGGTGTTGGCATAGAGAGCAACACACAGGGGCATTACATTGACAAACAGGTGTTGGCATAGAGAGCGACACACAGGGGACATTAGATGGACAAACAGGTGTTGGCATAGAGAGCGACATACAGGGGACATTAGATGGACAAACAGGTGTTGGCATAGAGAGCGACACACAGGGGACATTAGATGGACAAACATGTGTTGGCATAGAGAGGGACACACAGGGGACATTAGATGGACAAACAGGTGTTGGCATAGAGAGCAACACACAGGGGACATTACATTGACAAACACGTGTTGGCATAGAGAGCGACATACAGGGGGCATTACATTGACAAACAGGTTTTGGCATAGAGAGCAACACACAGGGGACATTAGATGGACAAACACGTGTTGGCATAGAGAGCAACACACAGGGGACATTACATTGACAAACAGGTGTTGGCATAGAGAGCGACATACAGGGGGCATTACATTGACAAACAGGTGTTGGCATAGAGAGCAACACACAGGGGACATCAGATGGACAAACACGTGTTGGCATAGAGAGCAACACACAGGGGACATTACATTGACAAACACGTGTTGGCATAGAGAGCGACATACAGGGGCATTAGATGGACAAACAGGTGTTGGCATAGAGAGCGACACACAGGGGGCATTACATGGACAAACAGGTGTTGGCATAGAGACCGACACACAGGGGACATTAGATGGACAAACAGGTGTTGGCATAGAGAGCAACACACAGGGGACATTAGATGGACAAACAGGTGTTGGCATAGAGGGCGACACACAGGGGGCATTAGATGACAAAACAGGTGTTGGCATAGAGAGGGACACACAGGGGGGAGTAGATGGACAAACAGGTGTTGGCATAGAGAGCGACACACAGGGGACATACAGATGGACAAACGGGTATTGGCGTAGAGAGCAACACACAGGGGACATTAGATGGATAAAACAGGTGTTGGCACAGAGAGCGACACGCAGAGGACATACAGATGGACAAACGGGTATTGGCGTAGAGAGCAACACACAGGGGACATTAGATGGATAAAACAGGTGTTGGCACACAGAGCGACACACAGGGGACATACAGATGTACAAACTGGTATTGGCGTAGAGAGCAACACACAGGGGGCATTAGATGGACGAACAGGTGTTGGCATAGAGGGCGACACACAGGGGGCATTAGATGGACAAACAGGTGTTGGCATAGAGGGCGACACACAGGGGGCATTAGATGGACGAACAGGTGTTGGCATAGAGGGCAACACACAGGGGACATTAGATGGACAAACAGGTGTTGGCATAGAGGGCGACACACAGGGGGCATTAGATGACAAAACAGGTGTTGGCATAGAGAGGGACACACAGGGGACATACAGATGGACAAACGGGTATTGGCGTAGAGAGCAACACACAGGGGACATTAGATGGATAAAACAGGTGTTGGCACAGAGAGCGACACGCAGAGGACATACAGATGGACAAACGGGTATTGGCGTAGAGAGCAACACACAGGGGAAATTAGATGGATAAAACAGGTGTTGGCACACAGAGCGACACACAGGGGGCATTAGATGGACAAACAGGTGTTGGCATAGAGAGCGACACACAGCGGGGAGTAGATGGACAAACAGGTGTTGGCATAGAGAGCGACACACAGGGGACATACAGATGGACAAACGGGTATTGGCGTAGAGAGCAACACACAGGGGACATTAGATGGATAAAACAGGTGTTGGCACAGAGAGCGACACGCAGAGGACATACAGATGGACAAACGGGTATTGGCGTAGAGAGCAACACACAGGGGACATACAGATGGACAAACGGGTATTGGCGTAGAGAGCAACACACAGGGGGCATTAGATGGACGAACAGGTGTTGGCATAGAGGGCGACACACCGGGGGCATTAGATGGACAAACAGGTGTTGGCATAGAGGGCGACACACAGGGGGCATTAGATGGACGAACAGGTGTTGGCATAGAGAGCGACACACAGGGGGCATTAGATGGACAAACAGGTGTTGGCATAGAGGGCGACACACAGGGGGCATTAGATGACAAAACAGGTGTTGGCATAGAGAGGGACACACAGGGGACATACAGATGGACAAACGGGTATTGGCGTAGAGAGCAACACACAGGGGACATTAGATTGATAAAACAGGTGTTGGCACAGAGAGCGACACGCAGAGGACATACAGATGGACAAACGGGTATTGGCGTAGAGAGCAACACACAGGGGACATTAGATGGATAAAACAGGTGTTGGCACACAGAGCGACACACAGGGGGCATTAGATGGACGAACAGGTGTTGGCGTAGGAAGACATATGAAATTCCATATATTGTGCATAGAAAACAGAACTTCCCCACGAAACCTGTACACAAATTCTCAAACAGTGGACATATCGAAACAGCCTCATACAGTTTTTAACCCCTTCTCGTCCCTCCCTACTCTGATGTAGTCCAGTATTCACGCCTGACTAGCTTCCGATACCCCAGCTGACAGGCGCGGCTCCGACTTGAGGCCATTTATCTGTAGCGATGCTCCCGGTGCACAATCAATACACAGGGATTACTGTTATCACAAGAGTGAAATATAGTTCCCACTCCGCCCCGTGCTCCTCAGCGCACTCACATTGCTACACATACTCGCTGATAACACAACTTCTCTAATAACATTTCTATTTCTTCTAAAAAAGAAAATTCGATGGAAGCCCAAGAAGAAAGGATTTGGCTGTGTATGTGATTTGTCATAGAGCGACCTGTAATCAACCGCTTGAGCCCTGACTTGGGGCCTGGCAGCAGACAAACACCGTCTGATTGTTGCAGTAGGAACACAATAACTTGATGGAGGCACTCCACACAGCAACACATGAATACCGTTCATCATAATTCTCAACCTTATTCTGCCCTGAACGTTCGTCATCCACTTTTTCAAATTTGATTTTAATCTTGATCAACTTTGCTTGACCTGCCTGTCAGTAGGCAATAACTGGATGATATTTCGGGGCCTATTGCGACTTTATCAGGAAATTCGCTAGGAACTATAAAGAGTGTCATTTAGTGCATACATGGTGACCTTGTCATGTGGGGTTTTATAGAAGAAAGACACTTGGTGTTATGAATGGCAGATACATGATGGTATAAGGGGCGGACATAGGAATCTGCTGCTTTGTGCGGAGACATGGGGTATTTTGCAGACACTGGTATGTTGTCACATAAAGTAGACACAGAAACTGGCCACGCGGGTTATTATATAGACCGGACACCGACAACTAGTCACTTCAGGGTGTTATATAGACAAGACACCGACCGCTAGTCACGTGGGGTGTTATATAGACCAGATACCGACAGCTAGTCACGTGGGCTGTTATATAGACCAGACACCGACAACCTGTCACGTGGGCTGTTATATAGACCAGACACCGGCAGGTAGTCACGTAGGGTGTTATATAGACAAGACACCAACAGCTAGTAACGCTGGGTGTTATATAGACCAGACACCGACAGCTAGTCACGTTGGGTGTTATATAGACCAGACACCGACAGCTAGTCACGAATGGTGTTATATAGACCAGACACCGACAGCTAGTAACGCTGGGTGTTATATAGACCAGACACCGACAGCTAGTCACGTTGGGTGTTATATAGACCAGACACCGACAGCTAGTCACGTGGGCTGTTATATAGACCAGACACCGACAGCTAGTCACGCAGGGTGTTATATAGACCAGACACCGACAGCTAGTAACGCTGGGTGTTATATAGACCAGACACCGACAACCTGTCACGTGGGCTGTTATATAGACCAGACACCGGCAGGTAGTCACGTAGGGTGTTATATAGACCAGACACCGACAGCTAGTAACGCTGGGTGTTATATAGACCAGACACCGACAGCTAGTCACGTTGGGTGTTATATAGACCAGACACCGACAGCTTGTCACGTGGGCTGTTATATAGACCAAACACCGAAAGCTAGTTACGTGGGGTGCTATATAGACCAGACACCGACGGCTAGTCACGCTGGGTGATATATAGACCAGACACCGACAGCTAGTCACGTGGGATGTTATATAGACCAGAAACCGACAGCTTGTCAGGTGGGATGTTATATAGACCAGACACCGAAAGATAGTTACGTGGGGTTTTATATAGACCAGACACCGACAGCTAGTCACGCTGGGTGTTATATAGACCAGACACAAACAGCTAGTCACGTTGGGTGTTATATAGACCAGACACCGGCAGGTAGTCACGTTGGGTGTTATATAGACCAGACACCGACAGCTAGGCGCGTTGGGGGTTATATAGACCAGACACAAACAGCTAGTCACGTTGGGTGTTATATAGACCAGACACCGGCAGGTAGTCACGTTGGGTGTTATATAGACCAGACACCGACAGCTAGGCACGTTGGGTGTTATATAGACCAGACACCGGCAGGTAGTCACGTTGGGTGTTATATAGACCAGACACCGACAGCTAGGCACATTGGGTGTAATATAGACCAGACATCGACAGCTAGGCACGTTGGGTGTTATATAGACCAGACAACGACAGCTAGGTAGTCACTGGTGATATGGAGCATACAAAGACAGAGCATAACAGGCAGCCAGTCCTCTGTACATGCGTATATAAGTCCCCACTGTTTACGACAGAATTGTTTAGAAACTGTATACTCCATTGTTTACCTTCTTTGTGTCTTCAGTTCGTGGCGCACCCCAACTGTCAACAACACATGACTAGCATCTGGTACGGCTCTGAGATGGGATTCTTGCAGTCGCTCAACTGGTTCCGCAAACTCATATATCTCATCCTCTTCCTTCCCGCCATTCCATTCATGTGTATAACCTATGTCTTCGCGCCTAATATCAAGGTAAGTCGTCAATTCACGAGTAAAATCGTGTTTATAGTCGATGTCGTCGTGTCTAATACCAAGGAGAGTCGTGAGTTCATGAGTCAAATCTTGTATATAGCCTATGTCGTCGCGTCTAATACCAAGGAGAGTCTTGAGTTCATGAGTAAAATCTTGTATGTTGCCCATGTCGCCGCGCCGCATACCATGCCGCAGTTTAACATGAATACCCCACTCAGACAAAGTATACTGACTCCGAGCCGACCAGTCCTTGCTCTAGCCCCTTAGTGCCGAGCGCCAGACAGGGTAACAACAAGTACCATCTTTTAACGTCTTTTGGCATGACGCGCCCGGGGATCGAACCCCGGACCTTCCGCTCTCCGGGCGGACGCTCTACCACTAGACCACGGAGGCGGTCCCGCATGTCAGGATAAGTCGTGAATTCTGGAGAAAAGGCTTGTGTGTTTTCACGCCTAATGTCAATTCCTGACAAAATCTATCTTTCATATAGCCTATGTCCCCCCGCGTAATATCAAGGTGGGTCACCCGTTTATGTATATATCTTTTGTCTTCACAGCTTATTTCACGGTGAATCGTGAATTCACGAGTAACATGTTGTATATAGCCTATGTCTTCGCGCCTTATGTCAAGGTCACACGTGAATTCATGAGTAAGATCCTGTCCATAGCCTATGTCCTCGCGCTTAATATCAAGGTGACCTAGGAATTCAAATGTAGCCTAGGTCTTACTGCCTCCGTCGTTGGGAGTCAAGGTCAAAACAGATCCCCAGTTCATCATGGTTGTCAGAACCGTCTTCAGTTGGAATCGGGTCGTCTGGCTCTGAGATCTGTGATTTTGTTGATTGCGTGTCTTCTCCTCCCGGTAAGTCATGCATTTATGTATAAATGTTGTATACAACTACACTCTCTAATTTAAGTTTAAGAGACGATAGGTTGGTTATATGGTTGATACGATTGCTCATCGAACCTGGAAGCACTGGTGTCTATTTCGAAGACCAATCTCCCGCTGAATAATTGTTTGTTCCATAAATGGTTACGTTCTTCCAAACATTTAACCAGGTTTAATATGTAATACGTGTGATATCTATATCGTTGGAGTGTGGGGATTATTAATTTTGTCATTTCCTGTTCACCTTGCATATGACCTCGAGTTTTTGAAGATCAGTAGCCATTGTTGTCCCTTGTGAGTGAGTGGGTTAATATTAACGTCGCATCGGTATTATTTCAGCCATATAGCGACGAGAACAAGTTGATATATACACAATTTAGTCATGAAGTTATATTTAAAAACAAATTTATCGAACATGTTTAGGCATAACAATATTATCTATAACTGTTTAAAACACGGGCTATAAGCCACCAGTAACCAAAGCTGGGTCACCTCGATGGGAATCATTGGAACTTATGGTGCCTCACTTGCACGATACTCCAGCAGGATTTACGTCATCACTTTAGCCATCACTGTCATCACTGTCATCACTGGTGCACAACACCAGCCAATGATAAAAAAATGCTCGGTAAAGAGTTGGCTTAAAACACTGGTTGATGATAGTTACATCGATTATCGAGGAGGGGGGGGGGGGGGGGGGGGGGGTAATTAACGGTACTTTAAACTATTCGGCAGAACTTTTGATAACCTTTGTTAATATAAGCATCACTCCAAATTTAAAAACAAGCAACTAATTATACATATTCAAAATTACATAAACATATATATTTAAAAATTATCATACAGACCAATTTCTTTCAAGTAGCTCAAGATTTGATGCCCGCTTATACCTTGTGTTGACAGGATAATGCACTGTAGGTGCCACGTACCCGACATACAGGATTGTGTCAACTTCGCTTAACGCAACATCAGCAACTTGTACTATTCGCGGCACCCAAGCCTATTTATAGCGGGTTATGGTGACCACAAGTCCCTCCGACCTGGATGAAATTAATATTGTGATATGCAGTTTAAGTTTAACGTCTATTTCAGTCTTGGCGTGTTGTGCAAGCATACTTTTGATTGCGACTGTCTCGCTACTTCAGCATAAACTTGATATATGCATCTTTCCATCGTATAACCTGAAGTATTTATTTGAAAAAACATCTTTGTTAGCTTACTTTACATTTTTTTTTATAAATATAATATTGTTCAAAGTAATATCAACTTGTATCAATTTGCGATTGATTACTACGTGTAGGTTTGAGCAAGAATATTGCTTACTGTCTGCTTAAGTTCACCATCTCCAGGTAAGACATCTAGAACAGGTGCGCGTCAGAGCGATGAGGTGTGGGTTGTAGATAATGTTCGGTATAGTGTCTGTCTCCGACTGTATTAACTGAGAAATTCGATCATTATGGCTATCGTGCAGACGTTACTCTATCGTCAGAACATGATAACGACTTTGAGCAAGTGTCATTAGACGACCATATATAGGTGAATTGTCTCTTTTCTTACACATAGCTCCTGTTGGATCGTGTTCTGGTCTAGACAGCGACCAAATGTCATCTGCTATAGCGCTGGTTCAACGGAGTTTCATTTCGGAAAGATATACCTAGCCGGACCTCATGGCTGTACAGTGAACTGTCTGCAATGAATTGAATACCACTGTAACAGGGGAAATAGTTGTCAATATGAGAAGCTGTTGGACATGTGTCCGACATGCATGTTTGTTGGAATTAGCTACACATCTCATTAAACAATATAAGACAAAGGTCGCAGATACAATTCGAATATTAACACTTAGGTAGTAGGTACTTTTTGAAGTTTACACTTAGGTAGTAGATACAATTTGATTTTAACACTTAGGTAGAAGATACAATTTGAATTTAACACTTAGATAGTAGATACAATATAAATTTAACACTTAGATAGTAGATACAATTTGAACTGAACACTTAGGTAGAAGATACAATTTGAATTTAACAATTAGGGAGTAGACACAATTTGAATTTAACAATTAGGTGGTAGATACAATTTCAATTTAGCACTTTGGTTCTAGAAATAATTTCAATTAAACACTTAAGTAGAAGTTACAATTTGAATTTCACACTTAGGTAGTAGATACAATTCGAATGTAACACTAAGGTAATAGATACAATTTAAATTCAACACTTACGTAGTGGATACAATTTAAATTTAACACTTAGGTAGAAGTTACAATTTGAATGTAACACTAAGGTAAAAAATACAATTTAAATTCAACACTTACATAGTAAATACAATTTAAATTAAACACTTTGGTAGTAGATACAATTTGAATTTAACACTTAGTAAGTAGATACAATTTGAATTTAACGCTTAGGGAGAAGATACATTTGAATTTAACACTTAGGTAGTAGATACAATTTGAACTGAACACTTAGGTAGTAGATACAATTTGAATTTAACACTTAGGTAGGAGATACATTTTGAATTTAACACTTAGGTAGTAGATACAATTTGAATTTAACACTAAGGTAGTAGATACAATTTGAACTGAATACTTAGGTAGTAAATACAATTTGAATTGAACACTTAGGTAGTGGATACAATTTTAACTGAATACTTAGGTTGTACATACAATTTGAATTTAACACTAAGGTAGACGTTACAATTTGAATTTCACACTTAGGTAGTAGATACAATTTAAATTCAACACTTAGGTAGTAGATACAATTTGAATTTAACACTTAGGTAGTAGATACATTTCGAATTTAACAGTTAGGTAGTAGATACAATTTGAACTGAATACTTTGGTAGTAAATACAATTTGAATGGAACACTTACGTAGTGGATACAATTTGAACTGAATACTTAGGTTGTACATACAATTTGAATTTAACACTAAGGTAGACGTTACAATATAAATTTAACACTTAGATAGTAGATACAATTTGAACTGAACACTTAGGTAGAAGATACAATTTGAATTTAACAATTAGGGAGTAGACACAATTTGAATTTAACAATTAGGTGGTAGATACAATTTCAATTTAGCACTTTGGTTCTAGAAATAATTTCAATTAAACACTTAAGTAGAAGTTACAATTTGAATTTCACACTTAGGTAGTAGATACAATTCGAATGTAACACTAAGGTAATAGATACAATTTAAATTCAACACTTACGTAGTGGATACAATTTAAATTTAACACTTAGGTAGAAGTTACAATTTGAATGTAACACTAAGGTAAAAAATACAATTTAAATTCAACACTTACATAGTAAATACAATTTAAATTTAACACTTTGGTAGTAGATACAATTTGAATTTAACACTTAGTAAGTAGATACAATTTGAATTTAACGCTTAGGGAGAAGATACATTTGAATTTAACACTTAGGTAGTAGATACAATTTGAACTGAACACTTAGGTAGTAGATACAATTTGAATTTAACACTTAGGTAGGAGATACATTTTGAATTTAACACTTAGGTAGTAGATACAATTTGAATTTAACACTGAGGTAGTAGATACAATTTGAACTGAATACTTAGGTAGTAAATACAATTTGAATTGAACACTTAGGTAGTGGATACAATTTTAACTGAATACTTAGGTTGTACATACAATTTGAATTTAACACTAAGGTAGACGTTACAATTTGAATTTCACACTTAGGTAGTAGATACAATTTAAATTCAACACTTAGGTAGTAGATACAATTTGAATTTAACACTTAGGTAGTAGATACATTTCGAATTTAACAGTTAGGTAGTAGATACAATTTGAACTGAATACTTTGGTAGTAAATACAATTTGAATGGAACACTTACGTAGTGGATACAATTTGAACTGAATACTTAGGTTGTACATACAATTTGAATTTAACACTAAGGTAGACGTTACAATTTGAATTTCACACTTAGGTAGTAGATACAATTTAAATTCAACACTTAGGTAGTAGATACAATATAAATTTAACATTACGTCATGTATACTGCTATGACCCTGACATGGCGTCGTATATTGTTGTGACCCTGACATAACGTCATGTATATAGAGAATCTCACCCTCTTGTCTTTTGATATCAAATATATCAACACGAGTTGATAAAAGTGAAAAAAATTCCGAGGCTTGCCGGGGATTTTTGGCACTTTTATCAACGAGTGTTGATATATTTGATTTCAAAAGACACGAGGGTGAGATTTTATTTATCATTCAACATCATTCTTTCAACTTTTTCAATTTGTAGACAGTAATTAGCAGTGTCTTCAGTGTAAAAAGTACTGCAAACAGCTTCTCTAGCAGAGCCATTAGTGATGTCATTTGATTGTGACGTCATGGTAACCAGTGACGTCACAGTGGTCTGCAAAGCATTGTGATGTAATTTCATTGCAGCGATATCTACAGTGTAGGAGTGCGTTGCAAAACGCCAATCGCTTGTAAGCGATGTACAGCGATTCGCCTTACAACAGTGCGCTAACTTTCAGCCACTTGCAAGCGAAACAATCGCTGACTGAGGTCGCTTCGTTCTCAAACCAAAATGGTGGCTTATTTTGACAGCGGAACAAGGAATTCTTGACTGGATCAACGAGAAAATGAGCAAAGGTAGCTAACAACACATCATCCTCAGTCTGCTCCACATCTTCAAAGTAGTCATAAATTTCATCAGATCGTCATCGAGCCTCTTCTATTACGTTCTTCATTACGCTGATGGTCAGGCTCGCTGAAATGGTTAATGCATGTCATCGTATCCCAATTACGTGGATATATAGATGCTCATGATGTCAATCACAGGATTGTCTGGTCCATACTCGATTATTTACAAACCGCCGTCATATAGCTGGAAGATTGCTGAGTGCGGCGTAAAACAACAAACAAACGTCAAGGCAACCAAGCGGTAGTTGCGCCGCCATTTTGGAAGAGTGCGCAAGCGCTTCGAACTGTTGCAGACCCCGTGTTGAGCGATGAATTTGCTTTCTCTAAGCGATTCGTGGCTTGCAACGCGCCCTAGATATCGCTTGATCTCATCCGGTGGGGAGCCAGTTTTGGATGATAAACTGTTATGACCCTGACATTACGTCATGTATGCTGCTATGACCCTGACATTACGTCATGTATACTGCTATGACCCTGACATTACGTCATGTATACTGCTGTGATTCGGACGTTACGTCATGTATACTGCTATGACCCTGACATTACATCATGCATATTTTTATGGCCCAGACATCACGTCATGTATACTGCTATGACCCTGACATTACGTCATGTATACTGCTCTGATCCGGACATTACATCATGTATACTGCCATAACCCTGACATCACGTCATGTATACTGCTATGACCCTGACATTACGTCATGTATACTGCCATAACCCTGACATTACGTCATGTATACTGCTATGACCCTGACATTACGTCATGTATACTGCTCTGATCCGGACATTACGTAATGTATACTGCTACGACCCAGACATTACGTCATGTATACTGCTCTGATCCGGACATTACGCCATGTATACTGTTATGACCCTGACATTACGTCATGTATACTCTTAAGACCCAGACATTACGCCATGTATACTGTTATGACACTGACATTACGCCATGCATATTTTGATGGCCCAGACATTACGTCATGTATACTGCTATAACCCTGACATTACGTCGTATTTTGTTTTGACGCTGACATTACGTCATGTATACTGCTATGACCCAGACATTACGTCATGTATACTGCTCTGATCCGGACATTACATCATGCATATTGTTATGACCCTGACATTACGTCATGTATACTGCTATAACCCTGACATTACGTCGTATATTGTTTTGACCCTGACATTACATCTTTTAATCTGTTATGACCCTGACATTACGATTGTATACTGCTATGACCCTGACATTACGTCGTATATTGTTTTGACGCTGACATTACGTCATGTATACTGCTATAACCCAGACATTACGTCATGTATACTGCTCTGATCCGGAAATTACATCATGCATATTGTTATGACCCTGACATTACGTCATGTATACTGCTATAACCCTGACATTACGTCGTATATTGTTTTGACCCTGACATTACATCATCTATACTGTTATGACCCTGACATTACGTCTTGTATACTGCTATGACCCTGACATTACATTATGTATACTGCCATGACCCTGACATTACATCATGTATACTGCTATGACCCAGACATTACGTCTTGTATACTGCTATGACCAAGACATAACATCATGCATATTTTTATGGCCCAGACATTACGTCATGTATACTGCTATGACCCAGACATAACGTCGTGTATATTGTTATTGCCCTGACATTACGTCATGTATACTTCTCTGACCCTAATATTACGTATTGTATACTGTTATTACTCTGACATTACGTCATGTATACTGGAATGACCATGACATTGCGTCATGTATACTGGAATGTCCATGACATTTGTTAGCAGAACGTGGACATTCCACAGATCGTATCCCTACCTTGTCAGCTTGCTGATGGTTTAACCTCTTTAGTCATGAAAGCAAGGGGTCTTGTGTTCCAATCCGATCACGGGAATCGGAAAGTCAAAGTACAAATACTTCCATGGTCCTGGCATAACGTCATGTTGAATGTAATGCCAATGACATTATGACATGTATACTGTAACCTGATACTACGTCATGTACAAATTGATGGCCCTGATGAATGCTGGCGAACCCCGACACTGCGAGGTGCTGGGTAACGCTGGGTATAAGTGAGGTGAGGTGAAATGGGGTTTAACGTCGCGTCCAAGATTATTGCACTTATATAGCGACGTGCATGCACGCGTGTGTGTGTGTGTGTGGCTGCTTGTACTAGTCCGGACTGATGCCGATTTATAGTGCTAGCTCACTGAGATACCATGCCGCAGTTTAACATGAATACCCTACTCAGACACAGTATACTGACTCCGAGCCGACCAGTCCTTTTTTTAGCCCCTTAATGCCGAGCGCCAGACAGGGTAACAACAAGTACAGGGTAACAACAAGTACCATCTTTTAACGGTATGACGCGGTCGGAAATCGAGCCCCGGACTTTCCGCTCTCCGGGCGGACGCTCTACCACTAGACCACGGAGGCGGTCCTTGGTATACGACATGCATACATGGTGTTTATTGGTGTTATCTCTGCGCCTTCAAGTATGTGCGATTTTGAACGTCGACAAGTGGAGATCGAACTCGTCATTGTGACAGAAACGCGGGAGCTTCATGATGAAACTGCACATGTATCAACTGGAGCTGTATTGGAGTCTGTTGGCTGATCCACTACGTTCGAAGCAATCAGTCACGCAAAGAATAACGACAGAAAATATCAATGTATCGGCCTGTTCATGTAGATAAGGCAGCCTAGCCGACTGTTTATGTGTCTTATTTTCAAATGAGGTTTACCTCATGTTGACTGTATTTCCCTCACTGCGGCGGCTTATGCGTCTCCGACATGACGGGGGTGCTGACGGACGTACTGAACACTATGCGAAAGCATGGCAGCGCTTTGAAGCCATTAGATCTGTATTCGAATTCTGACATGTGCTTTCAATTTTTCGCAAGTTCATTCCTTAAATCGATTGCGCTTTATGATCATTACTTCATTAATAGGAATCACATGTACTGGAAACTAAGCTTATTTGTGATATATTGGATTAATTTCATGCCTGTCTTTTTAGCATTATTCTTTCTCAGTTGCTATTTTGAGTCTCTCTCATCCATATTGCATCTGCACATTTAACATGGTACTCTTCATCCGGGGACGCAGCCAGGCATGATGTCACGTGACTTACAACATCGTCAGAACTGGCCTACCCAGCATGCGCCAGTATAATGTCCGCTGATTGTTTCCGGTTATAAGGCGGGAATGATTGGTTATCGATACACAACCTCTTTAAGTCTATAAATCAGTACAGCCTGATGCACCGACCGGTCATCAGTGGACTCTGCATCCTATTGGTTTCCAAGATGGTTCTAAATCTCCCCGTGGCCCTGCGTCAGGCGATCAATCTTACCCAGCACTCCACACCCTACTTCTTTTCCTAACACATCTTCCCTTGGCCTTTTTTTCCCAAATCAGTCACTTCAACATCTTAAAATTCACTCTCTAAAGCTAATTTAAAGACTTGTCTTAAATCTAGATCTTCCTTCTAAGCTAGGAGCGGTTAGATGTGTATTCAGATATATGCGCTATCGTCGGTAGGGACCATCTACAGACTCCTAACATTGCTTGTCCGTCATTACCGTGAGAGGAGCAAGGCACTGGGATGCTGGCAGTGGGCAATCGATGGGGTATTTATTGTCACTGTAATGTCTAACTCAACCAGAGGAGTCGCTGCCAATAACTGAGACCGGATTAACGTTTTTTCACTGTCAGATTGAAATCACTTGGCTCCTTACCAAAAGTGAACCCATTTCATTGTTAAAATGAAAGTCATGCCGTGTCAGTCTCTTCAACTTCCTAAGGACAATCAGCGACGATTAAATAGGATAAGGATAAAGTAAGCACACCAACCATGAACTTAGAGTATATTATCGGGAATTGAAACAGTGGCGCAGTACCTTCATGATTGAATTAAAGACCTTTGGACTGTGGGATGATGGACTCTGTCCTGCATTGGGTATTATATCGGTGCGATTATGTCTGCAAGTTACACACACGCGTATCTGCCGGTAGATCGCGAGGACGCGTATGTCTGTGAATGAAGTACAATCCGTCAACTGTTGTTTCATTCTTAGGCCAAAGAAACTGCCAAATATCTACCAACTGTCCATCCTTTGAAACAGAGCCTTCGTGAATATCTACCAACTGTCCATCCTTTGAAACAGAGCCTTCGTGAATATCTACCAACTGTCCATCCTTTGAAACAGAGCTTTCATGAATATCTACCAACTGTCCATCCTTTGAAACAGAGCTTTCATGAATATCAACCAACTGTCCATCCTTAGAAACAGAGCCTTCATGGATATCAACCAACTGTCCATCCTTAGAAACAGAGCCTTCATGAATATCCATCACCTGTCCATCCTTAGAAACAGAGCCTTCGTGAATCCACCCGGCATTGGAGAATTAAGGTTTATGTACTGATGTTAAATCAGTCTCCCTATTAGTGGGCCACAGTAGGCCCAGTCGGCGTGTGCGACCTGTGTCACATTGGACTTGTATGACATTCGGAACCCAGTGATCGTCGAACCTGACCACGTCTGTGCGGATGTCGAGAATGACTAATGACATAATTGCCGAGAAAGTAGTCTGACGGTCAAAAGAAAGTATACACTTGAAAATATGATTTCACCCAAAAAAATTACAAACGTTATCTGAACGTTACTAGGCTGAATTTTTTGGCATCTGTAACCTGCTCAAACTGATCGTGTCAATACCTGCTTCAACCTGCTCATCACATCACACTCGAATAAGCATTTCTAGTTTGTTTTACTGTAGCTACCATGGGTGTGTACTTTGTTTTGCCCGGCAGTGTATCGCCTATGACACAAACGGATCGGACCCAAGCTGTGCAAGTTACCTGGACGTTCCCCAGTGTTGTGATACATCTACGACAGCATAAATGGCCAGACTGACCACACCGTCGTTACGTTTACGACCTTTACGAGATTTTAGTACGATTAGGAACACTGTGTTAATTTTAACTAAAGCCAAACATTTTCTATGGACATTTTGCATTAATCTCTTATGATACATATTTGACTCATCTTGCGATAGTTTGTACAGTATGCCCTATCAGGACCCTCGTTCCCTCGAGAGACAATGGAAATTACAGATGCTAAAGATTCAGTAAAAGCGCGTTTCAGTCGTCACTTAGATTGGTCAGCTGAACCCCGTCTATGCAGTGGGAGATGATCTGTTTATAGAACACTGAAAAACAATTTGAGGCGAACATAATTGGACCAAACCTCGTCAAAATCGAACATTTATTTTCGCTCTTTAATACTGTATTTCTAAGGTTGTTACTGAAGTTAAAACAAGACCATTCGAGAACGTGACATTTTTCAGGTTCGGGTACCGGATCATTACAATTATTGCAGCGAGGAGAGATATCATTCTCTTTGCACTATGGCCACAGTGACAAAGACGAAGTCACGTAAGAATAACGTCGTCATGTCGTCACGTCGTTCTGTCGTTCCTGTTGCAATTCTTGTTATCGCATGTGACTATTAATTGCATACGTCGCCATGAGGTACCTTTTCCCCAAATTCTTAAAAAAACTATGACAAGAGGTATGACTTCAACTTTCCAATACTCAGCTCTCCCTTTATGTCCAGCAATATTACTGTAGCTACAGCCTTTGGTGTTTACATTTCACAACTTTTCAGGTAAATTCGATCATGCCCCTTTTACCAAGATTTCAAAAACATACGAGTTCGACAACGGTTACGACATTAAAAGCCTTAGTAAAGCATTTGTGGTGGACAGTTAGAGGACATTCATGTTCGATGCAATGTCGTATTTTGAGTGTGTATTACCATATGTTCACGTGTTATATTCAAGTGAACTCTTGACTCTCCTTTGCATGTGTTTATGACCGGTGCCATCGGTGGGGTCACACTTATATTTGGTGAATGATAATTAACGCGACAGACCATTGAGACGGGGACCCGGGGGTCAGGCTCGCTGACTTGGTTGATGCATGTCATCGTGTCCCAATTGCGTAGATCGATGCTCATGATGTCAGTCACTGGATTGTTTGGCCCAGACTCGATTATTTGCAGACCACCGTCATATAGCTGGGATATTGCTGAGTGCGGCGTTAAGCAAAATACAAACAATCACGGGTTTCACATCATTGATCAGTGTGAGGAATCGTACCCTGTTTTTTGTGTGGCTTGAGCAGATCAGTCCACCCAACCACTCACACACACTATGTACACTATCTCTAATTCTTCTCTCTTCAGTTTGGGCGCATCATGCGCTGCCCAGTGACGAAGTTCATCACGCACACGACGTCACACATCTGTTTCCTCATCCTCCTGGCGGCCGCCACGTTCCGCATCACCGAGTCAGGGGAGACAATCACCCAAACCACTGAGATTAATGAAACCAAGTACGCCCATCTCAGCAGCGAGGAGAAGATACAGAATATCTTGAAGGAAACCCTCCGCCCAGCGAATACACTCATCACTCATGTGCAGATCTGTATAGTATTTTGGATATTAGGTGAGCTACTGCACGTATAGATAATTATAGTATTTTGGATATTTGGTGAGTTAGGGCAACTACATCTGTTTAGTAATGTGGACATTCGTCGAGTTAGGGCACTACATCTGTTTAGTATTTTGGATTTAGGTGAGTTAGGGCAACTACATCTATATAGTATTTTGGATTTAGGTGAGTTAGGGCAACTACATCTATATAGTATTTTGGATTTAGGTGAGTTAGGGTAACTACATCTGTATATTATATTGGATATTTGGTGAGTTAGGGCAACTACATCTATATAGTATTTTGGATTTAGGTGAGTTAGGGTAACTACATCTGTATAGTATTTTGTATATTTGATGAGTTAGGGCACCTACATCTGTATAGTAATTTGGACATTCGGTGAGTTAGGGCAACTACATCTGTATAGTATTTTTGATTTAGGTGAGATAGGGCAACTACATCTGTATAGTAATTTGGATTTAGGTGAGTTAGGGTAACTACATCTGTATAGTAATTTGGATTTAGGTGAGTTAGGGCACCTACATCTGTATAATATTTTGGATTTAGGTGAGTTAGGGCAACTATAGTTACGTATAATATTTTGGATTTAGGTGAGTTAGGGCAACTATAGTTACGTATAGTATTTTGGATTTAGGTGAGTTAGGGCAACTATAGTTACGTATAGTATTTTGGATTTAGGTGAGCTAGGGCAACTATAGTTACGTATAGTATTTTGGATTTAGGTGAGTTAGGGCAACTATAGTTACGTATAGTATTTTGGATTTAGGTGAGTTAGGGCAACTTTAGTTATGTATAGTATTTTGGATTTAGGTGAGTTAGGGCAACTATAGTTACGTATAGTATTTTGGATTTAGGTGAGTTAGGGCACCTACATCTGTATAATATTTTGGATTTAGGTGAGTTAGGGCAACTATAGTTACGTATAATATTTTGGATTTAGGTGAGTTAGGGCAACTATAGTTACGTATAGTATTTTGGATTTAGGTGAGTTAGGGCAACTATAGTTACGTATAGTATTTTGGATTTAGGTGAGTTAGGGCAACTTTGGTTACGTATAATATTTTGGATTTAGGTGAGTTAGGGCAACTATAGTTATGTATAGTATTTTGCATATTATGTGAGGGCATGTGAGGTGTGTTTTGGATATTGAGTTACTGCACCTGCAGATGTGTATTATAATAATATAATGAATGTAATATAACGATATAATATATAATTGAAATTGAGAATTAGAGTATTTGATAATTGGAGTCTTTATAGATTTGAAACACATACGGTAAAATGCCACGTCAGGATGTCCTTAGCCAATGATATGTGAGTTAGATTATGTGCATTCATGACTTCAAACGTGTCAGGATGATTGACAACGTGTATAATAGGTAAGTATTATCGGGACTGTATGTTTGGCGCTTTGGGTATGTATTGTAATAGTTACATAATCTTCCAGTGCATTTGAATAACATGTCCAGATGTATGTAGAAACGTAACTAAACATGTAAAATGTTTTGTATGATGTGAATAATAACTCCATTTCTAAATTTGATCTCATTGTGCGATTTCTAAGCATGTTTTATCGGCATGGTTCTCATACTGTAGGTGTTTGATAAATACCACCTGCCTTCTGCTTCTGCTTATATGCATGCGGGTAGACACCTGTTTCCATGGTGATGGGTGTTTGGTGTTGCTTGGCAACCATCGTGCTATAGCAATGCGAATGAAGCCTATTTCTCCTTCTTGCGCATGTCCATTACGACTAGTAGACCAGTGTTCTAGAACCTGACTAGTCCCTGGGACAAGGTAAGTGCTCGCAGCGACCTCCCGGACAGCGGTAACACCACCTCGCTGCCGTGCAGGGTAACTAATGCATCAATCACACTGACGATGTCCTGAAACACAAGCCCGTATCCTATGTATTCAACAGTTGCCTAACCAACTCCCCTCGATAAGCTCACCTTGGTATATCCAACAGTTGTCAGTCTTACCCCTCGATAAACTCACCTTGTTATAACCAACTGTTGTCAGTCTAAACCCTCCATAAACGTATTTTGGTATATCCTACTTCTGTCAGTCTAACCCCTCGATAAATTCCCCCTTTTATATCCTACTTTTGTCAGTATAACCCCTCCATAATCTTACCTTCGTATATCTTATATCTATCAGTCTAACCCCAGTCTAACTACACCCCGACCATCACCTCAATACCCCCACACACACTACACCCCAACCATCACCTCATTACCCACCCACCCACACACTACACCCTAACCATCACTTCAATACCCACCCACACACCACAATCCAACAATCACTTCAATACCCACCCACACACTACACCCCGACCATCACTTCAATACCCACACACACACTACACCCCAACCATCACTTCAATACCCGCCCACACACCACAGCCCAACCATCACTTCAATACCCACACACACACCACCCACCAACCATTACCTCAATACCCACCCACACCATACACCCCAACCATCACTTCAATACCCACACACACTACACCCCGACCATCACTTCAATACCCACACACACACTACACCCCGACCATCACCTCAATACCCACACACACAATACACCCCGACCATCACTTCAATACCCACACACACACTACACCCCGACCATCACTTCAAAACCCACACACACCACAACCCAACCATCACCTCAATACCCACCCACACACCACAGCCCAACCATCACTTCAATACCCACCCACACACTACACCCCGACCATCACTTCAATACCCACGCACACCACAACCCAACCATCACCTCAATACCCACTCACACACCACAGCCCAACCATCACTTCAATACCCACACACACACTACACCCCAACCATCACCTCAATACCCACACACACACTACACCCCGACCATCACCTCAATAACCCACACACACACTACACCCCAACCATCACCTCATTACCCACCCACACACTACACCCCAACCATCACTTCAATACCCGCCCACACATTACACCCCAACCATCACTTCAATACCCGCCCACACATTACACCCCAACCGTCACCTGAATACCAACACACACACCACAACCCAACCATCACCTCAATACCCACACACACACTACACCCCAACCATCACTTAAATACCCACACAAATACTACGCCCCGACCATCACTTCAATACCCACACACACCACAGCCCAACCATCACTTCAATACCCCCACACACACTACACCCCGACCATCACTTCAATACCCACACACACACTACACCCTATCCATCACCTCAATACCCCCACACACACCACTACCCAACCATCACTTCAATACCCACCCACACACTACACCCCAACCATCACTTCAATACCCACCCACACACCACACCCTATCCATCACCTCAATACCCACCCACACACCACAGCCCAACCATCACTTCAATACCCACCCACACACTACACCCTATCCATCACCTCAATACCCACACACACACCACTACCCAACCATCACTTCAATACCCACCCACACACTACACCCCAACCATCACTTCAATACCCACCCACACACCACACCCCAACCATCACCTCAATACCCACCCACACACCACACCCCAACCATCACCTCAATACCCACACACACACCACACCCCAACCATCACCTCAATACCCACCCACACACTACACCCCAACCATCACTTCAATACCCACCCACACACCACACCCCAACCATCACCTCAATACCCACCCACACACCACACCCCAACCATCACCTCAATACCCACCCACACACCACACCCCAACCATCACCTCAATACCCACCCACACACCACACCCCAACCATCACCTCAATAGCCACCCACACACCACGCCACGACCCCATCATCACCCACTTGTCTTGTTCACTCTACCCTGGCGCTCATTGCCCCTTCATGGTCACGGCCCGCCACTCCCGGAGCCTTGGCATCGTGTCTGAAATATTCGTCTAATGTTTATCAGTCCCTCTAAAAATACACCTACCACAGCTCATATGGTCGAACATAGCCTCGTGTAGCTGGGATATTAACTACCATGACGTTGACTACAGCAACAGTCAACATAACTGTGGTCGAACATAGCCTCGTGTAGCTGGGATATTAACTACCATGACCTTAAGTATAGCAACAGTCAACATAACTAGGTGCGACTACAACAATAGACACTGACAACGTATCGTGGTGCGACTAGGACCACAACATGACATTATGTAACAAAGGGAAACAGACGTCAGCATGACGTTATCAGAATATGAGAATCAGATGTGATCATGGTGTTATCTGACTAGGAGAAACAGACGTAAGCATGGCGTTATCTGCCCAGGGAAACAAAGGCTAGGGGAAACACACGCTGTCAGCGCGATATTATCAGACTAGGGGAAAAAGACGTTGTCAGCATGACCTTATCTGACTAGGAGAAACAGACGTAAGCCTGGCGTTATCTGACTAGGGGAAACAGACGTAGGTCTGGCGTTATCTGACTAGGAGAATCAGACGTAAGTATGGCGTTATCTGACTAGGGGAAACAGACGTAAGTCTGGCGTTATCTGACTAGGAGAACCAGACGTAAGTATGGCGTTATCTGAAGAGGGGAAACAGACGTAAGCCTGGCGTTATCTGACTAGGGGAAACAGACATAAGTCTGGCGTTATCTGACTAGGGAAAACAGACATAAGTCTGGCGTTATCTGACTAGGGAAAACAGACGTAAGTCTGGCGTTATCTGACTAGGAGAATCAGACGTAAGTATGGCGTTATCTGACTAAGAGAACCAGACGTAAGCCTGGCGTTATCTGACTAGGGGAAACAGACGTAAGTCTGGCGTTATCTGACTAGGAGAATCAGACGTAAGTATGGCGTTATCTGACTAAGAGAACCAGACGTAAGCCTGGCGTTATCTGACTAGGGGAAACAGACGTAAGTCTGGCGTTATCTGACTAGGAGAACCAGACGTAAGTATGGCGTTATCTGAAGAGGGGAAACAGACGTAAGTCTGGCGTTATTAGACTTGGGAAACAAAGACTAGGGGAAACAGATGCTGTCAGCACGTCACTATCAGACTGGGAGACACAGATGTCATCATATCACAATGCGTCTACACAATGCACTTTACAATGTGATATCTCCAGTCTGTGACAGTGGACACCGCGACTAGGAATGAGACTCTGGTTCTGACGCGCTGTCTGCACAGCCTTGAGACTTGTTACTACAATACCCATCTATGAATATAAAAACAATCTAGCTGTCTATCTTACAGAAACTTAATCAGAAAACCGCAGCATAATTGCATTACATTTTTTACATTCACGATCAGTTTCAGCACGTTTGACCTATTGCTGTACAAAAAACCCCATAAAGTGTCAGTTATATCGTTCAGAAACCAACCATCAATCATCATACAAAAATGATGCTTCGAATTACAATATTTCATTAGGGTGATCACACATAATCTTCCACTGCGCTTGTGGTGTCTAAGAAGATTTCAGAAACATTTGCAAATTCCCGCAAAGCCTACATATCGGTATGAAGAACGAGAGAGTGAGTTGGGTTTAACGCCGCTTTTGACAGTAATCACGGCGTGTCAGCTTAATGTGGGAGGAAAGCCCGAAGTGATGCAGGTCTCAGACGTTTACCACCTCGGTGAAACCCACGAGCACGGGTATGGTACTAACAAACCTAGAAACAAAAGCGGGGCGAACCGGGATTCGAACCCATAATCCTAGGTTTCTGGCGTTCCCAAGGGATGCAACTCTGCACAGCGAATCACGGCGCCTTAGACGACTGGGCCACCCGTGCTCCCCGGTATGATGACCAATCACGTTCCTTATTGCGGCCTACTTCTTCCCTACAGCTCTTAGTGTATGTTTATAGAAAGGTGAACATGGCGACAATGGCACTTCCGGTACTGGGAGAGTAACAAGGAAAGCCAAGTATACTGACTTTGAGGAATATTGACGTTGTTCGACAATCATTCCAAGGTTTTTCACGCAAACTTAACCACATGAGTTGTATGTGCAAGACGTCAGTCTAAGTTAGATCTTACAATCATAATGGTGTATGACACTTACAATGAAACAGCAAACCAGAACAGACTTTCAGAACAAAAACTAATTTTTGGTTTAGTAAGAGTCTTATCAGACCCAAATTCAATATTTTAGATGGAAAACTGATAAACATTTCACGAACTGTAGCCAGTACACGCGGCGATGTTAACACCGCGACTGTCGTTGTCGTAGACGCACGCACAGCATCCAGCGCATTGCGTGCCCTTGATGATAGGCTAGAGGCCTGCGGTATCTGACGGGGATAATATGTGCACCGTTTGTCAAGCAAGAAGGTAACACTTTGCATGAATCTATTCTACTCCGTTTCATTGCAGGTCTTCTATGGATTGAATGCAAACAAGTGTACATCTCAGGAGCCCGGGCTTACACCACGGACTATTATAACTTCATTGATTTTAGTGTCTTATCTATGTATCTAGCATCATACGTCCTTCGATTCTTCACGGAGTACCAGGTAGCGGCGGCCGACAGGTAAACACAGTTATCGCCCTTCCCTCCTCACCCCACAGTCTAGCCATGTAGATAGCTCCAACTCTCTCTCATTGCAGGTGTGTTATGGATCGAGTGCAAGCAGGTGTACCACTCTGGCGCCCGATCCTATACCACGGACTATTATAACTTTATGGATTTCAGTATGCTAACAATGTATCTTGCTTCGTATGTGTTGCGGTTCTTCACAGAGTACAAGGTATCGGAGGCCGACAGGTAACCAATCCACCGCGACTTTCTGCCGGGCTTTGTCTGTGTTTGTGTCTGTCGTTCGTCTCTCTATCTTGAGGCACCAACTTCTAACACAGGAGACATATGGTTGTGTGTGTTGCCACAGCTCGCCTGGCTGTCATGTGTGTCTAACCAATACACATGTATTTGCACTACTTTTGTTTTGATAAATGCAGTTTCTAAATGTCTACCTATATTCTACACACACAACACCTCCACAATTATGGGTCCGTACACGCAAAGGAACGCGGTGCGTTGTCCTATCCCAATAAGGTAGCCTAGTGGTATGTGCGCCTGCGCGAAATGGACAAGAGTTGTGTTTAATTCCCACATGATTACGTCGTCTCATCAACCATCATATTGCTGTAAAGTGGTTCAAGCGATACGAGACCTTGTCGCGTCCGCCTAGAGATTAACTCAGCTTCCAGTAAATCCACTGTATTATATATGATGTCGGAGGGCTTTATAGGTCGTAGTTGATCGAGAGGGCGTTGTATGTGAAATATCTTAACACAAAAGTTCATACACAGACATTGCTATTTTGATGCCGATATTAATGATGTTATCCGTCTTGACATTGTGAATCATCGATCTATATGAACAAATGAAATGAATGAAATCCCGTGTGTATTTGTTTGATAAATACGATCCTCTTTAATTTCATATCGGAGGTAGGATTGATGTTGTCTTCAGACATGCAGGTTCCTTTGTATCTAAAGTACACACAAGCGATATGTTTTTCTATCGAAAAAGACGCGCGTCCAGCCTAGTCTAGCGACGTCGTTAACGACGTGCGAAACGGTGCTACATCGCTGTCACGTACACAGGGCACATTGTTGGTGTTTGGGGGGCACAGTATGCACGTGGAGTGAGACAGAGAGTCGAGGCACATTGTTGGTGTTTGGGGGCACAGTATGCACGTGGAGTGAGACAGAGAGTCGGACCACATTGTTGGTGTTTGGGGGCACAGTATGCACGTGGAGTGAGACAGAGAGTCGGAGCACATTGTTGGTGTTTGGGGGCACAGTATGCACGTGGAGTGAGACAGAGAGTCGGACCACATTGTTGGTGTTTGGGGGCACAGTATGCACGTGGAGTGTGACACAGAGTCGAGGCACATTGTTGGTGTTTGGGGGCACAGTATGCACGTGGAGTGAGACAGAGAGTCGGACCACATTGTTGGTGTTTGGGGGCACAGTATGCACGTGGAGTGAGACAGAGAGTCGGACCACATTGTTGGTGTTTGGGGGCACAGTATGCACGTGGAGTGAGACAGAGAGTCGGAGCACATTGTTGGTGTTTGGGGGCACAGTATGCACGTGGAGTGAGACAGAGAGTCGGAGCACATTGTCGGTGTTTGGGGGGCACAGTATGCACGTGGAGTGAGACAGAGAGTCGGACCACATTGTTGGTGTTTGGGGGCACAGTATGCACGTGGAGTGTGACAGAGAGTCGGACCACATTGTTGGTGTTTGGGGGCACAGTATGCACGTGGAGTGAGACAGAGAGTCGGAGCACATTGTTGGTGTTTGGGGGCACAGTATGCACGTGGAGTGAGACAGAGAGTCGGACCACATTGTTGGTGTTTGGGGGCACAGTATGCACGTGGAGTGAGACAGAGAGTCGGAGCAC
The DNA here is from genome assembly GCF_023055435.1 of Haliotis rufescens. Lineage (NCBI taxonomy): Eukaryota > Metazoa > Mollusca > Gastropoda > Lepetellida > Haliotidae > Haliotis > Haliotis rufescens. The sequence continues at coordinate 4,312,286 of NW_025963891.1, read as the reverse complement.
ATTGTTGGTGTTTGGGGGCACAGTATGCACGTGGAGTGTGACAGAGAGTCGGACCACATTGTTGGTGTTTGGGGGCACAGTATGCACGTGGAGTGAGACAGAGAGTCGGAGCACATTGTTGGTGTTTGGGGGCACAGTATGCACGTGGAGTGAGACAGAGAGTCGGAGCACATTGTTGGTGTTTGGGGGCACAGTATGCACGTGGAGTGAGACAGAGAGTCGGAGCACATTGTTGGTGTTTGGGGGCACAGTATGCACGTGGAGTGTGACAGAGAGTCGGACCACATTGTTGGTGTTTGGGGGGCACAGTATGCACGTGGAGTGAGACAGAGAGTCGGAGCACATTGTTGGTGTTTGGGGGCACAGTATGCACGTGGAGTGAGACAGAGAGTCGGAGCACATTGTTGGTGTTTGGGGGCACAGTATGCACGTGGAGTGTGACAGAGAGTCGGACCACATTGTTGGTGTTTGGGGGCACAGTATGCACGTGGAGTGAGACAGAGAGTCGGAGCACATTGTTGGTGTTTGGGGGCACAGTATGCACGTGGAGTGAGACAGAGAGTCGGAGCACATTGTTGGTGTTTGGGGGCACAGTATGCACGTGGAGTGAGACAGAGAGTCGGAGCACATTGTTGGTGTTTGGGGGCACAGTATGCACGTGGAGTGTGACAGAGAGTCGGACCACATTGTTGGTGTTTGGGGGGCACAGTATGCACGTGGAGTGAGACAGAGAGTCGGAGCACATTGTTGGTGTTTGGGGGCACAGTATGCACGTGGAGTGAGACAGAGAGTCGGAGCACATTGTTGGTGTTTGGGGGCACAGTATGCACGTGGAGTGAGACAGAGAGTCGGAGCACATTGTTGGTGTTTGGGGGCACAGTATGCACGTGGAGTGAGACAGAGAGTCGGACCACATTGTTGGTGTTTGGGGGCACAGTATGCACGTGGAGTGTGACACAGAGTCGAGGCACATTGTTGGTGTTTGGGGGCACAGTATGCACGTGGAGTGAGACAGAGAGTCGGACCACATTGTTGGTGTTTGGGGGCACAGTATGCACGTGGAGTGAGACAGAGAGTCGGACCACATTGTTGGTGTTTGGGGGCACAGTATGCACGTGGAGTGAGACAGAGAGTCGGAGCACATTGTTGGTGTTTGGGGGCACAGTATGCACGTGGAGTGAGACAGAGAGTCGGAGCACATTGTCGGTGTTTGGGGGGCACAGTATGCACGTGGAGTGAGACAGAGAGTCGGACCACATTGTTGGTGTTTGGGGGCACAGTATGCACGTGGAGTGTGACAGAGAGTCGGACCACATTGTTGGTGTTTGGGGGCACAGTATGCACGTGGAGTGAGACAGAGAGTCGGAGCACATTGTTGGTGTTTGGGGGCACAGTATGCACGTGGAGTGAGACAGAGAGTCGGACCACATTGTTGGTGTTTGGGGGCACAGTATGCACGTGGAGTGTGACAGAGAGTCGGACCACATTGTTGGTGTTTGGGGGGCACAGTATGCACGTGGAGTGAGACAGAGAGTCGGAGCACATTGTTGGTGTTTGGGGGCACAGTATGCACGTGGAGTGAGACAGAGAGTCGGACCACATTGTTGGTGTTTGGGGGCACAGTATGCACGTGGAGTGAGACAGAGAGTCGGACCACATTGTTGGTGTTTGGGGGCACAGTATGCACGTGGAGTGAGACAGAGAGTCGGACCACATTGTTGGTGTTTGGGGGCACAGTATGCACGTGGAGTGTGACAGAGAGTCGGTGTTTGGGGGGCACAGTATGCATGTGGAGTGAGACAGAGAGTCGGGGCACATTGTCGGTGTTTGGGGGGCACAGTATGCATGTGGAGTGAGACAGAGAGTCGGGGCACATTGTCGGTGTTTGGGGGGCACAGTATGCATGTGGAGTGAGACAGAGAGTCGGACCACATTGTTGGTGTTTGGGGGCACAGTATGCACGTGGAGTGAGACAGAGAGTCGGACCACATTGTTGGTGTTTGGGGGCACAGTATGCACGTGGAGTGAGACAGAGAGTCGGAGCACATTGTCGGTGTTTGGGGGGCACAGTATGCACGTGGAGTGAGACAGAGAGTCGGACCACATTGTTGGTGTTTGGGGGCACAGTATGCACGTGGAGTGAGACAGAGAGTCGGACCACATTGTTGGTGTTTGGGGGCACAGTATGCACGTGGAGTGAGACAGAGAGTCGGAGCACATTGTCGGTGTTTGGGGGGCACAGTATGCACGTGGAGTGAGACAGAGAGTCGGACCACATTGTTGGTGTTTGGGGGCACAGTATGCACGTGGAGTGAGACAGAGAGTCGGACCACATTGTTGGTGTTTGGGGGCACAGTATGCACGTGGAGTGAGACAGAGAGTCGGGGCACATTGTCGGTGTTTGGGGGGCACAGTATGCACGTGGAGTGAGACAGAGAGTCGGACCACATTGTTGGTGTTTGGGGGCACAGTATGCACGTGGAGTGAGACAGAGAGTCGGGGCACATTGTCGGTGTTTGGGGGGCACAGTATGCACGTGGAGTGAGACAGAGAGTCGGACCACATTGTTGGTGTTTGGGGGCACAGTATGCACGTGGAGTGAGACAGAGAGTCGGGGCACATTGTCGGTGTTTGGGGGGCACAGTATGCACGTGGAGTGAGACAGAGAGTCGGAGCACATTGTCGGTGTTTGGGGGGCACAGTATGCACGTGGAGTGTGACAGAGAGTCGGGGCACATTGTCGGTGGTTGGTTGGCACAGTATGCACGTGGAGTGTGACAGAGAGTCGGGGCACACTGTCGTTGTTTGGGGGCACAGTATGCACGTGGAGTGTGACAGAGAGTCGGAGCACACTATCAATAGTAGCGTGGCACGTTGTGTATCTGGTGTGTGTCGGAGCCGCATGTCGTCTGCTGCTCGAACCGTAATCAGACTTGTATCACCGGAAGTGAGCCTACACATACCACGTATTGTCTCGCATTTCACCGGAAGTGAATCTTCATACCCCATATTGTCGAGTGTTCACCGAAGTACTCTTTGTTGTATCAGTACGCACTTTACCCGAAGCAGCATGAATTGAGGTCAAGGTCGCGGCACAACCTTTTCAGCATAATAAGAACTTGAACCATACGTCATGACCTTTATATCAATCACACTGCGTCGGCTACAGTACGAACTGGGAGCCTAAGCTGAACTATCTACGTTGCATGTTAAGTAAATGTTTCTCTCTAACACACAAACGAACTTTTTTTAACACGCCAATTTGTCTATATTCTGATGGAATACCCTACGATACATTTATATGCAGCAGACATAGTGTTAAAATACACGTATGAAAACCGTCAAATGTATTTATTCCCTGAACGACAGTGGTTCCTAAATATTAGATCATATTTTTGTCCTTGAAAAAGGAAATGGGAAAGCACGTAGAACTTACATGCAGGTTGTTGATAGGAATTTGTTGTTGACATGAACATTGTCGTATTGTTTATGATGGTTACAATGCCAATATACAGGACTGCAGAATATTTAAACCTATCTGTTATATTTACCTACCCAACGACTCCGACTTCAGTGGGGGCGGTCGGGTAGCCTAGTGGTTAAAGCGTTCGCTCGTCACGCCGAAGACCCGGGTTCGATTCCCGACATGGGTACAATGTGTGAAGCCCATTTCTGGTGTCCCCCGCCGTGATATTGCTGGAATATTGCTAAAAGCGGCGTAAAACCAAACTCACTCACTCACTCACTCCGACTTCAGTGAGGAAAGAAAATGATGGACATATAAACCTTAATGTTGTGACCATGAAACGAATCGTCTTACACGATATATCGCGGTATCGGAGTTCGAGTTAACGAGATTCCCCTTTAAACACTATTAAATTCTGTGCAAAGTATCCTTCCCACATTCATCCTTGTGCTGACGAATAATGTCTTTACTCCCGCCACGTCACTGGTGAGAGGTTATCCCCTGAGCTCGCCGCGTTCATACAGGCGTTAGGTAATTGACAGCACGGCCTTTATATACTCCATGAATGCTAATAGGATATCGAACATTTTTCACTGCCAAATGAAACATCAGAAGTGACGCACGCGAATGAATAGTTCAGCTTAAGGCGAAGTATACACAGTCACTTTATAACATGAAGTTTTTGCCACAGTGCACACTAGTATCCACAATAAAATAAATCGTTCTATATGTAACAATGTAATTTGTTCAGCGATTTTATTTTGCAGTATGTAATAACATCGCTTATACACATAACGTGTCGCAGTTGGTGTACACGAGTGATATGTATTGCAGGACGTCCAATGGCACAAATCGGGCGAGAGAACTACTTATGCAACAAAACCACACATACTTCCATCTTCTGGTTGCTGAGATTAAGAACCCGAACCATAAGATCAATTACTTCATGGAAGCATGTAAGTCAATAGGGGTTGCAGATTTTCTTCACCGCATTCCCCGAATGCTCGTATTTCATAGGACCGTTAGCTTTGTGGGATCATAACGGCGTACTTATAGTCACTGGTCTACTACACCCAAAAGGGCAGGCACAGAGTTGGCTTAGCGCTCTACAAAGTTGAAACAGAGCTGTACAAAGTTGACATAGAGCTGTACAAAGTTGACATAGAGCTGTACAAAGTTGACATAGAGCTGCACAAAGTTGACAAAGAGCTGTTCAACGTTGACATAGAGCTGAACAACGTTGGCATAGAGCTGTACAAAGTTGGCATAGAGCTGTACAAAGTTGCAATAGGACTGTACAAAGTTGACATAGAGCTGTACAAAGTTGACATAGAGCTGTACAAAGTTGACATAGAGCTGTTCAAAGTTGAAATAGCACTGTACAAAGTTGAAATAGAGCTGTACAAAGTTGACATAGAGCTGTACAACGTTGACATATAGCTGTACAACGTTGACATAGAGCTGTACAACGTTGGCATAGAGCTGTACAAAGTTGACATAGAGCTGTACAACGTTGACATAGAGCTGTACAACGTTGACATAGAGCTGTACAAAGTTGGCATAGAGCTGTACAAAGTTGCAATAGGACTGTACAAAGTTGACATAGAGCTGTACAAAGTTGACATAGAGCTGTACAAAGTTGACATAGAGCTGTTCAAAGTTGAAATAGCACTGTACAAAGTTGAAATAGAGCTGTTCAAAGTTGAAATAGCACTGTACAAAGTTGAAATAGAGCTGTACAAAGTTGACATAGAGCTGTACAACGTTGACATATAGCTGTACAACGTTGACATAGAGCTGTACAACGTTGGCATAGAGCTGTACAAAGTTGACATAGAGCTGTTAAACGTTGACATAGAGCTGTACAACGTTGACATAGAGCTGTACAACGTTGTCACTGCGCTGAACAACGCTGGCATAACTCTATTCAAACATAGCATAGAGCTTCTTTGAGAGGCATTTAGAAGTTTGAGTACTAATAAGGATAAAATATATGGATGAACAAGTTCTTCATTGCAATTAGGAGCGACGTTTCGGTGTAGATTCGATATCAAGAAATTGATGATGACTTGCTTGATAACGGTGTTAGAACCTTCACCGAAACGTCGCTCCTTCATATGCATATAGCTGTACAAAATCGGCATACCGTTCACACCGTTGGCATAGCTCTCTACATCTATGCGTCTGTGATTCGAATGTTGTAATCCGTGCTGGAATAGCGCTGTATATCTTTGTTGTATTGGTTGGAAATAAATAGGAAATAAGCTTGCCGGATAGGAAGGGGACATGGTATGACGTGACAAGAATTAAAAGATCGTGACAAGATTTTCTATCTGCCATTCCAGCACGGTTCCATTGGGAAGCCAACGACCCTGAGATTGTCTCCGACGTCTTGTTCGCCATTGCCAACGTCATCAGCTTTGCACGCACCACCTACCTCATGCCAGCCTTCGAGGTGTTGGGCCCCCTGCAGATATCCCTAGGGCGCATGATCGGCGATATCACCAGGTTCATGGTGCTGTTTACCCTGGTGAGTACAACATGAGTAAGTCATTGTACGTTTACCTTGGTGAGTACAGCATGAGTAAGTCATTGTTTGTTTACCCTGGTGAGTACAAGATGCATGCGAGTAAGTCAATGTCTGTTTACCCTGGTGAGTAAAACATACATACGAGTAAGTCAATGTCTGTTTACCCTGGTGAGTAAAACATACACAAGAGTAAGTCAATGTCTGTTTACCCTGGTGAGTAAAACATACACAAGAGTAAGTCAATGTCTGTTTACCCTGGTGAGTAAAACTTACATACGAGTAAGTCAATGTCTGTTTACCCAGGTGAGTAAAACATACACAAGAGTAAGTCAATGTCTGTTTACCCTGGTGAGTCCAACCTACACACGAGTAAGTCAATGTCTGTTTACCCTGGTGAGTAAAACATACACAAGAGTAAGTCAATGTCTGTTTACCCTGGTGAGTAAAACATACACAAGAGTAAGTCAATGTCTGTTTACCCTGGTGAGTAAAACATACACAAGAGTAAGTCAATGTCTGTTAACCATGGTGAGTAAAACATACACAAGAGTAAGTCAATGTCTGTTTACCCTGGTGAGTAAAACATACACAAGAGTAAGTCAATGTCTGTTTACCCTGGTGAGTACAACATCCCCACGAGTAAGTCAATGTCTGTTTACCCTGGTGAGTAAAACATACACAAGAGTAAGTCAATGTCTGTTTAACCTGGTGAGTAAAACCTACACACGAGTAAGTCAATGTCTGTTTACCCTGGTGAGTAAAACATACACACGAGTAAGTCAATGTCTGTTTACCCTGGTGAGTACAACATTCCCACGAGTAAGTCAATGTCTGTTTACCCTGGTGAGTAAAACATACACAAGAGTAAGTCAATGTCTGTTTAACCTGGTGAGTAAAACATACACACGAGTAAGTCAATGTCTGTTTACCCTGGTGAGTAAAACATACACACGAGTAAGTCAATGTCTGTTTACCCTGGTGAGTACAACATTCCCACGAGTAAGTCAATGTCTGTTAACCATGGTGAGTATAACATACACAAGAGTAAGTCAATGTCTGTTTACCCTGGTGAGTAAAACATACACAAGAGTAAGTCAATGTCTGTTTACCCTGGTGAGTAAAACATACACAAGAGTAAGTCAATGTCTGTTTACCCTGGTGAGTAAAACCTACACAAGAGTAAGTCAATGTCTGTTTACCCTGGTGAGTAAAACATACATACGAGTAAGTCAATGTCTGTTTACCCTGGTGAGTAAAACATACACAAGAGTAAGTCAATGTCTGTTTACCCTGGTGAGTAAAACATACATACGAGTAAGTCAATGTCTGTTTACCCTGGTGAGTCCAACCTACACACGAGTAAGTCAATGTCTGTTTACCCTGGTGAGTAAAACATACACAAGAGTAAGTCAATGTCTGTTTACCCTGGTGAGTAAAACATACACAAGAGTAAGTCAATGTCTGTTTACCCTGGTGAGTAAAACATACACAAGAGTAAGTCAATGTCTGTTTACCCTGGTGAATAAAACATACACAAGAGTAAGTCAATGTCTGTTTACCCTGGTGAGTAAAACATACACAAGAGTAAGGCAATGTATGTTTACCCTGGTGAGTAAAACATACACAAGAGTAAGTCAATGTCTGTTTACCCTGGTGAGTAAAACATACACAAGAGTAAGGCAATGTATGTTTACCCGGGTGAGTACAACTTACACACGAGTAAGTCAATTTCTGTTTACCCTGGTGAGTAAGCCAATTCCTGTTTATTTGGTGACGGTGACTACAACAAACACACGAGTCCAAGGCGCCGCAATTAGTTGTGCAGAGTTGTGTTCCTTTAGCGTGTATGAAACATATGATCATGAGTTCGAATCCCAGATTAGCTCTGATCACAATTCTAGGTTCGTCATCAGCACACGCCTGCTTGTTGGTAAACGCCTCAACCTGCCTCGCGTCGGCCTTCCTCCCACAAGCTGACACGCCTTGATGTAACGGTAATACTTTCAGAGCTGTACTGTTATAACCAAAGTCCATCTCTCCACCCCAGGTACTATTCGCCTTCATGGTGGGCCTGCACAACTTGTACTGGTACTACGGGGCGCAGAAAATCAAGATGGAGATCAATGGCAATCTCGTCAGCGTTCACGCAGCGAAAGCATTCCAAGGGTAAGTCCCAGACTGCCAGAACATCCCCGGACCAATGCTTCTCTAGTGGGGGCCATGAAGCACCCATTCCAAGCTCGCTTAATCCCAATGAGTCTTACATTATCGTGCATTTTTTCACGTCGCCAGGTTTTTCTGCACCCGTCCTAAATAGTAGTTATTTAATTGGAGTTATGTCTCGGAATTCCGTTGTGACGTATTTAGGTCACGTGTTACGTTTGCTCCTCCAGTCTTTAAAGATCGGTCGATGGCTTCCTTTGATGTAATTTAGCGGTTACTACAGCGGTCTGCGTGACGCGAGGCGTTACTACCTACACGCGGCAGTTAAAGTGAGCGGAAAGTAGAACGAGGGCTATAATCTAAAAAAAACGGCCTCCTAAATGTTTCCATATCAAAATATATATTCCAATTCAGGCTATGTGGCTTTCCCGAGAATAACATCCTGTAAGAAACACGCAGGGACGTTTATGCTCCTTGTCAAATTAATGTTTCTGGTTCCCGAAGTGAGTCTATTTGATGTTCCATTATCAATACGTACTTGCTATCGGGCACACTATGAATAAAAACGTCATAAAAGTAAACAAACGTATTTTGAAAACTTCGAATCAGTGAATCATGATTGATTTACCCTAAATAGATCTTTCAGCTAAAGTACAACTTCAAGCATATCCAGGTTCCAGTTGCCTGCTTCACAGTCGGTAGATCGTTAGTTCCAAACTCGAGGGTGGGCGAATATACGGACGTTGCGACCGGAAGCTGTCAGGGGTATTCAGAACGGCCATTCATACTTCTGGGGATCTAATTCCAGCAAACACTTTAAGGGTTAGGTGCCAATCAGTCGATATTATGAGATAACATGCAGCGCTATAACGCAATTCAGAGTGACGTTTGCATGTCAGATTTCATTACACTTGATCCATGCTCCTCGTGGGCTGAACACTGGCTCGTCGTGCCGGAGTAGGGGTGCTTCACGGAGACGACAAGTTGAGCGTGGGGGTCAAGCAGGGTAGGGGAGACACTTAATACTCTTAAAGGATTGCAAAAAGGTGTACGGAGGGGAGGGGGGTAAAAGCGGTCGTGTGCCTGGGTTGGATGCAGTCGGGGAGTGTGTGTGTGTGTGTGTGTGTGGGGGGGGGGGGGGGGGGGGGGGCTAGGTCCAGCCATAGGGTGATGTCGATGGGTGAGGGATACGCTTTACATGGGGGCACGGTAGGGATGAAGTACACTTGAGTGTGGATGGCCCGGTGGGGACGTTGTACACGCGGAATGGTAGGGGTGACACTGTATACATGTGGGTATGTAAAGGCCAGGGTGTGTCAACTTGAAGCCAGGGTGTGGATCTTGAAGCAAGGGTGGGGATCTTGAAGCAAGGATGGCGATCTTGAAGCAAGGGTGGGGAACATGAAGAGAACTTGAAACAATGGTAGGGATCTTGAAGTATGGATGGGGTACTTGAAGCAAGAGTAGGTAACCTGAGGCAGGGGTAGGGGATTCGAAGCAGGGGTGGGGAACTTGAAGCAAGGGTGGGGACTTGAAGCAAGGAAGGGCAACATGAAGGGAACTTGACGCAAGGATGGGAAACTGAAGCAAAGGAAGGGAACTTGAAGCAAAAGAAGGGAACTTGAAGCAATGGTGGGGAACTTGGAAGCAGGGGTGGGGAACTTGAAGCAATGGTGGGGGAACTTGAAGGGAGCTTAAAGCAAGGGTGGGAAACTGAAGGGAACTTGAAGCAAGGGTGGGAAACTTGAAGCAAGGATGGGGAACATGAAACAAAGGTGGGGAACTTGAAGCTAGAGTGGGAAACATGAAGGGAACTTGAAGCAAGGGTGGGAAACTTGAAGCAAGGGGTGAGAACTTGAATCAAGGGAAGGAAACTTGCCGCGTCCCGTGTTGGCA